>NC_044322.1:299693180-300035592 GCF_007399415.2 Gopherus evgoodei
GTGTCCTTCATGTCGAGGGCGGCATACCAGTCTCCTGGATCCAAGGATGGGATGATTGTCCCCAGGGATACCATGCGGAACTTCAACTTTTTCATGAACTTGTTCAGTCCTTGCAGGCCTAGGATAGGCCTGAGGCCTCCTTTCGCCTTGGGGATTAGGAAATACCGGGACTAGAACCCCTTGCCCCTTAAGTCCTTCGGTACCTCCTCTATAACTCCCATGGCAAGGACTGTCCGTACCTCTTGCAAGAGGAATTGCTCGTGAGAGGGGTCCCTGAAGAGGGACGAGGAGGGAGGTTGGGGGGGCGAAATACACTGGAGGTGCTATCCGAATTCTACTGTGCGTAGGACCCAACGATCCGAGGTTAATTGGGTCCACGCAGGGAGGAAAGGGGAAAGGCAGTTGTAAAACTGAAAAGGATCCTGGGAGACAACTGGTACATCGCCCTTGGGCGCACCTTCAAAAGTTTGGTTTGGATCCCGTCTTTGGCTTGAAGGGACCATTATTGTGACCCCCTTGAGGTCCAGACTGTCCTCTGCTGTTGCCACGACCTCGCCGCCTGCCAAAGTCGTGTCTTGGTCTAGGCGGGGGGTAAGGGCGCTGAGGTTGGGTGCGGAAGGATCTTCGTTGAGTCTGTGATGTATGCATCCCGAGCGAACGCATAATCACCCGATTATCTTTCAGATTCTGTAATCTAGGGTCTGTCTTCTCGGAGAATAGACCCTGGCCATCAAATGGCAAGTCTTGGATAGTGTGCTGAAGTTCAGGTGGCAGGCCCGACACCTGGAGCCATGATATACACCTCATGGCGATTCCAGAGGCCACAGTTCTGGCTGCCAAATCGGCAGCATCCAGTGAGGCCTGGAGAGAGGTTCTCGCCACCTTCTTTCCTTCCTCCAATAGTGCCTTAAATTCTTGGCGGGAGTCTTGCGGGACCAGCTCTATGAATTTCCCTACCGCCTCCCATGTGTTGTAATTATACCTACTAAATAGGGCTTGCTGGTTCGCCACCCTGAGTTGGAGGCCCCCCGTGGAGTAGATTTTATGGCTCAACAAATTCATACGCCTAGACTCCTTAGATTTTGGGGCAGGGGCTTGCTGGCCATGGCACTCCCGTTCATTTACGGATTGTACAACCAGTAAGCAGGGGGCACGTATAAGTACTCGTACCCCTTAGAGGGCACTATGTACTTCCGTTCCACTCCTCTGGCCATGGGCGGAATAAATGCTGGGGACTGCCAGTTGGTATCTGCCTTAGCTTGAATCGATCGAATGAACGGTAAGGCCACTCGAGTTGGTGCATCCGCCGACAATATATCTACCATGGGGTCCTCAACCTCCGGAACCTCGTCCACCTGCAGATTCATATTCAGGGTGACACGCCTCAGGAGGTCCTGGTGTGCCCTGAGGTCAATTAGCAGGGACATCCTCATCGGGCCCGCCTCCACCGCTTCATCCGGGGAAGAGGAAGACGAAAGGCCCGGGACGAGTGGGTCCTGTATGGTCTCCTGATCATGGGGGATGTCAAGGACCGGTGGGACCTGAGGGTCCGGTGCGTGGATGGAAGCTTCGTCCGTACCCACAGGAGGGGGGCAGCTGACAGTGGCCTCTGGCACTCGGTGTTCCGATGGAATGGAGCGTGATGTCACTGTGGGTCTACCTTGGGCTTGGTGATATGCCCAAGGGGTTCAGAAGGACCACTGATGAGGTCCCTGGTCTGGGCCATGGGTCTCTTGGAAGACTCAGCTGTGTGTATCCGAATCATGGTCGTGTGCGTAGGAGGCACTGTCCGGGTGTGATGATACTGAAGTATGGCGAGACGGCCACGGAGGAGCTGAAACCACTTGGGAAGGGTCTCTGCGTCTGGTTGATCCATCTCCACGCGGCACTGGAGAACGGTACCGGGCGCCGTACAGGTACCAGGAATGAGACCGGGACCTGCGACCGGAGCGGTGCTGGGAGGTCGACGGGGACCTCGAAGCTCTACGTCGAGAGCGGCTGCGAGAGGTGTGGTGCTGTGAACAATGCTGGGAGCTGGATCGGTGCCGAGAGTATCGGATCGGAAAGCGTGATCTCAAACAGTGCCAAGAGTACGACCGGTACCGAGATGGAGATCGGTACTGGGATTGCGAGCGGCGTTGGGACTGAGATCGGTGACGGGACCGAGAACGCCAGTGGGACCTCGATCGTGACGAGTGCCTTTCAGCGGTGCCGAGCGAGGATGGTCTCATCAGGGGAGGCTTGCCCACTAATTGGATAACCTGCACTGGCGGTTCCGGGGATTGAGGTAGCGCAGGCTCTGTCAGGGCAATCAGCTCCCTTGCCGTAGAGAATGTCTCCAGCGTGGAGGGAACAATAAGCTCAACCACGGCGCATGCCGGGAAGCTGTCAGGCACCGGACTCGACGGCTCTTGTGAGGCCGGAATCAACAGCGCTGAAGTTGTCGGTGCCGCGGCAGTTGTCGGTGCCGCAGCAGTCCGACTTAGGGAGGTGCTCTGACTGCTCTGACTGCGACGTAGGCCCAAGAGTCGCAGGAGTCTTGTGCCTCTTGACCCACGGGGAGAGAGAGCGGTGCTGGGCAGGCTTCTGGGCCGGCGACGGTTGGTGCCGAGGGGCCTTCACGGTGCCGGTGCGCTCTGGTGCTGAAGATGCACTTCTCCCCGGTGCAGACTGTCTGGCGCTTGGTGCCGAGGGCGGAGGAGTAAGGGCTGCCTCCATCAGGAGCTGTTTGAGACGAAAGTCCCTCTCCTTTTTTGTCCGCGGCTTGAAAGCCTTGCAGATGCAGCACTTGTCTGCGAGGTGGGATTCCCCCAGGCACTTAAAGCAGGAGTCGTGAGGATCTCCTGTTGGCATCGGCTTGCGACAAGCCAAGCACGGTTTGAAACCCAGTGAACCGGGCATGGGCCCCGGCACCGGGTGAGGGGAAAGGGCTAATCTCCAACCCCTCTTAACTATACACAATAACTATGTTAAAGAACTAATAAAACTAAGTAGAAATGTAGAAAATTGAACTATATATACAATAACGATGAAAGAACTACGAGAAGCTAGGGAGATGAAGATCAGCTAAGCCGTGCTCCACTGTTCCAACGACCGACACAGGCGGTAAGAAGGAACTGAGGGGCGGTTGGGTCGGCAGGCATATATATCTGGCCCCATGGCGGCGCCACTCCAGGGGTGCCCAGCCGACCCACCGAGTGTTGCTAGGGTAAAAATCTTCTGACGAACGTGCACGTGGCACGCGCACACCTAACTGGAATGGATATGAGCAATCATTCGAAGAAGAACAGACATTTCAAAGGAAGGCGTAAAGCCTCCATCATGGAAAATTATGCAATAATATTTCAAGGGGAAAGTTTCTTCCTGATCCCAAGTTGTTAATGGTTGGTTTATGTCCTGATGCATGAGTGTGGATATCTTTTATGAATATTTATACTAACCAGAAAATTCCAGAAATTCTTTTTAGACATGCCTATACTTTTTCCCAGTCCTGTCAAGCTCTTTTTCCAATAATGCCATGGGACAGTGAGTTCCACAGTTAACTATGCATTAGCATTCTAAGAAGCATGAAGCAAAGCAAAGTTATTAACTATGCTGTAAAAATACCTATACAAATATTTCAAACTACTACCCTCTTCTGGTAAATAAAAGCTAGAGCAAATCTTCCAAAAAGAGGGGAACTTGAATACAAGAGCATTGCTATACACAAAAGGCATCTGAGGATGAGAGATGAAATTTTGGGTCCCATTTGAGTGACTGGAGAGACCTTGGTTAAATTTTGTTTTGTTTTGCAGAAATTCTCCTCTAAACTGTCATTCCACACCCAAACCATGTACCCTCCTTCCACCCCTGCACTGTTTATGTATACAGTAAACTTGATCAATCAAGATGGCTAAATTGTTTATAATGACCAAGTTAGCCCTTTTTCTGTATGTAGATTGTCTGGGAATAGAATTCGATTTGTATCATTTTTGTGAACTACTTTTTTCAATTAATCCTAATTCATTGTCTGAGATTGACCACCCAAGTTACATGGTACCGTCTGCATTCCCTGATTGGATGACAAACCAACAGGAAGGAAATGAGTGTTATCATGATAGCTGTACAAACATTACACCCTTCAGCACACATCTGCCAAAGTATGCTCAAGAATCTCATGATCTGAACATATCCTGATGAACAAAATGTTGCTCGTTCCATGGCTTGGTCTACACTACGCGTTTAAACCGATTTTAGCAGCGTTAAACCGATTTAACGCTGTACCTGTCCACACTACGAGGCCCTTTATCTCGATATAAAGGGCTCTTTAAATCGGTTTCTGTACTCCTCCCCAACGAGAGGAGTAGCGTTAAAATCGGTATTACCATATCGGATTAGGGTTAGTGTGGCTGCAAATCGACGGTATTGGCCTCTGGGTGGTATCCCACAGTGCACCACTGTGACCACTCTGGACAGTAATCTGAACTCGGATGCAGTGGCGAGGTAAACAGGAAAAGCCCTGCGAAATTTTGATTTTAATTTCCTGTTTGCCTAGCGTGGAGCTCTGATCAGCACGGGTGGCAATGCAGTTCCAAATCCAAAAAGAGCTCCAGCATGGACCATATGGGAGATACTGGATCTGATCGCTGTATGGGGAGACAAATCTGTTCTATCAAAGCTCCGTTACAGAAGACGAAATGCCAAAGCATTTGAAAAAAAAAATCTACAGGCTACACAGTGCTGCGTGACAAGCATAACGGGAAGCCAAAGAATCAAATGGACGCTCATGGAGGGAGGGAGGGGGTACTGAGGACTCCAGCTATCCCACAGTCCCCAGCAGTCTCCGAAAAGTATTTGCATTCTTGGCTGAGCTCCCAGTGCCTGTAGGTTCAAACACATTGTCCAGCATGGTTCAGGGAATAGATCGTCAATTTACTTCCCCTGCCACGTGAAAGAAAAGGGAAAGAAATCATTTCTTGACTTCTTTCAATGTCACCCTATGTCTACTGAATGCTGGTGGTAGACGTGATGCTGCAGCAGTGAAGAGCAGTATCCACTCCTCTACCCTGCCCGGTGGCAGACGGTGCAGTAGGACTGGTAGCCGTCCTTGTTATCAACCCGTGAGTGCTCCTGGCTGGCTTCAGGTGAGGCTGGACGGGGGCCCCTGGGTGAAAATAGGAATGATTCTCGGTCATTCCCAGTCAGTAGATGGTACAGAACAGCTGGTAACCGTCCTCATCATAGCAACTGGGGGCTGAGCTCCATCAGCCCCCTCCTTTTCCTGTGTAAAGAAAAGATTCTGTCCTGCCTGGACTGTTATAGCAGCAGCATGCTGGCCTCCTCTTCCCCGCATCGCTTAATGTCCTGCCTGGACTGACATAGTGGTGGGAGGCTGCCTCCTCCTCATTTTATCTCACTAACAAGTCACTGTTTCTTATTCCTGCATTCTTTATAACTTCATGACACAGGGGAGGAGGGAAGCAATGGGTGGGGTTGTTGCAGGGGCACCCCCCGTGAATGGCATGCAGCTCATCATTTCTGCGGGATCTGGCACGGAGCAGCTGTGCTCTCTGATACACTGGTTCTCTAGCACACTTGCCTCATATTCTAGGCAGGACTGACTCTATTTTTAGAAACCATAAAGGAGGGATTGACTCGAGGAGTCATTCCCAGTTTTGCCTTTGCACCCCTGGCTGACCTCAGCCAGGGGCACCCATGATAGAAGCAGACAGTACAGAACAACAGATAACCGTCATCTCATTGCCAATTTACAATGGCAGCAGACGGTACAGAACGACTGATAACCGTCTCTGCTATCATGCAAAAGCAAATGAATGCTGCTGTGTAGCGCGGGAGTATCGCCTCTGTCCGTGGCATCCAGTACACATATGGTGACAGTAAAAAAAAAAAGCTGAACGGGCTCCATGGTTGCCGTGCTATGGCGTCTGCCAGGGCAATTCAGGGAAAAAAGGCGAGAAATGATTGTCTGCCGTTGCTTTGCCAGAGGAAGGAATGACTGACGACATTTACCCAGAACCACCCACGACAATGATTTTTGCCCCATCAGCCACTGGGCTCTCAACCCAGAATTCTAAGGGGCGGGGGAGACTGCGGGAACTATGGGATAGCTATAGAATAGCTACCCACAGTGCAATGCTCCGGAAATCGACGCTAGCCTTGGACCATGGACGCACACCGGCGAATTAATGTGCTTAGTGTGGCCGCGTGCACTCGACTTTATACAATCTGTTTTATAAAACCGGTTTATGTAAAATCGGAATAATCCCGTAGTGTAGACGTACCCCATCAATCACCAAAAAACTAACAAAAAGGGTGAACAGTAATTAAATTAATTCTGTATTTTATTCAAATGATTGCAAATGCTTTTTGCACTATTCCTTCTGCTCTATTGATAATCACATACTTATAATGAAGAGAAATTAAAAGCACAGGGAGACTTACCTTAATTCCAAAAGTTTTCAAGTAAAACTTTTCAATAGGTTTCAACCCCAGCTGGGTTTTGACATATTTTGGATTCCCAACAACACTAATGTGGACTGTGATCTGGAAATGGTTCTTCTTCTGGCATACAAAAGCATCATCTGTTGTTGAAAAATTAAATCCTTTGTCTGTGACAATGTGGTATCCTACATCAGGGCTACAAAAACAAGAATAAAGAACAGCTGCAGTAAGCAAATGTACATTTTAGTGACAAACCTTGCTCATGTTCCTTTGGGTGGAGTTAAATACATAATAAAATCATAGGACTGGAAGGGACCTCAAGAGGTCATCTAGTCCAGTCCCCTGCACTCATGGTAGGACGAAGTATTATCTAGACCATTCCTGACAGATGTTTGTTTAACTTGCTCTTAAAAATCTCCAAGGATGGAGATTCCACAACCTCCCTAGGCAATTTATTCCAGTGCTTAACCACCCTGACAATTAGAAAGTTTTTCCTAATGTCCGACACCTAAACCTCCCTTGCTGAAATTTAAGCCCATTGCTTCTTGTCCTATTCTCAGAAGACAAGACCAATTTTTCTCCCTCCTCCCTGTAACATTTTATGTACTTGAAAACTTATGTCTCCTCTCAGTCTTCTCTTTTCCAGACTAAACAAATCCAATTTTTTTCAGTCTTCCCTCACAGGTCATGTTTTCTAGACCTTAAATCATTTTTGTTGCTCTTCTTTAGACTTTCTCCAGTTCGTCTACATCTCTTCTGAAATGTGTTGCCCAGAACTGGACACCATAAGCCAGCTGAGGCCTAATCAATGCGGAGTAGAGTAGAAGAATTACTTTTCGTGTTTTGCTTACAACACTCCTGCTAATACATCCCCAGAATGATGTTCACTTTTTTTTGCAACAGTGATTCCTACTGATGAAATTAAAGTAGGATTATATGTAATCTCGAGCAACAGATCTATGTGTATTTTTCTTTTATCTTCATATGGGTAGGAATAGGAATTCTTTTTAAATTGACTCATAATTCTACTCTGGCACCTTACATATATGAAGGTTAAGAGTGGTGGAAGTTTACATAATTCTCGCTTACAAATTTATTCCCAGAGCTCAAGAAGCACCACTATAAGTAACTGAGCTGAAAATGTATTATGTTTATTGACATACAGATGAGCCAAGTAGACATCTTGCTTTGTTCTGGAATTCCTACAGCCAAACACTTTCACAGTAGCTTTTGAAATGCAGTAGGGTTTTACTCAGGCCAAACATACAACTGTTGACACATGCACTCTGGAAAGATCTTTATAAAGCACTGTTTTATAGCAAAAGTAACGGAACCCTATTCTACTTAGTGGAAGGGATAATTTATCAGCTAGAGAGAGACAAGTTCTCTGTCCTTATATTCCCTGATTCAGGGAACATCAGGCAAAGGGGTCAAAAGATCTTCAAGAAAGAGCCAGCGAAATCACCATCCCAGACAATAGTTGCAGTTTGCTGATGTAAGTAATTGATAAGCTTGAAGGACTACATGGCAAATCTTCCTGATATGAAGAAAGACTTTCTTCATTAATGAGAGATTTGATGATGATGATCAAATTCCACTATGGATCCCCTCATCAACACAGCCACTAATGACAGCTTTTCAAGACTAATCCATTCATTTGCTCATTATAAGTTGGAAGGATTTAATATAAAGATTTTACGAAAGATTTATAAAGTACTTTATTATCTTTTGTAAAAACTTTAATCATAGATTTTTCTAGCATAGACAGCAAAGCTATAAAGGCTTCTTAAACTATCATATTGTTTCTGAATTCACTTATTTTTTAACGTAAGTCATAACAAATATATCAGGTCTTAAAAGCATCATCGCTGAAGAAACTCCTTAAGCCTCTATATAAATTTTGAAATTCCTTCTATGTTAGGGCAATGCCAATTTATAAGCTGATGATTTAAAGCAATTTCTGAATATTTGCTTAAATGCAGACACAGGTTAAGAAATAGAAGTACAGCTCTCCCTTCCCCAAGAGGAATGACTTGGGTTGAAGGTTATTCTGAAGAATACTGTCATATTTGGATTCTTACCTACTGTATCCAGGTACATCTTCATAAAGCAGTTAAGAAACACATGGAGTATCTAGGCCTGATTTTGCAAAGAATTTTATTGTGATTTGAGGGTGGTCAGCCTTTTCCTTTGCCTAACTAGGGCTCCGTTATGTTTCTTATGAGTCTGAGCCACGGTGCAGTTGGGGAGGAGCCAGACTGCTGGTGTGCTGGTGTGAGAAGACAGCATGCTTCATTTGTCTATGTCTCTGTAATGTTGACAGTGCTCCTCCAGTGCAACTCTCCTGGAGTACAGGAGAGGAGGGGAGGGGTCTGGGCCATGGCCCTGCTCACCCACTTGACATCAGCACACCTGTACCTAGGTTGCTAGCAAACACAACAGTATTTCTTTCACAGCACTGGGAGGGCCTTGCATTGGCCCAAGGTGTATGGTGGGGAAGAGAAATGCTTTCTCATACCTTTCTTCCCACTCATCTAGGGGGAGGTGTAATCTGATCCACAGAGTTAAATCACAGACTGAGAGCCCCAATCCTTCAAGTCCTCCACACATGTCCAACTAATGTCAGTAAAGTTGTTCACGTGAAAAAAGATAATCATGCACATAAAACATTGGAGGACCCACGTCCTGTACATGTGTTATGAAGGCAACCAGCCATGACATGAGGCCATTTCTAGTGCACTGACTAGCAATGCCTTATACATCTATTTAAAATGTAGTTGTAAAAAAATCCTTTAGCAGCAGCAGCAGCAGCAAATTAAATAGATAAACAGCAAGTGGGGGATAGTTTGCTAACTAATGGATTTAAATATTTAAAGGGAGTTGTAAACATTTTTGCACTAGAAAATAAACATATTAGGGTTTTTGTTTCTATAAATACATAATTCTGTTTCCCCTAAATCAGGAGTTCTCAAACTTCATTGCATCACAACCCCCTTCTGAAAACAAAAATTACTACATGACCCCATGAGAGGGGACTGAAACCTGAGCCCACTCAGCCCTGCCCACCCAGGCGAGGTGCTCTACCACCCAAAGCTCGAGCTCTACCATCCTGAGTTGCAGGGGGGAAAAGCTGAAGCCCAAGGGCGTCAAGTGCCAGGCAGGATCCTGGAACCTGAGTCCAGCCACCCAGGGCTGAAGCTGAAGCCTGACCCCACCACCCAGGCAGGAAGCCTTTGGGCTTCAGCCCTGGGCAGTGGGACTCATGCTTTGGCCCCGGGCCTCACCAGCACTGGTGACCCCATTAAAACAAGGTTGTGACCCACTTTGGGGTCCCAGCCCACAGTTTCAGAATGGCTGCCCTAAATAAATACTGAATTATTTTTTCCTCCTCCTAATTTTTGTACTTGTAGTTAGGAATTAAAAACAAACAGATTTATTCTCATTTTCTTGATTTGAAGTCTCCAGGCAGTTTATTCATTTCACAGATCACGTGAGCTTAAGATTACATGAACTGGGTTCCTGCAGTTAAGACTGTTGATTTCTCATGAATATATACTGGTCAGAATCCTGGAAAAACGTATGTATGTGCTTAACTTTACACACATGACTAGCTCCATTGAACTTAATGTGACTACTAATGTGTATAATATTAAGCACATTCTTAAGTGTTTGCAGGATCACCACCTGATTTTATTTTAATTAGCATTTATATTCTGACTGCTGAAGACTGAAAAACTAACTCTCAATGGCCAGAATTTTCAGAAATAATTAGTAATTTTGGGTGTCCAAACTGAGACACCATAAAGAGGCCATCTTTTCTGAAAGTGCTAAGTATCCACCCACTGAAAACTCAGGCCACTTTAAGGGGTTTCAGATGGGATATCCCAAAACCGAGGCCCACAAAAATCAGCAGTTACTTTTGAAAATCTTAACTCATGACTTAAGAGTTTATGAGAATTTTTTTTAATAGAAATAAGCCAAAGCCGCACAGCTCAGATTTAAACTTTCCCAGAACAAGGGAATTTTCAGATCTAGAATTTTAGCTCCAACTCATCTTCGCTTTTGTAACAAGAACAAATTGGCACTCGAGACAACATGTTTCAGAATGGAATCCCATTTGCTGTGATGGTAAAAAGAATATGTAATTTTTTCTTAGAAACAAAATTCTAAAAAAAAGAGGAAACTAAGTTTTTTTAGGATCAATAACAATCTATCTAGGCTTAGCAGTGATAATACTAATGTTCTTTTGACTCAAACAGGATATAATATCAGGAAACAGAGAAATTTTGTACGCAGATCATAATTACAGTGCATCTAGGGAGAAAGACTACTAACACGGACCCATACTAAAAAAAAAAAAGATGATAATTCCCCTAAGTGATACTATAATCCATTTTCCAAATAATGGTCTTAATGTATCTATTTGGGTACTTTTATGGTAATCATCATAGTATCTGTTCCTTGATATAATGCTCCAAAAAAAGTGCATCTAGAACATCAGTTTTAAGTTTTGAACATATCGGGGATTAAAAAACTGCATTCAGAGACTATCACCTCTAAATCACAAATGAAATGTAGCCATTGATCAGTAGCTGATATGCAATATATTGGATGTGGCAGGCCACTTCTACATGGAGAGGTATCCAGGCCACAATCACCTCTCCAAACCGACTGGGAGGCTTGTAGGCTTTCCCAGCAAAGGCACCAAGGTTTGAAAGGCAGAGACGTTGAACTATTGGCTCACCCTTAAGATAGTCCCTTCAGAGTGGGGTGGTGTTAAAAAAAAATAATAATAAAACCAAACCCACACCTCATACTGCTGCTACAGTGCAGTGTGTGCATAAATGGAAGACACTAGTGTTCAGGGCTGAACAGGATACACCCAAATTAACCTTTTTTGGAAAGTGTTCTTTTTGCCAAATGTTTTTTAGTTTTTGGAGGCAGAGAGGAGGGTGGAGTTGGAGGAAAATACAAGCTAACACTAGCACTTAAAAGGCTTCTCTACTGTGCACAGTGACTAATTGTTTACTTCAACCCTGGGGGGATAAACAAGCTAACATGGAAGGACCTCTGCTAAAAAAAAGTTCTCTGAATACTAGAACACAGAAATCGGGGGATTGAGGGGGGATTGAACTTGAAGTGACCTTTCCCAAGGTGGTGTGCTGATGTTGGGGAGGTTTTTTTCCCCCCCTTTTGTCGCTGCTGCAAAATTCTGTGTCTGTACAGGCAAACTCTAAAACAGGTGCACAATATTAAAACCTTGTAGGGTAGGCTATAAGCACCCATGTGCCAATAACAAAGTAACAAAAGTAACTACATTAACAAGGCCTTAAGCCATGGGAAGGCAATGTGCAGTATGTACAATGGTTACTTGTTCCAGTCTGTTTTGCCAAAAGGAGGGGAAAAAAATCAAATCTATTTAAGTTAGCTTGGAAGTGTTCTCATGCCTGAATCTACCTGATTTAGGGTCCATCTGCTGTGTTGAAAAAAAATATATCAGACTGCTTGGCATGAACATTCAGTGATTCCTTAAAATCTGGTTATCAGATCTCTCTGCAATTTCATCCTCACTTCTGACTGTCACATGCCCCCTCTCTCCCACCTCCAATTTCATTCTGAAAACTACATGTTCCATTCATTTCAGCAGCTCAATGCAAACCAAAATAAATCCAAGTGTAAACATCCGTGCTTACAGTTTTTCGTAACTATAGTTAAATAAATCACTCCAGTGAGAAGTTTGATATGGCTGCCACGTTAGAGCCTGATAACATTTGTCCACAGCCACTACATTCTGTCCATCGCTGTCATATTCTTGCACTTCAGTGCCACAGTCCTTTATTGTCACTGCGAAGAGACAAAAGTGATAGTTTATTTGCTACATGCCAGGGCTAGCCAATAACACTGCAGAAGACCAGTAAATAAAAATAATGGTTTTCCTTTGTAGCTATTCCAAAAATATTTGCCTGTCTTATTTTATTGTCACACAGCATTTGGTTTTTTACCTCTCATGCTCTGTAAGATATCACTCAGGTAGCACTGCTTTTAAAAGTCTTCTACCAAAACAAGTTACATGGCAAAAAAAATCATTTGTTCGCTAAGCATTTTAACTTTTGAAATAATCATTTTGTGACACAAGTTAGCAAAGAAAGAAGAAATACCAGAATTATCAGTTACCTCACTTGCAATAAGCTTAAATTAATCCACCAGTCCAAACAAACAAATATTTAGTTCCGCAGCAAAAATAAAAGCAACAATCAGCCATTCATTGGCTGGCCAAATCACTGTTTAATGCTTTATAATGAGAAACATCCCAGGCTGCCAATTACACCAGCTTGAAGCAGCCAGGGTCAACGCTGATGCTTGAGATATTCCACATGTCATGAAGGCTGAGGAGCACTTCATGTGGGAGACAAATTGAGTGCAGCCCAGAATATAGAGTACATTACAGTGTGCAAGCAATCCAAGAACCCATATGTGGCCTGAGGCACCATGGTGTGACAGAAAGAGCACAGCACTGTTGAAATAATTGCAGCCCAGAGCCCCTAGCTGTAATAACTGTGTTTTTGACAGACAGCTGGGTAAATACTACAAACAAACAATGTTCTCTGGTTACTCATTTCGATTTTTAAACTAATTTCCTTCTGCCATATTTGAGCCCCTTGCATGCTCACAGTACACTAAAATTGAGCCACTGATTTTTACTGACATAAATGTTTGCAGGAGAGCAAATTTCAGAGCTGTATCGCCATTATTAAAACACATTTTAAATTCACATATGCAAGCATACACAACTGTTTGTTTATCCATTCCATCAGGAACAGTAGCAATACCGTGTGACTCATCTGACCAATCACAATTTACCAACACAGCTCAAATAACAGATACTTAAAGAAAGCTTTCTGGTCTATCCATATACTAGTGGACAGAAGAAATCACCACAAAAATTGATCAAATAATTTCTAATCACTTATAAATCTGAAAGAGTGACAGGCTTCTGACTATGCAGTGTTGTTGTAGCTGTCTCAGTCCCAGGATATTAGAGAGACAAGGTGGGTGAGGTAATATCTTTTATTGGTCTAACTTCTGCTGGTGAGAGAGACAAGCTTTCAAACTACGCAACAGTGTCACAGCTAAATACAAGCTTCTCGTTGAAAGGCTTCAATTCATCAGATAAATTGTTCATTGTGAACTAACTATTTGGTCACATACAACCTCATATGCCAATGTTGATTAATTCCTGTAGAAGCCCAATGAGTCTTTTGGTTACATATGGACTATTATAGACTCAGCATTTTCATCATGATAAAACCCTGAATTATATTAATGTTGGGGAGAAAACAATAAAGCGCTTTTGTCAGACCCCTATATGGATACATTTTACAGAAGAATGGGAGCTGTCAAATCAGATGACAAGTGAAGCTGAAATGCATTCTCTTCCTTCCTTCTGCCCCCCTCATTAATCACCTGTTAAGCTAACCCAAGATGGTTTCCATGTCCTAGATGACTTTGTGTCAGCTAGGTCAAGAGAGTACAGAATTTCCTATGTTCCACAGGCTCATGCATATAAGGAGAACCCTTTGGCTGATGAGTGCACTCGGTGAGTGTGAACATTTAAAGCTTCATCTGTAACCTGCAAAAACAGATAGTTCCTCACTTTTGAAAAAACAGCAAAAAGAATTGTTTGAAGGAGCGTTCCAGGTTTAATACTGTTATCTTTTCTGAGCCAGCATTAGTGTGACTGTTAAAATGTCCTGTCAACAATTTGAAACACTTACCCTGCTGCGAGTTGTTAGTCCATGGTGGAGAATCAGTGGCATCGTCTAACAATCTTCTCTTTTTAGCTGATGCCAGGGAAATACTTAAAAAAATGCATTGTACATTATTACTCCATAGAAAAATGAAAGTTATAAGATAACACCCAAGTTCCTGATTTCTAACAGAATTTTCACCTGAGTCCTGATTCTGCTTTATTTTTACTGAATTAAGTGACTTGTGCTTTTTGGTCTTAAATACCAGCATCCTTTTTATTCCATGTGACCAAGGAATTCACCCTTTTTAAAGCAAGTTTTACACACACAGCAAACCACAGAGATTGCATTTGTTTTGGACCAGTTGTACTAAAATCCCAGCCTTATTCTTGAATGGGTTTAGTCAAGCAGGGGCAAACTCTGTTCCCTCCTCCGTGGATAAGGAAAAAGGCCATTTGCAGTGGTTCTGCTATATAAGGAGGAGGGGATATGATGAAGAGCCCTTCAGGGTGTTTGCACCTCTTGTGCAGCATGGAGTTTAGCTCTACATGTGGGAAGAGACAGGGCTGGAGGATCTGACACTATACGGATCTTTGAGACCTTTTATTTGCCACCTAGACAGGTGTAGGGGGCCAAAATAGGTTCCAATCCGCAAGCTGGGAGATGGTTACCCTTTCCTCCGCCTGCCAAGGTATTTTGATTAGGGACTGAGGGAAAGGAATTTTGCCTTAATCTTTATTTGTTTTATTATTAAACACTCAACGCATTTTGGTGGCTGAAAATCATATCAAGTATATAATGAGTATTTGGTTTTATCACACAAGTAAAATGAGCTGGTTTTTCTCATGCCTCATGTCAGAATGTTAACTCATGAAAATAAAATCCCTTAAATGGGTGTTTGTAAAATACCACAGATATTTCTGCCATCCCAGCTACTCATTAGCTTACAACCTCTCTCTAACCTTGTAACTTTTTATCTTGAATTGATTGCTTTTGGTTCTGATTTGAGGGGGCTATTTGGGGATTTAGTTGGGGATTGGTCCTGCTTTGAGCAGGGGGTTGGATTAGATGATCTTCTGAGGTCCCTTTCAACCCTAATAATCTATGATTCTATGATTCTATGATCTGACTTTTAATCTTTAAAATATGGTGCTTAAAGAATAGCTGATAAAGATCCCATAAACGTATAAACAGAGCCACCATGTGGAGAAACTTGTAACCCCTCGGGATTTTTCCTACATGTGGTTCTTTCCAGTCTGAAACCATATAGTTCTTAAAAGTAGCTACGCCACCTTCCCTTTTCTGTATCAGCCTTCCTTCCTACATAATAAAATTATACCTTACCCAGAACTATGAGAGGCTCTTGGCTGAACGTAGGAACAATTTAAACCCAGACAGCTGGAGGATATAGAAGTATTCCAGGGAGACACGGCATTATCTGTCTTGAGACGAGCGTCTTGGGGAACACTGCCGGGATGTCCATTGGTGCTCAGGTCAGAGAAACTGTTAGGGTATCTACAAGGAAATGTATCGGGTGCCCCCGCAGAAGGGAAGGAAAGTGACGGGCCGCCAGTCCAGTGGACCCTAAAGGCATCATAATGTAAACCTGCAAGGAATAACAAATGAAACAGTTCAATCATAAAGAGAATAGAAAGAATGCTAATAGTACAGTAAGATTAGAACTCACACAACCCACCCTTCAGTTGTGGTGGAGAATATGGCTCTGATCCCTGAATCTGGCGGGGGACTCTGGTAACTGACTTTGCCTGGAGATGAAAAGGATATTTTTATTTCATTATGAAAAGAAATGCATAATAACCATAAGCCAATCTTTAACTACCTCAAACCACATGAGTAATTCATAACATATGGACCTGGTAGCCTTAAAGGCTTGGCCTGTCTATAAAAATTTAAAATTCCCTCTCTCTCTAGGCTCTGGATGGGAGATACCTTCTGCTGATGAAGATACTGGGCATCAGCTTTAGACAATTTGTTCTGGTTTATGCTTTAGCCTCCAGAACTTCAGCACTGTGGAAATTAAGAGATGCAAAGTAGGAAGAGTGGGGAGGAGAGGGCATGGGATACAATGGAAGGAGATTGAATTTGTATTTGTCTGATTAAAATAGACACTAGAGCTAGGCCCTTGCAAGCTCATTGGGAAAGAGGGAGTTCAGGGTAGGGTTTCCAGGCAAGATGTGGGCTTTGCTCAGAGCCCCAAGGCAGTCTATTTGGACTCATTTTTCATCCCCACATAATTTTTCAGTTCAGTTTGGAAGACCTTAATGGGGGGCCAATATTTGTATTTTTCATAGCTAGCCTCCAAAATGCTCAGGAATACAGAGGTTTGGTTTTTGGTTTTTTTTAAATGCACATAGCCCTGCTGAGGCAAAACCACAAAAGTCGGTGTAACCTCATCATTTAAGACCAGCTATTCATACCATGTATTAAACCCTATTCCCACTTTGTTCGACATAGGGGTAGCTGCCCAGAACAGTCTTGGTGTCTACGGTTGCATTTTAGAAATCTGAATGAATTAAAATACATTATAAATGATATTTTTGTTAGACTCATAACCATGCAAGCCAGTCTTTGACATCACACTACATAAAAATGGCCTGTAAAGAGAGGGTGACCAGATGTACTGATTCTATAGAGTGTGGGAGAAAATGAGTCCTCACTGAGTTTGGACCAACAAGCCAGAGGCTAGGAATAGAGCAAGAGTCAGGCTAACAAAGTAAGGCTGACACTGACTCTAATAAAGCGAGACTAAGATCTCTATGTTCAAATTCCCTTTATCCCTTTCTCTACTTCCACAAGGGACAGTCCCGATATTTGGGGCTTTTTCTTATATAGGCACCTATTACCCCCCAAACCCATCCCAATTTTTCATACTTGCTATCTGGCCAGCCTCTATAAAGATAAGAGCTGCATGTGTAACCCACTAGCCAGTGTATTGTGTGTCTACAGTGTGCCCAGTCAACATGAGGTCTGTTACAGCTCTCAGCTTAAGAGGTTGTCTCTTCATTTCAAGCTGCAGAAGCCTCCCCCACCCCCATTCAATTTGTGATGTTGGCCAAAAGGGAGCTCTCACACAAACACTCCGGCTGGGACTTTCAAAGGAGCCCAAGACAGGGAATTGCGTATGCAATAACATTATCATTTACCCAGAACTGGAAGAGACCCTCTTTTAAAGGTAGGAATTGTTTAAATCCAAATAGAAATGGAAATTCAGTTAGAGTTGGGTGCCTAACTCCCATAGGCTCTTTTGTAAATTTCAGCCTCAATCTCTACTTTGAAACACTGCCTGAGAAATTGATGCTTAGGATTTATAAATAGACAGGTTAATAAAAGAAAGCTAATTGCAAAGGAGTTTTTTTAGTGGGTGTGGGGGAGGAGCACTGTTTGTACAACACCTGCTGCCCTTCTTGGAGGTTAAATAGAAAGCAATTATTTAAAGGGATGCTGTTAAGTTAAAAATATTAACACAAAAATGCCCTTACCTCTATTGCAAACACTTTTATGATTAAAATAGAGTTTCAGTGATCCAGTTTACATTCTACTATTTTTACTGTTTAAATTTTTATGTCTTAGTTTGCAGTTTGCACACTCTGAAAGACAAGTCAGTTTCACTTTTGTTTGCAGTCCATTTCATTTACATGTTCTGGTGCATTTCCACATTCTATTGCTCTTGGTTTTATAAAATGTCACATTTATAAAACCTACATTTTGGGCTAGATTTGACTTGGTGAATGACCTTTAATAAGTGAGTGTATGAAGAACATTTTAAGTTTTCTTCAGAGTAAGGATATATTTCTAGAGCTTTTAAACACTATTTAATGTTTTAAACATTGTTTTCTAACTTTTAACAAACTAGAGTTAGGAAACTGATTTGCCTCAAAATTTGAACTGTAAATCTATAAAAGTCTTTAACTTCCCTTCTATATACTGTATGCATGTTTCCTGGTTTGAAGCAGTGCCTCAGGTACCCACCTAATTTCTGTTTTCGATTAAAATATTTCAGATGGAAGTCCAACAACATATTTTAAACACTACTAGAGGAAGGAAAGTAAACAGTCATTGAAAGAGGAAGGAAACTACTGTAGATTCAAGTTTATATTCACTGCATCATGCATGATGTCTTTTGTATTAATGTTGTATCCTTGCTCCTTCTTAATATTAATATCTTCTTTTTAAAAAAGAACAGAAAACATTATAATATACTTTATTTTTCTTGGAATTGCGTATAATTTCTTTTATCTGTATTTTAAATATGCCAAGGATCTTTATGTGGATTTACATGGATTTCTCTGAAAGATTTAATTTTTTGCATTTTGTTTTTTATGCTTCAATGCAGATAATTGTAATGTTACAGAAATTTGACAAGAATAGTTATTGAACTGTTAATCTAATAATTAAACGTTACTACACTTCATTATAGTGCAAAATCAGTTAAGCCCCCAAAATACAATACATTTTATTTTGATAAATTTGATATTTTGCACATTATATAACAAAGAGTTACATGATTATACAGCAGTTATCTACAGGTATATAATATTATATCTAATGTAGTAGATATGTGGTAGTAGTAGATTTTTCCTGTTTAACCTGTTAACTGGCAATACAATATAGTCATGAGAAGTGAAGTCTCATTTTAAAGGCATTTTAATAATTTGTAATCTGGTTCTTTCTATATGCTTAGTGATACTAAAAACTAAGATGAGACGTGTCCAAGTGCAGCATTCCTTATATTCTTATTTTTTCTCAGCCTGCAAACTAAGATAAAATTTATTCATAATTGATTAATGAAAATGAGTCAGTAATAGCCTACTTAGCCCACTGTAAATCTGTGCAGTGCATGTGTATGTCCAGAATGAGAAATGGCATGAGGTTTTACCGTCCTGCCCCCCCCCCCAAACTTTCTTTGACCAGGGGTTGGCAGGTTTCAGGCTTTGAATAATAATCTTTTGTATTAAATGACAGTCATTTGGCAGCTTGGATGAATTATCTGTGTTTTACGGTCTGATGGATTTGTGGTCCATAGTAAGTTGTCCTCCGTTATGCAATATTGGATGGTGTGTCATTGTAATTTACAAATTATTTTTTAAAAGATCAATCAGTCATTTCTTAATTATGAAAGGGACATTAGGATGGAAGCAGTTGTTCTTATCCACAAAAAAAGTAATATGTTTGACACCTTTACATTACCACAATAACTAGTGTGAAAGTTATCAATGAGCTTATCCTTCAGTATCATCCACCTTTTAAACCTACTGTACCTATAAGAAAATCATGCTTCGATTGCCATCTCTTTCTCTATTTTCAAGACACATAGCTTCAAGAAAGGATCAGGGCTCCTGTTTGATCAAGTTACTTTCTGTAGAACACAGATTTGAATGAGATTTGAGGTGTGATTGCTGTGTTCAGATGGTAGCAATGTTGTGATAACAGAACCCAAGAAATGTGCTAACAAGTTCAGTTCTCATTGCTAATACATACAAGGCTCCAAATTCCAAGTCACTGCCAAGGAATTCTTCCAACATACTTGTATCCACCATAGGATTCTCCAGGGCTCCATGCACATCTTGCCCTTCAATTAAAAACAAAGAAAGATTGATATTCAGCCCATGGTTCCTCCAGATCTAATACTCCAGACTCCAGCACATGCAGAATGCTGTAGCCCCCTTCCTCACGTGTATAAAAGACAACCACATCACCCCTGCCTTCAGACAAAACCCTCATGCACATGATAGAAGGGCTACGCTTGCATGTGCAAATCTAGCCCCAGTAGGAAAGGAGGGATGGGAAAAGTGGAAAGCAGTTGGCAGCATGAAAGAGGTAGTGGGAGATGACAGAGCAGCCCTAGACATGAGAAGTTTTCTTCACATCACACTTTGAGAACCATTGTTTGCATATATCATTCAATGAAACGTAAGTGTAAGGTAGGTAGATGTAGGTCCATATTTTGCACCTTAAAATGCAGGTATTGAAGACTATTTCATTTCATAGTCATCTGCTTGCTGGGATCAGTACAAAGCATCTAGTTTAGAAATCAGGGGTTCTAATATTTTACTCCATTTACTAGTCTTGGGCTGTCAAACTGTTTTGAAACACTTTGAAATACATAAAATCCACTTTCCTTTGAATTGGTTTAACTGTAGAATAGAACAAAATATCAGAAATCTGATGGTAGGTGTTGTCTTCCTGATATTTTCCTTACAAAACCAAAACACTAACATATAGAATTTAGCAATGAGCGGAAAAGGTTCAGTACTTTGTCCTTCGTTGCTTAGCAACTGGATGCTATAAATGGATTTTATGATTATAAGGTCTATAGCATTAACAAGGTCTTTTTCAAAAAGTCAGCTGGAACTCCCTAGAACGATAAACAATCTTACTTTTAAAAATACTTGTGGCCTTTCTGGGTTTATAATAATATAGTGTAAATAAGGCTGCATGGACAACACCGTTAGGCATCTGCATGTGTAAATGGTTATGCCTTAAGTTCCATTCTGCTCTACCTTTTTTTTGTTCTCAACCTGAGATGACTTCTGCTAGTAACTTTGGACATCATTTAACTGCCCAACACCCAAATCTGCGTCTGTCAGTTTACACAACTCCCTTCTACGTACCTGCCAGCGCCCAGCTGTAGCATACTTCCAACAACTACTATGTTCCGTGATCACAAAGCAATTTATGAAATGTGTATTTAGGAATCACTCGCTCATTACCAAAATAGAGTTACCTCTGTTTGCTACAGAATCCCAGCTTTACTGTCCTCAGCACAACAGGTAATAGGGAAGAGTTTGAATAGTTTGAAGAGGTGTGATCGACATTCCCTCTTTCACCACAGTCAAATTTTAAAAAGCAAAACCCTAGTGGGAATCATTAACATTTCAAGTATGGTAAACACACAGAAAATATATTTACCTACCTTTCATAACTGTTGTTCAAGATGTGTTGCTCACATCCATTCTTATTCTAGGTGCGTACACACCCATGTGCACAGTCATTGGAGACTTTTGCCTTAACAGTATCTGTAGGGTTGGCTGTGGTGCCCCCTTGAACGACACGCTCATGCGTCAGTATATTAGGCACCACTGACCCTACGTCCTCTCAGTTCCTTTTTGCCAGCAACTCTGACAGAAGGGGAGGAGGAAGGTAATGGAATGGACTGTGAGCAACATATCTTGACGAACAGCTATGAAGATAGATTTTTCTTTTTTCTCTTCTTTGAGTGTTTGCTCATGTCAGTTCCATTCTAGGTGACTCACAAGCAGTATCTACAGAGTTGGGATCAGAATGTGCAGTTTCGCGGCTTGCAGTACTGCCCTACTGAAGCTGGCATTGTCCCAGGCCTGCTGGTAAGTATGCAGTGGGACATAATATATAGACGAACAACCAAGTGGCCACCCTACAGATGTCCTGGATAGTCACCTGGGCCAGAAAACCACTGAAGAGGCCTGTGCTCTGGTCAAGTGGGTGGTGACAATTGCTGGGGCGGCACCTTCACTGATTGTAGCAGCCAGCAGTAGATGATGCAGTGGTGATTCAAGAAGAAATTCTTTGGGTGGATACAGGGTGACCTTTCATCCCTGTCAGCCACTGTGATTGCACAGACTTATGAATGGCTTGGTTCCATCGATGTAGAATGCTAGTGACCTCCTAAAGTTCAAGGCATGCAGTCTACACTCCTCTTCTGACTTATACGGCTTTGGAAAGAAGACTGGTAAGTAAATGTCCCTGGCTTGGATGAAACTGAGACCCTACCTTGGGCAGGAAAGCCGGGTGCGGTCTCAGCTGGACCTTGTCCTTGTTGAAGACCTTATAGGGCAGTTCCAAGCTGTGCGAGGATGAAAGTTTTTACAAATATGACACTTGTCCTCCTATGGGCTTCCCCCAAAACACTTCAGGCAGCTGTCGTAGGGGTCACTGATTGGCATCGGCCTGCTGCATGATGCACAGACTTGAAGCCAGGCGAGTGGGGCATGCTCTGCTGGGGACGAAGTGCCAGACAGGTCTCTAAGTACTCTAACTTAACACTACAAAGACTAACTATGTACAGATTAGGTATAGCAAAGATCTGTGCAGAACTGCTAATGCTCTTGCAAATGGCAAGATGAGGCACTCCAACCAACCATCACGGCCGGTAAAAGGAACTGAGAGGGCATAGGGTTGGCATCTAATGTACCAACGCATGAGCGTGGCACTCCAGGGGGTGCCACAGCTGGTCCTATGGCTACCGCTAAGGCAAAAGTTCTCCAACAACTGTGCACATGGGCGTGCACATACCTAAAATGGAAATCATCATGAGCAAACACTCAAAGAACAAAAAAAAAAACCAAAAAAAAACCCCCAACCTTTTACGACCTCTTCATTGTACAGGTTAAAAATGAACCTTTAAAACGGACAGACAAGGTCTTAAGGTACCTGCTCCCAGACTTATTGTGCCCTCAACTGTATTTTCTCAGAGGGTGAACCTGATATCTCCTTTTCTAATATGTCCCAAATAAGACTTCCTTGTTTAGAGGAAAGATTTGCCTCAATCATCCTTTGGTTTTTTCATTTTCCAATCTCTCATCCAAGTCGAAATTGCTCTTTATTTCCACCTGTGAACACTGAAATATTTTCTCTTTAAACTTGTGCCTAGCAAAAATTGTGTTAAAATTTCTGCCACTCCACTCTTGTAGCAATCGTGAAACAACACTGATCTGAAGAGACCTAAAAATGGTGCATAGGTGTTTGGAATAATATCTGCTTACATTAGTGACAAAAAAGTTTGCATTTGATGGAATACATGTGTTCACACCCTACATGCCATTGTAATAATCTTTGTACAAAAGTATGCCTTGTAAAATATCATTGGAAACCTCATAATTTGCTGGTCAGTATTGTCCTAATAAAATGTGTGTGGCAACATTGTATGTGAAATTATAAGATCCCCCGGATGATATTATTAACACATGTTCCAAACCCCACAGCCCTGCCTAGGCAGAAGTCAGACCCATTCTGGCAGATGAAGACCAGGCTTCCGTTATGCGTGTCTTCTTCACTTCTCAGCTGGACGACAGCAATGTGAGATGCTTGGGCATGAAACCTTCACCGCTTAGGAAACTCCAATAGTCAAAATGCTGCAGCACTCTCTTGAGCAACACAGACTGACTGCTGTAATACATCAGACCTGTCCTCGCTCTCTTCTACTGGCTCCTATAGAATTTCAAATCCAGTTTACGGTCTCGGTCTTTATCTTCAAGTGCTCCAGGGTCGAACTTGAAAACTCCCTATAGCTCTGGACAAAGATAGTGGTCAATTCAGCAGTTCCTCTGGCACAGTGGAACTCTCAACAGTAAGCGTAAAGCTGTCTGCGGGAGACAGGACCTTCTCTGGAGGTGGTCTGAGCCTGTGCAATGAACTGCCCTAGGAACTAAGGACCATCAAAAACTTCACCATTTTCCTTGCCAAGTGAAAGGTGTATTTCTTGACCTTGCCTTCTCTAACACACACATACAACAGATATGTTAAACAATTTTTTAAAAAAAAACCACCAAACAAGACACTCCACTCAAACATTTCTCTCTTGGGGACAGCAAAGAGGACAAACACCAAGTGATAGATATGTAGTCTCTTTACACTACTCAAATTATCTCAAATACTATGGTAATGGGTGCAGAATAGATACTACAAAGAACAGAATAGTAGTTGACTCATATGTAGTGAGTGTGATAACTTACCCTAAATTGAAGCAAATCCAGCTAACATACTTGCTTTGTAGGTATCTATTCTGCAACCATTACCATAGTATTTGAGGATAATTTTAGTAGTGTAAAGAGACTACATATCTATCACTTGGTGTTTGACCTCTTTTGCTGTCCCCAAAGAAATGTTTGGACTGGAGTGTCTTGTTTTGGTGGTTTTTTTTTTTAATTGTTTAACATAATTTGTGCTTACCTGTGGCTTTAAAACTAGCCACTGGCCTCTGAACCACCAACTCTTGTCATATGCAAGGTTATTAAGCTGTTTGTAACCTTGACTCATACTATGTGACTGTGGCCAGAAAATGATTTTCAGCCTTTTACAGCACTGCTCTGTCTGACACCTGTATTACAATGGTATGCTATTAACTCACTCTACTTATAAGAACAAATATTGTATAGGAAACATCTTTCAAATTTGTGTTGTTACTGACATTAATTGTAAGATAAAGCTTTCATTTAGTTCTCAGAACACCTGCTATACATCCAGTATACTTAAAGGGTTAAAACTCTTAGTGATTATAGTTAGAGAAGTGGCGCCTGCTAAAATGCTGCTGGAATTCGCCCGGGTAAGATTCCATTGCTTGCATTATCATTTCCACAGAAGTCACCGAGTGTGTGCTTCATAGTTCTTCCTAAATCCTTGCTTTGGAAGTGATGTTAACAGGGTGCTCTGCAGTTACTTCCAGCATGCTTAGACATAGTTTTTGAACAGACCTCCCAGATTAAATGCCTGATTTTCATAAAGTATCTAACAGTTACTCAGTACAATGCAAGGTTGTTAGAAATCCACCAGTCTGTTTAATGCAAAATTAAATCTTTCTGAAAGCAAAGAAGAAACAGTTTAACTTTCATTTGCAGTATATTTTTTCTCAGATTCACATTAATAGTATGAACTCCTTTGTTCCTTTTATAAACTGAGGTAACGGGAGATCTATAGTTATTAATTAAATAAGTTAATGTATTGGATGAGGCTTTTTTATAGTACACTAAGGTCCAATTCACATCAAGAGTATTTACATCTGAGTTATGCAGTGGAGGAACAAATATCCCAGCCATTCAAATTCAATTTTTTTGACAAGTGAAAAATCAGGGAAGGAAAAAAAAGGAAGAAGTAGCATGTTTTTTGTCTATCATCTAAATTGAACCACCATTTTGAACAGGTGGCATTCAGTGTTAGGAGACTTGAGAAATTAGGTTTATTGGATTACAGAAATCAAAGAATGGAAATATATTCATAGAGTCCAAGGCCAGAATGGGTACTGTTATCATGTCATCTGACCTCCTGCATAACACAGGCCATAATACTTCCCTGTAGCAGGGTGGATCCCTGCTCCTGCCCTGCAGGGGTTAAAAGCAGCCCTGGGAAAGGGGGCTGGGCTTAGAGAAAGCAGCCTGTAGGCTGGGGTTCTGAAGCCTGGGCTGATTGGGGAAAGTGGGCTCAGCTGTGGCCATGCTCCAATCAGGCCCAGCAGGCCCCTATAAGAGGCAGTGAAGCCAGAAGGCCAGGATAGTCTCTCTATGGACTGGAGAGGGAGACAGGTCTGGCTGCTTGGGAACTCACTCAGGGGACCCTAGAGGAAGGCAGGGATGAGGAAAGACCTTAGGAGCTGGGAAGCCCTAGGCCAGCAACTCCCAGGCTGCAGGGCCTTATTCTAGGCCTCTGAGGTACTGGGCTTGCAGAGAGGCAGCTGGAGGGTGGGTAAAGGCAGCCAAGCCAAACCCCTTTGCCTATGATGAGTGGCTGATATTGCAGTCTGCCCCAGGGCGTGGGGGCTAGACAATGAACTGGGCAGAGTAGCCAATACTGAGGCAAAGTGGGGATAATGGGGTGGGGATTCCCCTGGGAGGGGGGAGACCCAGTTAAAGGGGCACCAGGGTCCAGGGAGGGACACGGGGGCCAGCAGAGGACAAGTGGATCACCGGCCTGCAGAGGGGGCTCTGGGCTGGGACCGAGCTAATTCCCAGAAAGTCACCAGCAGGAGGTGCCACAGGGGTGAGTCCACTTGTCTACATTCCCCCAAAATAATTCCTAGAGTGTATCTTTTAGAAAACATTCAATCTGATTTAGAAATTGAGTGATGGAGTCTTTACCATTACCCTTGGTAAATTATTCCAATGGTTAATTACCCTGACTGTTAAAAATTGACCTTTATTTCCAGTCTGAAATTGTCTAGTTTCAACTTCCAGCCACTGGATCATGTTAAATCTTTCTCTGCTAGACTGAAGAGTCCATTACCAACTATTTGTTCCCCATGTAAGTACTCTTGTTAAGCCATATAGACAAAGCTCTTTGAGCCCATCACTATAAGACATGTTTTCTAATCCTTTAATCATTCTTGTAGTTTTTTCTGACCTCTCCCCACTTAACATCCTTTTTGAATTACGGGCACCAGAACTGGACATAGTATACAGCAGCAGTCGCATCGTTGGCCAACAGAGGCAAAATGAGCTCTCTACTCACACTTCAAATTGCCATTTAGCATCCCAGGGATCACATTAGCCCTTTTGGCCACAGCATTGCACTGGGAACACACATTCAGCTAACTACCATGACCCCCCCAAATCTTTTTCAGGGTCACTACATCCCCAAATAAAGCCCCCCATCCTATAAGTATTGTCTGTGTTCTTGTTCCTAGAGGTATACATTTACATTTGGCCATATTAAAATGCATATTAACTGTATGGAGAAGAGGAAAGGTGGAGACTGTAGTGAGGTTTGACTGATGATGAATCAGTGTGACATCTGGCAAGAAGTTTTTACTGAAAGAAAATTAGACAAAGTTGAAGGTCAGATTAAAGCCTCCCAAAAGAGTCCAAGGGAGAGGACTAAAGACACCAAGAAATGTTCAGTCAGCTTCAATAGAACACATCATGCTGAGCAGGGTTTGGCTCCTACTCTGTGGTGGGAGAAATGGTTCTCAAGCTCCATGGACATTAAAGTAAAGCCTCAGGATATGGCAAACAGCTCTGGACATTTGCTAGGAGAGCCAGTCATTCCCTGGTATTTTCCTCCCTGCCATTCATCACTGGGAACTCCTGGGGATCATGGTTTCCTTTATTTCTATTTCTGCTGTATAAAGGAGAGCATAGAGGAATCCTTCCAGTGCTCATGTCATTAGTCCTCATTTACTCTTGCATCCTGTTAATGGAACTTGCTGTGTAAATATCGGATATTTAGTGTTTCCACATATTTTCTTCCCCAAACTAAAAATTCAAATAAAAAAATAATACTAAGTGTCTTAAGACGCACATGCCATTTGACAATAACTTTTCAGAATTGTTGAGCTACTTAGAAACTGTACTCTTACCTTCAAAGAACTGCTGCAGAGCCTCATTTCTCCCACCACACCATGACAAGAAGGTAGAAGCTTTTTTTTCCTTCACAAGTTTAGGGACATCAGACTGTGAAACAGTTGCACTGTCCTCTTTTCCAGCTGATGTATTTTGAACACGTTCATAATCAGGTCATTCTGCTGCTAAAAACATGTCTGAGTAGATTGTCTTTGCCCCAGGGAAGTGATTCTTTCAAAACTATGCTAGGCAATGGACTCAAAGCTTCCTACTGCATGCAGGGAAGAACCTGACAGACTTTAGGAGGAAACTGTAGAAGGCATATTTTCCTTACTTCATGTGGGAAAACTATGTAAGAGTAGTTAATTTCTTCCTTGTTTCAAGGACCGTTGCCCCCAGTAATGCCCTTAGCTACACATAGCCAAGCAAGGCGGCAATAAAATTACTTATCTTGTATTCATCCTCCACACTGTATAACTGTTCATTTGTGTAATGAGTAAGTACTATAGATGAAAATTGATATGATCAAATGTAATAGGAAACACCACTGATTACCGTAATTGTGCATTATCTGGATGTTTCATTATGGCTCCCTGCATAATATTTGAGTTTCATCAATATGAATTACCTCACCATATGCCTGTGGGAAAGTATATCCCCATTTTACAATCATGAAACTAAAGCACAGAATTAAACCACATGCCCAAGTCACAGAAGTCTGCATCAGAACTGGGAACTGACCCAAGATTTCCTGAATACAGGGCACGGACACCAGTCCACCTTTTCCTCATTTATTTGATGTACATAGAAAAAACACTGTATGCACTCCAAGATTTGCTCCATCTCACCCCAAAGACTAATTGAAAATCGACCATATCTATGTATGGTGGGTAACTCCAAGAGGCACATGGCTTGGAATATTAAAGTTGAAATGCAAACTCAAGACAAGAGATAGCAGATCAGTGTTAAAAGAGTGGTATTTATTGAGACCAGACTAATAGCCAGGGTCACTGCCCTCATGGAAGCAAGAACCCATTGGGTATACCTTTGTAGTCCTTGGCTACAAAAAAAAAAGTGTGCACATGGATAAACTTTCAGAGATAAAATTCCTTTTGTGCCTACACAGGTACCAGATACCAAAACAGCGTTTCTGTTGGTATGAGCATTAGTTTTAATCAGTTTGTAAATTAGCATTTTTAGGTATCAGGTATAATTCAGTTACAAGAATACAGAAGAATTCTGGAAATTGGTTGGTTTGATTTCAACAGAAAAGTTTCTCTTTCAAATACTCAAAATAAGAAATAAATGATAGTTCAAAGATGCCTTTCGCAAGCATTTCTGTGTACAGCACAGAAAGATAACCCATGAAATGGGGGTGATAACTACTGAAAAATAGCAACAACTAAACGAGAACTTTAGGCTATTATTGCCTTTAACAGAATATGTATAACCTTTTGACATGAATGTTACAATTCATCCAGCTTTTCTACAGTGAAAACCACAGACCAGTGGTAGGATTCTTTTTATATCCTTTCTCCAATGGTTTCAAAGAATGTTGCTGGGCAATGGAGAGAGATTGGGAAAAAATGGTATTTTACTATTGGAATGACATCAACACACATACAGACCCCTTCCTGAAATACTGTTATGCACATTTATTCCATTAAATCTTGCAACTCATTCAGTTTACTTTTGTGCAAAATTATATCTTTGCAAGTATATATTTAGTGATTAAATCACCTGGAAACTATGTATATTTGGAATTTCATAAAATGAAACAGCTATTTACTACTTCAGTGCTCTTATTATAATTTGAGCAATATAAGCTTTTTTGTCTCTATTTTAATTTGATAATCAATTTACCCACCAATATACTTTTATTTGTAAATGAACAGCTGCTGTCAGGATCAAAAACAAGCTACGGTTTTTCCCAAAGTGCTTATGTGTGGTAAGCCTGCTATACAGTGCTGGCCATGTTCCATGCATCCTGATCAGGTGTCTGCTGCTGGCAAAAGCAGGCAAAGTGGCACTTGAGCAAAGAAGCATTTTCTTAAGGAGCCATGATCATCTTTTTTCAGTTTTCCTTTGCAAACAGTTCTACATGTGAGGAGATTAACAGAAAGAAATTTGCTAATCTTAATTTTTCATCTAAGGAGTGCAGAAATGATTTACATGTGCAATGCCAGTTGATGGAAACTGATGTGTAAAGAATTACTGATTGGATGGTCTTAATATAGGGGAAAAAAGGGAAAAACAAATGCAGAGAGAATGAAGGACAGGGTGGGAAGAAAGTCTGCATGACCAGAAGGTGGCTATGAGTAGGACAAAAATTAGAAATCTAACACTGATAACCATAGCACTGTCTCTTTGAGCAGAATTGGCACAGTAAAGTTTAGAGGTGAGCTACTTGAACATATCCCCCATTAGAATACTACACAGTACAATTGTTTTTCCATC
The DNA here is from genome assembly GCF_007399415.2 of Gopherus evgoodei. Taxonomy (NCBI): domain Eukaryota; kingdom Metazoa; phylum Chordata; order Testudines; family Testudinidae; genus Gopherus; species Gopherus evgoodei. Next base: position 299,722,873 of record NC_044322.1, read on the forward strand.
TCAACTAGTCTTAAGGACACACAAGCTCCCAGTGCAGTGCTGTGGCAAAAAGGGGTAATGTGATCCTTGGGGTACCCGGATTGGCGGGTAGCAATAGATCTATCAGGAATCGATTTATTGTGTGTAGTGTAGACACGATAAATTGATCTCCGATCACTCTCCCGTCGACTGCTGAACTCCAGCAGTGCGAGAGATGGAAGCAAAGTCGACAGGGGAGCCTGTCGATCCAGCGCCACGAGGATGCAAAGTAAGTAATTTTAATTTGATCTAAGATGCATCAACTTATGCAACTTCACCTATGAGAAAAGTGTAGCTGATCTTAGATGGATCCCTCCCCCCAGTGTAGATCAGACCTTGGATGTATAAAAAGGGAAATAGTGAGTAGAAGGGAGTTGATTTTACCTTTGTCTATAGCAGGGGTCAGCAACCTTTCAGGAGTGGTGTGCCGAGTCTTCACTTATTCACTCTAATTTAAGGTTTCGCATGCCAGTAGTACATTAATGTTTTTAGAGGGTCTCTTTCTATAAGTCTATAATATACAACTAAACTACTGTTGTATGTAAAGTAAATAAGGTTTTAAAAATGCTTAGGAAGCTTAATTTAAAATTAAATTAAAATCCAGAGCCCTCCAGACAGGACCCAGGCAGTGTGAGTGCCACTTAAAATCAGCTTGTGTGCTGCCTGTGGTACGCATGCCATAGGTTACCTACCCCTGGTCTATAGCATTGGGAAGACAGATCATAGAATACTGCATACAGTTCTGATGTTCATATTTTTAAAAGGAGGTTAAAAAAATGAGGAGGATGCAGAAGAGAACCACAAAAATGATTTGAGGACTGAAATAAATGCCTTCTGTGGGAGACTTAAAGACATCAATCTGTTTAGTTTATCGAGAGGTGACTTGATTACAGTGGCTAAGTACCTTCTCAAGGAATTTATACTGGGTAGTAAAGGTCTCTAGTGTAGGAGAGAAAGCATCATCTCTCATGTCTTCATATCAAGACTGGATGCCTTTCTGGAAGATTTGCTTTAACAAAAATACAAGTTAGGATTTAATCAACAAGTTACTTGGCTCAATAAAAGGGGTGAAATCTAAAGGCCTGTTATACACAGGTCAGACCAGATGATCTAATGGACCTTTCTGGACTTAAACTCTACAAATCTATAAATGAGAAATGTAGGGAGAGGGCAACATTTAAAAAAAATTTTGGAGAACCCCAAATCCTCTTAGATATTTCCTTCTATACTGATGATCAAATGCCCAGATACTGCAGTGATGGGAAAGTTAGAAGTGTATATGAGAGACATTTACTCACCTATTCAAAAAATTGATTATTTCAACCAACTCTTTTCTAAGGGTCAGTACCATACAAACTCTACAGAGTTTAGAGTGACTACGGTGGTGGTGGGGATGGGGGGTGATGGTTCACATGGCATTTTGCATTATAAACTATACAGAACAGAAAATAAAAACATCTTCAATCTAACATTTATTTAATCAGAGGTTTTGTTTTCAATTGTAAATTACAATAACTAGTACTTGCCACATTTTGTTCAACTGAAGTATCATATCTAAGCATACACAGCATAGGAGAATTTAAAACAATCACAGAACTTAGTGCAATTTGCAAAAAGGAGAAAAGATCTTGGACCCACTTGTTGGAAATAAATATCAAGTGACAAAAAATTTCAGCCATTTTAGAGTTTATCCATATCAAAGTTCACGCATGCGCCAGACTGTAAAGAATTAGAGCTCTTCCTTGTAATATCCAAGTTTTGCCAATGACATCTCTTTTCTCAGCTGCATAACTTCCCAGAACATCTGATCCGCTGTACAAAATAGAAAAAGCGTAGAAAAAAGTAACTGAAACAAAATCTCCATCCTCATTTATTCATGATTTTTAACTAAGATATGTAGGCTACCTCATCCAAACAAAAGTTTCACCTTTAGAAACATTTTACAAAGTGGTATAATTTCAAAGCTAATTTCACCAGTTTCAAAATCCCATCCTTTTATTTGCACAAAGGAACATGCAATGTTTTTCATTTTTTTATTTTTTTTTAAACATCCTTTCAATCGACAGAAGTCATCCCAGTCAGGAATGGGCTTTCTATTCACTTTGTAACTGCAGATCTGAGAGACCTGGCAGCCTGAAAACAAGGCATTTTAGAGCTCTTAAGTGATCTTTGGAATTCTGAGATGTAAAAAGGCAAGAATTTAAAATATTTAGTCCAGAGGCCTTGCCATTATGTGCAATACTAATACATTGAGGAAACCTTGAATCCCCACATAAAGGGCTTAAAACTATTAACCCCTCTGCATCTTCAATTGCTGGAGTGCCTATTGCCAGAAATGGTTTTCCTTCTGGGGAATCCTTATGAACAGTTTTAAAACAAACAGTCTTATAGCAACCTTGCTGACATCACTGTACCCAACCAGACCATAAAAACATGGAGGTTTGGCAGTCATATATGTATGTGTTAGTCACTTTACTGGATACTGTTTGCTGTGTTGGTTCCAGGATATGAGAGACATGGGTGGAAGAGAGACACAAGCTTTCCAGCTACACAGAGCTGAAGAAAGTTCTGTGTGGCTTAAAAGCTTGTCTCCCTCTTCCACCAACAGAAGTTGGTCCAATAGAAGATATCATCCTACCCACCTTCTCTCTCACTTTACTGGATGTTAAAGTTGAAGTTTTCCATATGAAAATATCTTCACACTAAAAATGGCCTTTAAAATCAGAAATTTCCATTAAAATTGTGGGGAATCCCCACCCTTTTAAAAAAAATTATGGAACAAAAACTGAGCTGCTTTTTTCAGTTTAATCAATTTCCATCTTTCCTATTTCTTCTGAAAGAGGGGATCTTTTTTAGCGGCAAAATGGAAAAAAGGAAGGTGGAGAAACAGACGGGAAGAAGGAAAACCAACGTTTTTGGATAATTAAAAAGTGTTCCTTTTCAAAATGTGGGAATGAAAACTAAACTAACTTCCTCTCCCCCCCAGACACACTTTTTCAACCAGTTCTAGTAACATCAAAAATGTACGATTATGTATGAAAAATGTTAGCAAATGAGTCTTTGTTCTGTTGTATAGCCCCTACCACAAGACAGTACAGTAAATGACTAGGGCTCCTACACGCTACTGTAATACAATCAACCATAATTAATTATATGGTTAAACAAAAAAGACACCACTGTTACATCATTTTCCTTAGGATCATAGTCCTGACTGTAAGTAAATATAAAGGTGTTGCTCAAATTAAGACTAAAAACTAAGTAAAATGTTTTCCCCATCTTTCAGAAATTCTTGAAGAAATTTAAGATATAGCTTTGTCTAAAATAAAAAATAGCACCAGTTCAAAGAAGCATATAGTACAGTATGTGGATGACCACCATAAAAGCCTATATTCGCCTTACTCATAGTATAAATTATCTGAGAAAATATTTGCATAAAGCAACAGTTCCAATTTATATAAAAAATAAATACTTTTTTCCTAAAAGTGTAATGTAGCTGAAACATCAAGCCAAAATACTGAGTTCAGAGAACTGCTGTTAAACATTAACAATTCAGGTAAACAGGAACATGTTTCCAATATTATCTATTATAATCTTTCCCCTTCAAATAGTTTTCAGTCTTTTAATCTTCACAGTATTGTGGCAAGCATTATATCACAAACTGAGATAAATATAAGCTTTTTTGGGCAGAACAATATCCTCCTCTTAAATTCAATTGCTTTAAAATTAAGGCCAATTATTTTCCAAGTATACTTCCTGCAATTTCCTTAAATTATTATTACCAGAAACCTGTGACATATGCATTACATATATTTGCACTGAACCTGTTCAATACTTAAGCTAAGTCTACACTACCACTTGTTGGTATAACATATGTCACGAGGGGTGTGAATAAGTCACCCCAAGTGACATAAGTTACACTGTGCTAAGCACTGGTGTAGAAAGTACTATGTAGATCTTCTACTGCCAGCATAACTACAACCACTGATTGAGGGTGGATTAATTAAGTCAACGGGTGAGCTCTCTCCCACTGGCTTAGAATGGCTACACTAGAGAGCTTATAGCAACGCTGTTATAAGCTCTCTAGTGTAGCCATAGCCTCAGAAGTAGGTTGTCTTCATGTAAATTTACTAGGGCTGTTGATCAATCACCATTAACTCATGCGATTAACTCAAAAAATGTATAACGATTTTAAAAATTAATCATGATTTATTGCAGTTTTAATCGCACTGTTAAAACAGAATGCCAATTGAAATTTATTACTTTTTTGGATGTTTTTCTATATTTTCATATATATTAAAGTCAGTGTTGTCACTGAAGTCAAAGTGCTTTTTTATTACAAATATTCGCATTGTTAAAATTATAAACAAAAGAAAATGTATTTTTCAATTCACCTCATACAAGTATTGTAGTGCAATCACTTTGTCGTGAAAAAGACAGTTACCTGTTCCATAACTGGTGTTCGAGATGTGTTGCTCAGATATATTCCACAGTAGATGTGCGTGCTCACCACATGCACCGGTGCCAGAAGGTTTTCCCTTAGCCGTAACCGTAGGGGGGAAACACTGCTGCGACCCCTGGAGTGGCACCTCTATATAGCGCTATAAGAGGAGCTGTGCAGTCCCCCAAACCCTCGGTTCCTTCTTGCCAGACAACTCCAACAGAGGGGAAGGAGGGCGGAATGTGGAATACACCTAAGCAACACATCTCAAAGAACACCAATTATGAAACAGGTAACTGTCCTTTCTTCTTCGAGTGATTGCTCATTTGTATTCCACAGTAGGTAACTCCAAGCTATATCTGATGGAGGTGGGTAGGAGTTTCTGGGACACAGTACCGCCCTACCAAACCTGGCGTCATCCCGAGCCTGGGAGATGATCGCATAATGCAAAGAAAGTGTGGGCAGAGGACCATGTGGCAGCTCTGCATATGCCCTAGATAGGGATGTGAGCTACGTAGACAGCCGACGAGGCCTGAGCTCTCATAGAATGCGCCTTAACGATAGGTGGTGGGGGAACCCCTGCAGATCATCACACACGTATGCACGAGGTGATCCAGCAGGAAAGGCACTGAGTGGAAATCGGTTGTCCCCTCATCTGTTCAGCCAATGCAACAAACAGTTGTGAGGATTTCCGGAATGGTCTGGTTCGGTCCAAGTAAAAAGCCAGCACCCTATGCACATCTAGCGTGCGTAGGCAGCGTTCCTCATTGGAGGAATGGGGCTTAGGACAGAGTACCAGTAGGAAAAGGTCCTGATCCATATGGAAGGGGGAGACCACCTTTGAGAGAAAAGCGGGGTGTGGGCGAAACTGGACCTTATCCTTGTGGAAGACAGTATACGGGGGTTCCGAGGTCAAGGCCCTAAGCTCCGAGACATGTCTGGCTGATGTGATAGCAACAAGGAATGCTACCTTCCATGACAAGTGAGACCAGGAACACGTGGCCACGGGTTCAAAGGGAGGACCCATGAGGCAGGATAACACTAGATTTAGATACCATTGCGGCATGGGGGACCTAGCACACAGGAATGAATGATCCAGGCCCTTAAGAAAGTGGGAGGTCATACTGTGGGGAAAAAAAATGAGTGGCCCTGTACTGGCGGGTGGAAGGCCAATATGGCCACCAAATGCACCCTGACGGAGGCAGGAGCTAGCCCTGGGGTTCTAAGGGACAGGAGGTAATCAAGAATGAGTTGGAGCAGTGCAGATGATGGGGAAGTTCCCCACTCCTCCGCCCACCTAGAGAACCTAGACCATTTGGCCAGGTACATCCGTCATGTGGACGGCTTTCTGCTTTCCAACCGAACTCGTTGACATTCTCTGAACACCTCCCCTCCTCCTCATCTAATCACGGAGTAAGCATGCTGTCAGATGAAGCGCAGCCAGGCTGGGATGGAGGCATCCCCCTTCCTGGAAGAGGAGATCCGCGTGAAGCAGCAGCCTCCACAGGAAAGCTGCTAGGAGTTGCAGGAGGGTCCCATAGCAGTGTTGTTGGGCCCAATCTGGGGCTATGAGGATGACCCACGTCCTGTCTGCTTTTACTTTTTGCAGGACTTTGCCTATTAGGGGGAAAGGTGGAAAGGCATAGAAAAGTTGTCCCGACCACTGAAGGAGGAAAGCGTCCGCGATCGCCCCTCTTCTTGCCCCTCCCCTGGAACAGAGCTGGGGGTAGCATCGGTTCTGGTCGGTTGCAAAGAGGTCGACCTGGGGAACCCCCACTCCCGGAACAGCTGTAGGACAACCTCCCAGTGGAGTGACCACTCGTACTGGTGGGAAAAAACCCTGATGAGGTGACCGGCTCACACACTGCGGATGCCGGGTATGTGGAAGGCTGACAGGGAGATATCGTGGGCTATACAGAACTCCCACAAGCTCAGGGCTTCCAGGCATAGGGCTGAGGAGCGTGTTCCTCCCTGCCGGTTGATGTAATACATCGCAGTTTTATTGTCCGTGAGGACTCTGACCACCTTCCCGTGAAGGTGCCCCCTGAAAGCTACGCACACTAACCATATTGCCCTGAGCTCCCTTGGAAGGGGCTTGGTGATTGGCCATCCTGAACTGGAAACTCGCCAAGGAATAAACCTTCCTGCCAAACATGTCCAATCTCCTGGTATCTTTGTCCTTAGGAGTGGGCGCGGCCTGATGGTGATATCCCCAGTGGTTGACTGACTCTACCACCAGAGAGTTAGGTGCCGGGTGGGAGTACAGGTATTCGTGACCCTTAGCTGGCACAAAGTATTTCCTCTCTGCTTTCTTGGAGATGGGGGCCAAAGAAGCTGTGGTTTGCCACGGGGTAGCTGAAATACTGGCTACCCCTTGGTGGAGAGGTAGGGCCACATGGCCTTGTGCCGAGTATGACAGTACATTAAAAAGGGAGTTAGATGGCTGCTCCATCTCCTCAACCTGGAGCTGGAAACTAGACGCCACCCGCTTGAGGAGCTCTTGGTAATCTTTGAAGTCCTCTTGTGGGACGGGCAGCAGTGCCACTATGGCATCCTCTGGCACCAGCGAATGGACTGGCACAGAGCCTAGGACGTCGGACGGTACCGGTGGGTCAATCCCCAGGTCAGAGTCCAGGCGTGGTGCCGTCAGTTCGGGACATGTTGTTTTCTCCCTCTGTCATGGAGGGGAGGCCGAAGGAGCCTGAGACACTCGGGCCACCGAGTGGGGTCTCACCTGGGTGGGGATCCGCAGCCACAGTGCCCATTGACACCACTGCCCTTGCCACAGTGTCCCGTACCACTGACCAACTTGGGTGCCGGGCGGTGCAGTTTGCTCTCGCTGAGCCGCACGACTTGGAAACAGGCGGCTGGGTGCCGATGCAGAGGTCGCCGACAACCGCACAGTACCGTAGGAGCGATGGTGCCTGCAACGGTGCCGTCCACGTGACCTGGACCTTGAGGACGAAGATCGGAACCTGTCCGAGGTGCTGCTCCTGTATTCGCCCCGGTGGCCGGAGCTATGACGCTTTGGTGCTAGTGAATCACAAAAGGAGTCCCGTGAGTGATGTCTGGTAGAGCGGGAACTCGAACCGGAGCATCTACGTAGGTGACGTCAGGATTGGCTTCGGTATCTTTGACGAGAGGAGAAGTGGCGGTGCGCTTATCCCAGTGCCTGTGTTCCCTGTTGCGGGGCGCAGAGAAGCACCGAGGCTCCCCTATGGGCAACGAGCTGGTTAGCCTAAGCGAGGTAGAGGGCTGGCATGAGGTGCAGGAAGACTGCATCAAGGGAGGCGGCGAACGGTCCTCAGAGCAGGGAGTGTGCCGCGTCGGGGAGAGTTGTTGCTCTCCCAGTGGCGGCTTCCCTTGAGACCAGGGTCCTGTCTCAGGCAGTGCCCCGGGTACCGGGAGGATTAAAATGTCACGCGCGACCTCCAGCGTCAACGGCATTCTCTCTGCAGGGAAGGCACGCGCAGACAGGACCGCGCTGCTCCGCTCAACGCAAGTCAGGGGCTTGGGTCTGGCCTCACCTCTATCTTTCTCTCGGCGCCACTGAGTCTTCTCTTGTTTCTTAGAAGGGGAGCAGAGCCGGCTAGTGGAGGGGACTTTGCTCCATACCGAAGACGCAGTGCCAGGTGCCGAATCCATTCGGCGTGCCGGTGCCAGCGCTGATTCAATTAGGAGAGCATAAGTCTAATGTCCCTCTCCTTCTTAGTCCGTGGTTTGAAAGATCTACAGATCCTACAGCGCTCACTTACATGGATCTCGCCCAAGCAGCAGAGACACTGCGTGTGCAGATCACTTCTTGGCATAGAACTGCGACAGGAGTCGCATGACTGAAGCCTGGGGCATAACAGGAGAAACTATTTAACTATTGAAGAACTGTACTACTAAGGGTAACTAGAGAAGCTGCAGCAATGCTGGAACACGAAGTTCTGACTACCTTTGCTGGCGGCAAGAAAGAACTGAGGATGGGGGGAGTGCGCAGCTCCCCTTATAGCGCGATATAGAGGCGCCACTCCAGAGGTCACAGCGGTGCTCCCCCGCTATGGGTACTGCTAAGGAAACAAAACTTCCGGCACTGGTGCACGTGGCGAGCACGCACACCTACTGTGGAATACACATGAGCAATCACTTGAAGTGGTGCAACTTACAAATGTAGATTTTTTTTTTGGTTACATAACTGCACTCAAAAACAAAACAATGTAAAACTTCAGAGCCTTCAAGTCCACTCAGTCTTACTTCTTGCTCAGCTAATCGCTAAGACAAATAAGTTTGTTTACATTTGCAGGAGATAATGCTGCCCTCCTCTTATTTACAATGTTACCAGAAAGTGAGAACAGGCATTTGCATGGCACTTTTGTAGCTGGCACTGCAAGGTATTTACATGCCAGATATGCTAAACGTTCGTATGTCCCTTCATGCTTCGTCCACCACTCCAGAGGACATGCTTCCATGTTGATGACACTCATTAAAAAAATGCATTAATTAAATTTGTGACTGAACTCCTTGAGGGAGAATTGTATGTCCCCTGCTCCGTTTTACCTGCATTCTGCCATATATTTCATGTTATAGCAGTCTCGTATGATGACTCAGCACGTTGTTCATTTTAAGAACACTTTCGCAGCAGAGTTCACAAAACGCAAAGAAGGTAATAATGCGATATTTCGAAAGATAGCTACGGTACTCAACCCAAGGTTTAAGAAAATAAAATCCCTTCCAAAATCTGAGGGATGAGGTGTGGAGCTTGCTTTTATAAGTCTTACAAGAGCAACAGTCCAATGCAGAAACTATAGAACCTGAACCACCAAAAAAGAAAATCAACCTTCTGCTGGTGGCATCTGACTCAGATAATGAAAATAACCATGTGTCAGTCCACACTGCTTTGGATTGTTATTGAGCAGAACCCGTCATCAGCCTGGACACATGCCCCCAAGAATGGTGGTTGAATGAAGGGACATGAATCTTTAGCATATCTGGCACGTAAATATCTTGCAACGCCAGCTACAACAGTGCCACAAGAACCCCTGTTCTCACTTTCAGGTCACATTGTAAACAAGAAGTGACAACTTACACATCCAACATATTGCTGCCAATATACTGAAGTGGCAATCAACATTACTGATGTTCTAGAGATAAGAATGGAAACAAGCAATTATGGGAATTTCTTGAAAAGCATCTATATTATTAGCTATGAACATTTAGCAGCTGAAGCACAAGGCAAAGTTTACTCTGATAAAGAAAATTAATTGATTGTGAAGGTTGTGGGGGCTGCCTGTAATATTTTATGATTATTATACATTACATATATGGATTTGATTGTTATTGTGTTTGCTATATGATTACTAAGGATTAATTTAGGTATGGGTTAGTTTGTACCCAGACAGGAAAGCAGACAAACATTTCTGATATTTTAAAAAGACAATGCAGGAGTCAAATCCTCTCAAGTTTTATCTCCACCATACTGGGATCAGCAGTCTGGCTGGTGGGGAAGGTTTCAGCTTGAAACCTCTGGGAGACTCCAAGTGAGAGAGAGAAACAAAGAACTTGGGAGTGATTACAAATCTTGAGGCCCTGAAGTTCAGGAGAAAGGAAGGCAAGAGACTGCAGGGGTGCAGAGCAGTGATGGGGGTGTCTGAAGCTGGACCTACTTAGGTTTTAGATAAGACAGATGCATGCAGACTGGTCCTGAAAACCCTTTTTCTTGTTATTCCTCATTCCTGCTGTTAAGATTAAACAGTACTTTGTTTTGAACAGGCTGTTTGTGTATTCTCACAGTAGTCACAGCTCTCAAAAGGAAGATCACTAGGGCTCAAATCCACTCAGGCTTCTGAGGAACCACAGCTGACACTGTGCCCCAGGAACAAGTCTGAAGGTAGGAGAATTGCAAGATTCCACCCTGAGAGTGGGGAAGGCAAGAGACCGCTCTCTTGAAGGGGTCCACTCAGAGACAGAGAGGGTAAAAGGTGCAGACAATCCTGAACCATGATGTTATTTACTTTTTTATTTAAAAAAAGTTGCATGCATCAAACATATTAGCAAAACTTAACAGCGAGGGCAAATTTTTAAGTGAGGATAATCAATCATTGGAACTTACTAAGGGATATAGTACATTCTCCATCACCAGATGTGTTTAAATAAAGTTTGTGTGTCTTTCTAAGGCAGTGGTCCCCAAACTTTTTTTGTCTGCGCCCCTCCCCACGTAGTCTGCGCACTCCCGGGAGCCACAGTCGGGCACCAGGGCCAGCACTGCAGCACTTGGGGCCATGGTTGGAGCCAATGGCTGAGAACAGGCCCACAGACAGGGCTGGGAGCTGGTTGCCAGGGCTGGGGCTGGAAGCAGAGTGGGGTTGGATATAGCTCCCCTCCCCACCCCCTGTGGAAGCTGGCCCAGGCCCCACTACACACCCCTAAACGTTCCTCCACATCCCCTTAGGGGGGCGTGCCACACAGTTTGGGGGCCACTGTTGTAAGGGATATGCTCTAATTCAATCAAATTATTGGCCTGGAGGCAAGCATCACTGGATGATATTTTGTGACATCTATGCTATGCAAGTCAGATTAGATAATCATAACTCTCCCTCCTGACAAAAAAAAAAAAAATCAATCATGAAACTTTGCAAGATTAGTGCACTTAAAAAATGAAGCTCAAAGCCTACTCCAAACAAGCAGTAAGTTTGCAAAATCTCTCTCTAAAATTTTACAAATCTAAACTGTGGGCTGCAGTGTCTTCATAGCCAGTACAATGTATCCATTTTACTTGAACTGAATAATTCAGATGAGCTGCTTTCCTAATTACTAACCTAGATAGGAGCTTGGATGGAGAGCTAGCTGTCCAAAACTCAGTTCAGACAAGAATGAAGCTGGCAGTTCAGGGAAAACAGCCTGAGGAAATGGCAGCAATATCATCAGTTCCCTTTACTGGAGAATTCACCCATTGTTTATCATCCACATTGTAAACTGGGGGTCTAAGCAGACTGCTTCATGATGTTCTGATAGAAAATATGCTTTTAGCCACTGCTATCTGCATTTGGCTAAGAGATTGCAATCTTCTTCTCTTGCATATTTTTACACCCTAAGCACAGAACAACCATTGTTCATGTAAATACTGTATGAGAACACCTAAATGTAATGACTAGTATACAGGTAACAGCACAGGACTTTTCTGTAATATGTCACTATTGCTGTTAATAAGTGAATATTTGGTATGTTTTAGACACAGATGCACCATTTAACTGGATATTTACATCTGTACCAAACTACAGTTCTTCACTTACCATCCTGCTGCTTTACAAGCCCTTGTTGGATATACCGAATGTATGTAAAAAAATTACACACAGAAGTGATCTAAACAAATGGAAAATAAAAGGTTATTCTCATGTATTACATATTTGCATGGAAACACAATGTGAGCTCAAAATGAAATCAAGATAAAGGTAGATACTTACCCTGTATCGGCAAAAAGGAGAAATATAGTAATAGCTGCTTGAGTCCCCTAACTTGATTCTATGCTTGCATGATTTACTTTGTCCACTGAGTGCACATTTCCTGTAAAATTAATTTGCTTACTTTGCTTTAAATGGCATTTTGGAAACTTGACTGCTTGCAAGTTTTAGGACATAAGATGCTATTTTAGTTGTTTTAAACAAAAATATGTAGTAATAGCTGCATAAGTTCCCCTTCTAGCCTCTTGATTTGTAGTTTGCAATTACTATTCTACGTTGTCAACTATTATGGTGTACAACGACTATTCTGTTTTTACATTTGTGCCCCATTAAATTTTACTAATTTTAACTTCAAGACCCTTAAGACAGAAGCTGAGCAAACTTGATCATTCTTAGCCATATATTCCCTCATTCACTACATTTCAGTTGGCCGAATGTAACTTGAAACAATGAGTTAAGGATTTGTCCACTAGAGCTCCTCATCTGTGGAATATGCTATCATATTTGAATTCTCAATTATTTAAAAATCAGTTAAAGATTTGTGCTTGATATTACATTTATTTGTCCTAAAGCACTGATCTTTTATGTTGTTACACTGCTCAAATCTGAAACATTTGTGTAAGATGTATATTTTTGCTTTTATGCTGAAGTTTATATTGCACTTTGTAGTCAAGGTACTATAAAAATCCTGAATAGAGGGACTGAAGTGAAAGCCTGACAGTAATGTTTTGGGCTGCTCTACAGAGAACTAGGGTTAAATGACCAGGTCCATTCCCCCTCCCCCGCCCACTGTTTGTGTGCATCTGAATATCAGCATGCTGACAGATATAACACATTGAGTCCCAGGGGAAGGGTCATGTTAGCCAATGGTGATCCCGCTAAACAATTAAGGGAAGGCACTAAGTTTAAAGGGAGTCTCGCCCACATTCCTTAGCAGCAGAAAAGGGGGTATTTACAATTTGGAATAATTCATCTTCAGCTTTATCTGATGGAAAAAACTGATATATATATATATATTATATAATATATTATATACTATATATATATATATATATATATATGTATATATACTATATACATATACATAGATACTAGAAAAAAAGTTTTAGGTTTTTCTGCAGCATCTACCAGCATAGTAACTGCACATCTCACAGGTAAATTAGGTTCCTATGGCAAGGTGAGTAGTGGACTGAGAAGGTTTTTGCTCTTCTCCCTTCCATTCTACATTATCCAAAATCAGGAAGTAGAAGAACCGCACTCTTTTAAAAAATGAAACAAAACCAACTAAAAGCATAATAGCTAAAATATTCTGTTGTGTTTATCTAAAAAGTATACATTCAGTGTTCAGACTAGCTGATCTCAATTTTGGCAAAGCTTTTGGTGAGAGGAGGAAAGATTTCAAAAGCTAGAAAATTTCTCCTGCTATGTTCTTATGGTTATACAAGTCCTTTTAATATACTAAAAATAATTTAGAAGCTCAAACCAATGCTCTGGGACAAAGATAAACCACTGTGACATGTATTCCATTGATGGAAATAGGAGATAGCCTTTGATGGTGATAAAACACATCAAGTCACATAACAGAGAAGAGCATTCACTACAATTCATTTAAAACTTAAAAGCCCCAACAAATTAACGGTTATGAAAAACGCGTCTGACTGTGAAATCTGGTCTCCCACCATGAAATATGGTCTTTTCTCTGCTTTTACCCTATACTACACAGATTTCCTGGGGGAGACCAGTGTTTCTGAAACTGGGGGGTCCTAACCCAAAAGGGAGTTGCAGGGGGTAGTCACGGTGTTCACGTTCACAGGCTCTTGCAATTTAACTTATTGCATGTAACTTACCTAGCTGATTTTAGATCAAACACTCTTCAGGAAAGAGTCCTTGGGGGGGCGGTTATTTTTGTTTAAGTGTAGATAGTGCTTTAGAACACAAAAGAGCAGCAGAGAAAACTGAAGCCTTAAGTCAAGGACTGGATCATTTTAATGAATTAAATATTACTCTTCCTTATGTGTCTTACTTAAGTAAAGTACCAAAAGATTCTTAAATTCCTCTTATAGGCTTTTCCTGCAGTGTTATTCTGCTTGTGTTTTACATGTGGGATTATTATTACCATCACCATAGTACCTAGGAAACTTAATCATGGACCAGGACACCGTTACGTTAGGTGTTGTACAAACAGAACAAAGAGATGGTCCCTGTCCTCATTTATTTTCCCCTAACAAAGTTCAGCATAGCATTCTAATATTCCAGATGCAGAGGCCATAAACAAAAGGTTCAGATAATCAAATTTACTAGGCTCATGTAACAGTTACAACAGTTCCATCAAAAGCCAGATGAAAAATATTGTGCCTCTCATATGACTGAAGTATTTGGTTTAACATACTTTGGTCCCCCACATTCAACTGCAGAAGCTTTCACAAATCGAACAGGCTGCAGGCCAACTGGTTCAATGCTCAGGGTGTTGTTTTCAACAGCCTCCAGAACAGCTGAAGCCAACTACAAAAGCATAGCAAATAAACTAATTAGAAGCAGTCTGGCATTATCCAAGTAATATGAGGTTTACATGTATATAAATATAATTTAATCAAAGCAAAGTCTATACATGCAAATTCACCTACCCAGATAGGTAAACTGAATGACAGATGGGTTAAGAATTTGCCCTGTATGTCAATGTAAATAAAACCAAAAGGTCCTAACTCCTAGGCTCCTTTCCAAATAACCCTGAACTCCAAGCTGTGAGGTAACTGCATTTAGAACAACCAAAATAGAAGGTCTAGTTTGTTTTCTTTTCAAGCACTGACTAATAGTGAAATTATTCTTCAGCTGAAATCAAACATTCTTTTAAGCAAGGAGTGTTTCAGTCCAAGTATCTGGACATTGACTCTACGTTTTTTTTAAAGCCAACTATTATTTAAAAGATTATCAGGAAGGAATAAAAACTGATTAATGTATAGAATACCTAAAAAACAACAGATTATCAATGTTGCCAAAGCAAGCTTGGTTATATTTTCCTCCGGAAACATAATAAAGCAGAGATTAAAATACCTCTTTCCTAACTCATTTTCCTGATTCATTGTTTTAAAGTGCTTTTACATATTGGAGATATGCTAACTAAACTGCATGTGACTCAGTCTCAGCCCACATGATTGTTTAAATAGACACAACAGTTCTATTTGGCTAATACAGTCCATTAAAGGATTATTCTTCAATGGTTTCCACTAAACTCCTAATTGTATTATTAAAATTACTCTGTATCAATGTTCTTTGCTACCGTGTATATATAGTTATTCTGCTTTGGGTATCTTAGAAATCAACGCACAGAATACAGTATTAAATTAGTTTAAATAGAATATTCCTTGTTTGCCCCTCCCCCAAGAAAGGAATAAAATAGTTCACGTTCACAGTATATTTATACAGGCAAGAATTTATACAACATGAACTATTCAAGTATGTGCAATTTTCAATTAATCAAATAAGCAGACATCACAACTTAATCTAGTTACCATTTAGTTTATATATTCAGTTATTCTGGTTATACTTAAAGGAAAATAAAAGTGGGTCACTCCATGTACAGTGTAATTTATGCACAGAACCAGCCTTAAATTTCCCCATGACAGCAAACACACACTGGCTGCTTACCGGCTACAACAGCTTTCCATCCCTTTTGTCCCACCCGAGGCCTTGATCTCATTTACAATTTACTATTAAATATTGTGTTTCTTTCTTTGGGTGAGAGGAGAAAGAGGAGGATAGGAATCAAAATGTATGTCCCTTTTATGTCTTCACTGTACAACATACAAATTTCCAAAGCAGAAATACCTCTGCTACTTGAGACATGAGAATTATTACCCTTTTTTCTTTTTCTCTCTTTTTAAACTCTGGATCTCACCACACTCATTTGGAACTATTTGTATCTCCATCTTTCTATAAAATTGATAGAAAAGGCTTGGGACAGGAGGGATTGCATATTTTATCCTTGTACAGTCTCCTCTGTCCAGTGAATCAACTAACAGTATTTGTAATTAAACTGTATTAGGGGCTTCTAGATGGAATAAGTTAAATAGGCAGAAACCGGAGAAAAGGCACTGAGAAAATATATCTGGCCATGATCTGCAAAGCCCAGTTTGACAGAAGGGAGAAGCATGCTATCAGTTCTACACAGATTATCTGGTGGATGAAAAATAAAAATGGTTTGTATGATAAAAAGGTAACTTCTCTACTTATTTAAATTATCATAGTGCCTAGGAGCTCCAGCCATGGACCAGGCCCCCACTGCAGTACAAACACAGCACAAAAAAGACAGTGCCTTGACAAAGCTTACAAACTAGGCATAAGACAGGAAATAACAGACGAATACAGACCAACCAACAGGAAATACAAGGAAACAAGACAATGTTGGTCAGCATGGTACGCTGCGGCAGCACAACAGCAGCCTAGCCTAGCCATTTTCAAGTATAGGTATCACCAGTGGATCATTTTAAGGAATGATTTGAACAAGAACAGTAAAATGGCTTTACAGATGTTTACGGGGAGCACAACCCAAGCATATGGGGCAGGATTGGAGAAAGCTCAAAAGTGCTTGTTTGAAAATTAACAAATGAGCTATGGAGGTTGGCATCATAGGCCAATCAGAGGTAAGTATCTACAGCTTGGTAGTGAATGACAGGGTGGGGATAGGCCATGAAGGGCTTTGAAAGTACTGACAAGTAGCTTAGGTTTGATATGATACAGAAGAGGATGCTAGTGAAGGGATGTCATGATCAAAGCGACAGGCTAGGAAAATATTTACAGCAACAAATGAAAATTCAAAGTGTAGAAAAAAAATCAACGAAGGTGAAATTCACACAACTGTTTTAATCCAAAATCAATTATGTTCCCAACTCTTTCACCTTTCTCTGACCTTAGCCCTTCTGTCTAAGGTTCCCTCCTCAAAGAAAGTAGAATGCACCATAGCCCTGGTTACCTGCTCCAAAGCCTTACTTTATTTGCTGCTCTGACAGACTGGGAGAGAAGAGACATGTGTCTGCTAAGTAAAGGGTACTGTGGCCTTTCTGGCAATCTACATAAAGGCAGAAGTAAGAGAGAAAGTAAAAGGTTCCTGGTAAGATAAGAAGCACACAATCCCCAAACTCCTGAGGACATTAGAGTGTGAAGGAGGGAGGGAAGAATGAGAGTCTCTACTTGAAAGAGTCATATCCGGAATAGCAAGAGAACTGCAAGTTAGTATTGGATAAGGTGACAGTGGTAGGGAAGGGGGACCCTGAACAACAGAGGTCTCCAACCTTTTTACACGCAAGATCACTTTTTGAATTGAAGTGCAAACCAGGATCTACCCTGCCCCTTCTCCGAGGCTCCACCCTGCTCACTCCACCCCTCTCCCTCTACTGCTCACTTTCCCCCACCTTCACTCACTTTCACAGGGCTGGGGAGGGGCTTGGGATGTGGGAGGGGGTGCGGGCTCTGGGCTAGGGCGGAGAGGTTCAGAATGTGGGAGAGAGCTCTGAGCTGAGCCTAGGGCAGGGCACAGGAAGGGGTGAGGGTGCAAGCTCTGGGAGAGAGTTTGGGTGCAGGAGGTGGCTCTGGGTAGGGGGGAGAATTTTGTGGTGCAGGAGGGTGTGTGGGCTCTGGGGAGGGAGTTGGGGTGCAGGAGGCGGCTCTAGGCTGGGGCAGAGTGCTGGGATGCAGGAAGGGGTATGGGGTGCTAGCTCCGAGAGAAGCCGCGCTGGGACAGGGATTCAGGGTGTAGGAGGGGGTCTGGGGTGTTGGCTCCAGGAGGAGGCTCAGGACTGGGGGCTGGGGTGCAGGTTCTGGGAGTGGGCTCAGGGATGCGGGCTCCCACGGGGCGGTGCTTACCTTGGGTGGTAGTGCAGCAGTGCTAAGGCAGGCTCCTGGAAGTGGTCAGCACATCCTGCAGTGCTTGTGGCAGGGGAATGGCTCTGCACGCTGACTTTCTCTGCAGGCACCGTCCCCACAGCTCCCATTAGCCACAGTTCCCCATTCCCAGCTAATGGGAGCTACAAATGCGATGCCTGCACACAAGAGCAGTGCGCGGAGATCCCTTTCCATGCCGCCACAGGGAGCCTGCCTTAGCCCCACTACATTGTTCAACTTTTAGCGACTGGAGATTGTGACTGACTGTCAGAGGCTCCAGGATCGACCAGACAATCACGATCTACCGGCTGGTGACCACTGCTGTACAACATCTCACCACTCTAAGTTAGGCTTCAGCCCTTAATTTTGACTAGTGCAATTTTTTATAATGAGGCAAATAGTTAAATAATATGTAATTATGTGAAGAAATAATTTTTACAGCCTTCAGGTACTGAGTAAAACATGTGCAAACAACTATTCCATAAGTACCTGTGTACATTACACAAAGCCAGCATCAACATTTAGACAGAATAAATATTACCTCACTTTTGAGAAGGTTAAACATGGGAAGATATCTTCCTGATAGATTTTATCTAAGAAAGGGCATGTTCTGTCCATAGTCGGCTCATCCTTCCAGGATCTGAATTCATTATACAGAGATAAGTCAGCCTAACAAACAAATCCAGAAAGATACTTTTTAAAAAAAAAAAAGTTATAATCTAGTGACAAATTTTATGGATTACAGCAATTGTGCTAAAACTAAACAGTTTATAATACCTGCATTTCAATCAAAAAGCATTAGAATCAATACCATTATTACACATTATTCTAAAGCTCCAGCACCTGCATATTAACCATACTTTAATTTTAAATCTCTACTTTACCTAAGTATACAAAAATAAGCAATTTAAGTTGTATTGTTTCATGTACCTTGAACTTACTGCAGTATTAGGGCACTGAAATATTAAAAAATGAGACAAGAGAGGAAATTGGCAAGTCATTGAAGTCTTGAAGTCAGGATACCCTTGGCAACACAAGATCAACTGTTTAACGGGAAGAAGTTACTAATTCCTTTACATCCGTGTATCTGTTACATCTTTCAGTCTGTCCACTGCTTGTTTTCTGAATTTGAAAAATTTGTAAGGCGACCAACCCTAAGTGGTGTGTTGTTATATTTAAAAGCAAAGTAAATAAAAAATACCTTTGTATATCTAAAGAATTTAATGTAAGAGAAGAAGAATTCAGCCTATCATTTTAAACTCACTGTTATTCTTCATTTGAGGTCTTTCACAGTTCAAAACCTCCATTCTCTCACTCACTTCGCTAGGCATATCTCATGCTATGATTTCACAGGTACCACACAGCATTACTGGAGCATGGAGCCAAACCATATGAGATCATGTTAGTGGCTGATTTTGAGGGGAGAGGAGACAAGGTGCATGGGGAAAGTGTGAGGGGGAAATAATTGATCAGATTTTGGGGAAAGGGTGGGAGCTGGTGTAGTTTTTATTATTAATTCACTTCTTGGTGGAACTGATGGAGCACATGCTTATGAGAGCTCTGAATGAGAAAGATAGTTTCTTGATGAAGTGGGATTGGAATGGTATTTTATAGACAGGCAGGAGCACTAAAGGAGACAGAAGAAGCAGCGAAACAAATAAATTGGATGTTGAGGATGGATCAACCACTTGTCCTTTTGTCCTACAAACCAGTCTTCCCTAACACACAGAATACCCTCCCTGAACTGATTCACAAGCTACTACCTTCTCCTCACAAACCCTTCAAGAGCCACACATGCCTACAGAAAAATGAAATTAAAAAAGATACACAGAGTTCCAGAGAGGACCGATGATGTCTAACTACTTACTTCTATTTGAAAAGAAAAAACACTTTTAGATTTGAAGTTATGAAGATGTCACTAGCTAGCCAAATTAACCTCGTGATCTTATTACCATTACCCTCATCCCCTTTCCCTCCTACTGTTTGTTACACTCACTTGTGTCATCATATTAGATTGTAAACTCTTTGGGGCCAGAACCATGTCTTCCTATAGGTTGGTGTAGTGCCTAGCTCCATAGGGCCTTGCACACTACTCTCATAATATAAACGAAGATTAAGGGAATGGTCTTGGTTTTGTCTGTAAATTAATCCATAGTCAAAGGTCAAATGAGGAGGTACACCTCTACCTCGATATAGCGCTGTCCTTGGGAGCCAAAAAATCTTACTGCATTATAGGAGAAAACGTGTTATATTGAACTTGCTTGATCCACCAGAGTGTGCAGCCCCGCCCCCCGGAACACTGCTTTACCATGTTATATCGGGTGGCATTATATCGAGGTAGCAGTGTATGTGAAGCAGGAGGTAAAGAGCTGGATTGGTAGGTTAACAGCATGAAAGCTGAAGAGGGTCGAGGATTGTGAGGTGAGGAAGGATGAAAGCTATTTAAATAAATAAGATGGGGATGTGGCCATCTACAGGATGGCAGATGACAGTTATGATTGAGAAAACAAAACCAAACCTCACTGACAAACTTGAAGGGGACTGAAAACAGGAACAGTTGGAAATAGAGAAAAAGAAGAGAAGCCCAATGCTGTACTTTCTGGGCCACCTCACAATTAGGGACTGTGAAAGCAGAGAACCTGTTTTAGTGAGATGGAGTGAGCAAGAGTTCAGAAAATATGAATACGGTGGGTGTTCTAGAGGAAAGTAATGTTCGACAAGCAGACACACCCAACTGAGAATTTAATGATGCTTATTTTATAGTATGCTTGTTAGAAAGCAAATATGATTAAACCTCAATTTAAACCTTATTGTAAAATATTCTATGTAAATGAGGCATTGCAGAGGAAAAATAATTCACATTAGAACAATCCTGATTGACTAAACTCAAAAGATTAGTTTATGTATATTAACCTCTTGTACACTATTCTAGTCTATTCATTTGTGTCAGAGTTTTCCTTGATCTTTAACCATTTTACCATTTCCTGTAATCCATTTTAAAAAAAAACCAACAGAATTTAGGCAAGCCAATTTAATTTTCTACTAGACTTTCACCTAGATATAATCAAAGCCAGCTATCTCAATTAAACCAGGTTGTAAATACCCTTGTTGCTAAGCCACCAATCTGATTGTGCGAATGAAACCCAGTAAGTGTATTCTGTTCCCTAAAGAAACATTTCCCATAGCCTCAATCAAAAGAAAAATTCTCAGGTATGAGAAAACGAATGGTTTATCAATACCTTAAAGAGTCACACGGGGACGGGGGGGGAGGCGCTTAAAAAAAAGCATAATTTGTGTGTGTGTTTACTCAAACTTTTAAAATCTAACAGTCATTATTTACACTGCATTTATTTTTTGTATTTTGCTCAGTTTCCCTCCTCATCCAATATTTAAAAGAAACCGCGTTGACTTGAAAAGCGCTCATTATGCTCCTGACTTGGTTCTTTTATCTGGCTTTCTGCTTTGTACTTTTAGTGCCTTATTCATTTCCTTTCTAGGTGCTGAATGTGTCTCTCTCTTCTATCCCCACTCTTTCGCTCATCCGGTCAGCAGTGAATTATAATGGAACAAAATTTTAAAAGGGATCCAATCAATTTAAATTACACTTCTGTTTGAATATTTTTTCCATTTTTACAAACAGCACCTAAGATTATTAATATATGAAAGATTAGAGAATATTACTACAGCGATTTAAAAATATACTGGTGCAATAACAGCATTTTGTATATCCCCTTGCACAGCAACAAGGGAAAGAAAAACATTTTTATAGTAATTGCAAAACAATTAAAATTGGCAAGTAGACTAAGAAGCAGGTATAGGAAACTACTTTCAACTCTTTTTTTTAGATTAACTAGATTTCAGAGTTATAGTTTGACTTTACCTTGTGTTAGTCTGACTGTCCCCAGTTCTATGCCCAATAGTGCAGAAAGGCCTGAAAATAACCAAGTCCCATACATTTTCAAATGTATAACAAAAAAAGCTGACAGTCTAAAAACTCTTGCAGAAAATACTAGAGGTAACTATCTTTCAAAATATTTCAAATATTTAGAGTCTTCTCCCCAAAGAAAGCATTTAAAGGTAAACAGGAAGATTCAGAAATTCACCAGCTATTGATATGGAACTCCAAGATGAAACGGAAGTTAACAGAAAAATCTCTCAAAGCAATCAGTGCTACACGAAGATTTTACAAACACAAGCATAACCATACACAATTTTATAGGGAATGAAAATAAAATTGCTTTTAATTCAGTAAACATTAATGAACATCCCACTAGCCAAAAAGAACACAATCTTTGAACTGTTACCTCTTTGCAGTCTTTCACAATTGGCTGCACTGCAGTGAGGTCTTGATGACTGCCACCGATAGCACTACTTGTACTCTTGTTTCTTGCATGTCCTTTTTTAAATGGAGCTTTTCCACTAGACTGAAGCTCCTTAGTTGGCGATGTTGGTGAAGTGGACAGTACTAGTGTTTTCAAAGCTGCTACTTCAGCCTGAAGGACATCAATCTTGAAAATGAAAAAATACAATTAAGTACTTGCAGCCTAGGCACACATTATGGCATGGTATAAATGTTAATTGGCAATACAGTTAGATACATTCAGTATCCATATTTTAAAAGTAATTGTCTTGATTTGCATAAAGAACAGCAATATGTACACCTTTAGAGCACCATATGCAGTAGCAATGCTGTTTTGCTGTGTCCACTGCCAACTATTCAACATTGTGCTGGAAAAATCCAATGACAAGCCCTACAGCATTTACAGATAGTATATGTAGATGGCACAGAACAATTCAGTAATTAGCATAGGTTTACACAAGTGAGGATCCTCTTTACATTTTTCACCCATGAACAATTCTGGATTTAAACACTATAATAAAATGCACAGAAAATAAGTTTTTTTCAAACTCACCTTTCCCTGTGCTTCTTTTAATTGTTTTTCCGCGGTAGCTTGTTTGACATTAGCTTCTCTCACCATTTGTGTGCTTCCTATAAAACAAATGTTTTTGTAGTGTACATGTTTCACATAAAATAGCCACCCCACAAAATCCAGGAAAAAACGTCAACTTTAAAAATAATGACATAATACCCCATTTCTTCATGAAGATTACATATAAAAAGAGTAAGATTTGTAATGTCTCATGGAATTGAAATAAAATAGTTAACTCAAAATATCTACAAACCTATTACTTCCGTAATGGCATAACAAAGGGGATCAGCTGGCCCCATATCATTGCCCTGACCAGACACTGGGCAACTGAAATCCCTAGCAGCCAATCCCTAAGCACTATACCTGGGAGGACCTCAAAACTCCAATCAAGCTCTGGTGGCTGCCAACTGAAGACCCCCTCCTCTCTTGAGAAAGAGACAACCACAACAAGAGAAGCAACATGGACACACTTTCAAACTCAAAGGCGCCTGCTTCTGCTCTCCTGCTGCCAGCAGAACCAACCTCAATAATCTTAATTTGCGCATGAAAAAGGCTCATTGAATGAATATATGAAGTCTAATAAATTAAACAGGAAATTGGGAATGCAAAAACCAAACAAATATATTAGGCTAGAGATTAATAAATTACATTTTAAAAATTTAAATACAAACGTGTTAAAAACAATCCAGGTAAAAAAGCAAGATTCTGCTAATAAAGGGAAATAGAAGAGAGCTAAGGGGGTAAGATTTACAAAAAAAAACAAAAACCCACATCCTTCTCCTCTATTCCTTCCATCGTTTTGTCTGTATGATACCTCTATTTAAGCCTTGATTTCAGCAATTTATTGCACATGGGTAAACTGCTGTGACTGACTGGTGCCATGGAAAATCAACACAAAGGATTTAGACTATAAATTATTTGGGACACGGACCTAGCTTATACCTGTAGAGCACCTAGCACATTTTGGATGCTATATAAATAAAGGAAAAAATAATACATCATTAAAGCAAGAATGACTTAGCTCCCCTTGGCTTACATGAGAGCTCTAGTTATGAGTTTAAAAGATTACCTTAAATCACAACAGATACATGCGGGAATAAGAACACACATTTATACAATCTGTACAGGTAGATAAACATTGACCATAACGTTTCCAAGCAGGGATGCATCTCACAAACCAAGTTTTGTCATATTATTACAATTTAAATATTTGGGATGTAACACACACACCCAACTATACAAAATAAATCCTGGATCCTGCACTGGGATACACTAAGGTAACCCCCATTTATTTTTCTTACATCATGGTGTTCAGCCAAACACACTCACTGCTGTAATTACACAGCTGCTGCTTCTACTCGCTCTGAGTTGATATGGAAACATTCCCAGACAAGGTGGCAAACTAATCAGTAGTGAGTTCTGTTAGAGTTACAAAACCCGCAGCCATTTGGAGCACCAGTCAGATCCCACCCAGCCCTGCAGGGAGAAGATAGAGCTGTCGGGGTAACCCACACTGTATCTCTGGGTTGAATCTCAGTGCCATTTCCTGTAATTTTACAGAAGTCAAAAAGATTTAGACTGGAAAACACCATTAAGAAGGAATTGTAGACTGGAAGCCAAATGTCTTCAGGACATCAATGAACCAAAGACAGTGTGTGAGCCTAACAACTGCGGTAATTATCAAGTTTTCTTTCTTTCTATTTGAAGTTTATGTGCGCAATAGCTTGGATGCTGAAATAGTTGGTTATATAGGATAACTAAACTTTTACCTACTTGGTTACTTTTACCTACTTGTCAATATAATACTCAGGGTGAGTCTCTCTGAAGGCAGAAGATCTCCGATTGTCAGAATCCCCATTTATTTTGTATGAATTTATATATATGTATGTAGCTTCAGGTTTAGGTCCTGTGTTATATTCTTCATTTCAAGGAAACAAAATCTCTAGTTGGTGATATTCATCTAGCTAGGATGCATTTTAACACGGTGCTGTAACCGTTTATCCTTTGGAGTGTTATTCATAAAAAGGAATTTAAAAATATGAATTGTGTGCGCGCACATAACTGGCTGATGGTAAAGACTGGTACTGGATTCCCAAGATGAGAAAGAAGTGAATCTTCTTATAATTTCCGCTTTTAGTATTTAGATGGTTCCTATAGAAAATCCAGCTATAGTCTCTTGCAATGATAGGAATTCATGGTCTATATAAATACTTTACGTCAGAGAGAGGAACGCCTTAGCATAGAATTGGTAAGTAGATTCACTTACCTCTCCTCTACATAGGTTACACTAGTACAAACCCCTGTGCCCATTCAATGACCCAAGGAACCAATGAGATTCTGCATAGACACAAAGGTCCAGGCTTGTGGATCCCAATGCAGGATCAGGGCCCTGGGCCCTAGTGAAGTAATCATAGAAGTAAAACTTCAGTGGTATGTTAACATTTGGGAGTGTTAAAAGCTTAAACACATTACAGAATAGTTACTAAATGCCCTACATTTCATGTTTGCACATCAAATACAGATTAAGTAATATACTTTTTCATGATGCCGTGACATGGCATCAATTTAATGCTTCAGAGGTATTTATTTTTATGCGAAATACTTACCCAATTTCTCTTTTTCCCCTCTCCTTTCTCGTTGCCATCACACACACCTACCTTACTCTTCTAGTATCTATTCATTCTTTTGAAACTTATTTTTTTAAAAATCATTTTTTTGAAAATGATACTAGTCTCTGGTTGCTGCCTTAAGTATAAATATATCTTTAGAATGGTTTCCTGAGACAGCACAAATTCATCTCTTTATGATGGCACCACTGTTCTTATCTTAACTTTAGAGATCGATCCCCTTTGATACCTATGCTTCTGATTGTGCAACCAGATTCTATATTGACTGGCTATACAAATGCACATAAACAATAACTGTGTATATTTAATAGGTTTATTTCAAAATTTTGGGGAGGAACGCACCTGGCCGCAAATCTAAAAGCTGGAAGCATGAAGAGTTATACTGCACTTCCAACAGGAACATTCATTTTTCTGTCCCCCTCATTGTGGTCCCAAATTTACTTTTTTTATGCAATCTTCTACACAGATAATCTGGCTTTGACAGAAAATGGTTATACAAAAGAGAAGAATGACATTTTAAGCTTTCTGGTCTATTTTTTCTTACATCCCTCATTTGGGTGCAGTAGGCAGACTAACAAGGCTAATGAGGTCTCTCTCTCAGATACATGTAAAGCTATATAATTTCTTGCTCTCAAGTCTCCACTTCAACAGGCCCAAGCCTTGAGACCACAAATTCTTTTGCAAGCTTGATTTTTCTGTATCACAGTACAATGTACTGATGCTACATAACAGACCTTGCCCAGACTTCTTTAATTATATCACAGCAAAGACTCAAACAAACCTCAAACAGACTAGCTGTAAGTTCTTCCAATTCCTGTCCAAGTTGATCTCGCACTTTAGAAAGTCTTTCACATTCTTCATCTTTTAATTTCAGCTCCTATGGAAAATTGAACATTATTTATTCTAACTTAATGATGTAGTTTGTGGGCTTTTAAAGCTCTGCCACAAGTAAATCAGTGGAACAGATAACCTTTGCTAAATAAAACCTTTCAAAACATTGAACTTAACACTAGAGGCAATAACATTCATGCTGTATATGTATACCTAGTACTTCCTTCTATATGGCAACCTGTCAGGCTGATCTAAAAATACAACTAAGCTAAATATGCGTTTCCAAAACACTCTAAAGTACAAAAAGCTTCATTCCTGAAATACAGAAGACTACATTCACTGAAGCAGAATGTAGAAACCAAAAGGAGAATATACAAAAGAATTCTATAAGGTCTGGTAATTCACAACTTTTGTATTGTGACAATACGAGTACTGCCTTTACTGGTGCTTGATATAGCTGTATAGTCAATACACACCTTTCAAAAATTTTTATTTTAATTTAAAGAAATGTTTTATTTTCTTTACATTTAAAGAAAAAATTTGTCTGAAGAAGAGTCCCAGTTCTCACAGAATCTTTTAAATATATTTTTAATATAAAGTTTTGTCTCCAGAGAGCTGCCTTACAGTACAGCTCTAGCTAACTCCAAAACACTCTAGTTATATCCCTGCTCCTTGTAAAGGCAGCAATATGCAGTCAAAGCAAATCAGTTTAATGCTACTTATAACTGTCTACTATATCATTAAAACTTGGCAAGTGGGAAGCTTAATCTTATTTACACTAAGACCCTATAGGCCCCTTTACACTTCCAGAACATTGTCAAGTGGGCATAAATTACATTTACTCCTACTTTAAGATCTTAACACTGGGCCAAGCAGTGTAAAGAAGTCTTAGTGTAAATGATAATATGGTCCAAAATTTCTTGAATATACTTTATAAATGGAAGGAAAAGCTCAGAAGAGAGTCCTCCTATTGCCAGTCCTTCCTGACATTAGAATACTGCATACAGTTAGGAACAGCGACAGCTGGAGCCCAAAACAAGTGTGGTAGTGCTGCAGGTGGCAACCTCCCACAGTGCCCAGGTTGATCATGTTTTCAAAGTGAAACACTGAAACACTTCGTTTGGAGTTTTGATAGGTATACGGGAGGTTGGTGAGGAAATGGGAAGAAAAAAAAGGGGGAGCACTCTCATCCTTCCCCCCCACTGCTTGGCCCTTTCAAAATGAAAACCTGGGATCTTTTACATGAAAGGGCGGGGGGAGGAGAAAACACTATATATGTCACTTTAATGCCTTTGGTGTTGTCTTTATCACAATCTCTCCTCTTTCAATCTACCATTCCCCAGGTACACCAACTCATTAACCAATTGATTCTCAATTCCCTTGCACTCGTTTGTGCCAAACAAACCCAGCCCCCTTCCAGCTCACAGCCTGCCAGACTACATCAGCTCACTCCAAACCAACTCTCACCAACTCAGAAGCACCTCCACATACACCCCGACAAAACAATTTATCTCCGTAGTCAAGAAGCCCTCATCTTCCTATTTAACCTGCAATAGCTCAGAACTACCCCCACCTCAGCTCTAAGCTCTCTCCTATCCAAGACTCCAGGTTCAGAACTCTTTTCCCTTCTATGACATCCAACACCAACACAAGGCTCAAAAATCCTTCCACCCCACTTGTTGATGGGTCTGGAAAAGCAGAAGAGGTAGCAGGGAGGATGTGCATGTGACTGAAACAGCTCCACTGATACCTGTATTCCCTACGTAATACCGCCTCCCTCTGCTGCCCTCAGCCATGTTACATAGAGCTAGACTACCTCATTGGCAGCCACTTTTACTGAAGCCTCCAGGTATCCCACAGTCTCCAAATAGGAGCATATGACACTGCACTCCACAGTACATCACTTTATATGCGTGTGATATTTTGGTGGGGTTTACACTCAATAGGCTTGAATCATCAGCTTACCCTACTCATGACATTCAATGAAAGCAATAAAATTAAGCACCACTGAATACACGGTAATGTGTTTTTTCAGATATTTAAAAATGGGGGTATTCTTGAAGCCATCACTGTTCCTGAATTCTCAAGTTACAGCTTTGGGTCTTAGCACCCTACATTCCCACAGTGGGACACGAGGCTACAGTCACTCCACTATGATGTAGAACTCAGCCAGTCACAATTTTGCCACTGCCACAAGGGAATACTCTAATATACTCTACTTAAGGCTTCCCTTGAAAATCACCCAGAATATTCAGCTGCCCACCCTCGCACTCCCTTGGGGGCCAAAATCTAAGACGACATAGAACCAATGCACAAATCTCTGCATTGGCTTCCTATACAGTTCTGGAAGCAACTGAAGGTGTTCTCAATTGTCTTCAAAAGCTTAAACACCCTTGGACATAGTCATGGGAAACCACATCTCATTTGTAGCATTAAACTGAGCTCTTGGTCTCAATTCCTAGGAGAACACTGGCAGCAAAATTTTCTAATATCCTGCTTCTGGAAACTAAAGTTGACAAACTCAGGGCACACTTATAAGCCCACCTAGTTTGGAATTTGTAGATTTTATTTTATTTGGGAGCTGTGTTTATTTGGGTTTGTTTGTGTGACAGTTTCATTTTGTTTTTCCGATCTGTAGCCTTTTAACTTTTTTGAAAGATTGTATTTGAGAGGTACTATGCATGCAAAGGCACAGCAATTAAGGTGTATCTCCCAACTAAATATCTATTGTTTCATACACAAGCAGCTAGCTTTCCCAAAGAGAATGTGTAGAAAAATGAAAGAGGCTAGGGAGACGGATGCACATCTTGTGGTGGGAGAACAGAAAGAAAAAGGAAAAAGAAGAGGAAGACCATGGAAATAAAAGGAGAGAAACAAAGTACAATAAAGGAATTAAACAGAAAAATAAACCCAAGGGAAGACAACACTGAAGGTCAGCAAGTCTATATTACTCATGTTCCTTTTTGTTTAACTGTATTTCTCGAGGAAAAGTAGGGGAGTTGAAGAAGGGAAAAAGCAGGTTTGATCCGGAGTTGAATATTCACGCCTCATATGTTTCTACAATGGAGAGGAACATACCAGCACTTAGTTTTCAACTTCACTGTTTGTAAAGGAAACATTACATGCATCAGTAAGCCTCAAAAGGAAGTTAAAATAACATTAGGTCAAGCATTATCTTAAAGTCACATTGAAAGGTAAAACTAGTTTTGCCCACTTTTATGTTAATTCTGTCACTTTAAAAGTTTAAAATATTGTGGTGTAGGTACATGGATTTATTTTATTTTATTTTATTTTTTTAACTGTTCAGCTTGTGGTGATTGGAAAGACTGCCTTTTTAAGAATCAGTGTAGGCTGTCAAAGTAATAAGACTATGGTGTAAACTTATTTAAACAATAAAGTTGTCCAAGCATGAATTCAGTTTTGGGCTACGTTACTGAAACATACACAAAAAATCAGAGGACACCCTACATTGCCTATTGCTCTTAGAAGTTTGGCTAGACATGTCAAATCTTAAATCCTGTTGGGCAAGTTTCCAGGCTGTTATTTAGGAGGAACATATACAGTATATATTACATTGTCAACAAGCTAAATATTTTGCATTATGTGCTTTAAAAAGCAAAGATATCGAGACAGATGCTAAAGCTTTTCTTATGTCTGAAGCTGTTACTGAAGACTTAGCTATACTCAGCTATGAGTAATGAGAAATAAAAAGCACAAGCTGAGACAGCTGGTTTAGTGGCAGTCCCCATGTAGCTACTTTAAAAAAAAAAAAAAAAGTTAAGCTACCTCAGAGAAAATCAACTAATTTAAACCTGAAAACTCACAAAATTACTATGGAATTATTTCACCCAAACTTTTAACCTGCATGCAAAAAAACAAAAGTCAAAAAAAATAGTCTCCCTATGGAGATAGATAGCAACGGTAGTGTTTTTATTACCTGACTAGATCCTCATGAACAAAGTGTTAATATAGTACCACATATATACTACTGATAAAGTATGTCAGCATAGTCCACCAGGATCTGCACTTCACCTTTAATTGCTTAAGGACCAAGGAGGCTTGCTCTCAGCGCTCATTTGTTTATGGGAAGTCTGGTTTTCCTTGGAATGCTACAGCATAATCAGATATTCCAGATAAGCTCCCAACAAAAGACAATTTTGAGATGTGAATCACTTAAGATGGTGAACAAACAAAAGGAACTCCGTTGAAGCCATTCTCTGGTGCTCTCCAACAGGTCAGGGAATGCAATACATCAAGACATGGTCACTATTCATCTGGATGACATCTAAATGTGGTTGGCTTATTTTCTTAACCGCTTTTGACAAACACCTCTATCTGAGGTTGGCAGATATAATAATATACGTGTATAAAGACATCACTGCAAAAGGCCTTAGGTACAAGTTTACTGAGTCAGTGAGTCTTGAAATGACCATGCTCGGTTAACCATCATCTGAGTTTCTTGATATCTGCTTTAAATGAAGGAAGATGGGCTGATGAGTTGCAAACTTGGACAGCCCACACAAAAGATGCCATTGGGGTTGAAGTGAAAGCATACTTGCACTGACTGACCCCATATCCCCGTTATCTTCAGTATGAAGTTGATGAGACTGAGTCAACTCAAGTTCTCACTACAAGACTGCTTTTTTGCATTGGGCCACCTGAGCCTGGTTTCGCTGACCTTCTGAATATGCTGCAAAATGGTTATTTATTTTAAGGCAGCTTTTAGGAAAGGGTGGGTTTGAGGGTTTGTGTTTTATATAATTCTTATTATACTTGCTGGTGACTGTTTATCTGTCATGGAGGGATGGGCAGTCCTTTATATTGCTATGTTATATGTATTTTTTTATTTATGGAATGCACCACATCGCAGCACTAAATTGGTGCCAGAGACATTTAAATCTAAGAAGATACAGTCTAGTTCCAATAAATAACTAGAGAGCTTTAATCAACCTTCCTACCAACTCCAACACTCCTTATCAGGAGACACCCACTAGGAATAAAATTAAGGATTATTAGAAAGAGAAAGTGGAAACAGCAGGAATGAGTTCAAAGGAGGTTCACAAAGAGTTGAGACAAAATTAAGTTTGCAAGAGGAAAAATCTGTGGACAGGAGATGCTTTAGGATATCTGAATTCAAGAAATATCTAGAATAAAGTTGAATGCAACCCTGGCTCTTATGTCAGATACAAACATCCCCCCAATCTTATAAGCAGCTTTGGATGTGGTGGCTCATTTAGACGGAAGCAAGTAAACATAACTGTCACTGAGACCCCCAGAAATTCTAGGATATTTTCTTTTTGCAACCTTGCTAATAGTGCCAGGCATCTTGAGAAATGACTAATGTCTGGCCTCTATGAGGGAAGAAATGGGTTTTCCACCACCATCCAAATCATGAGCATAACAGATTTTCTATGTCCAGAAACACTAACAGTGTACATGCCCTGTTCCTGTGATAACTTCCCCAGCAGTGTCTCAAAAAGATGAGAGAGAAGGTATATTCAAATACATACATGAATATTGGGCCCTGTTAGATAGTTAGGCTGATGTTAGCCCTATCCGGGAAGTTTTGAAATTGAGGAAACTATCTCAGATTTTCTGCTTGTTCTCATAGTGACCAGGGCTATGCTGAAGTTGTTTAGGTAACCCTAGCTATGCATCTGTGTACTTTTAAGTGTTTTGGGGTTTTTCTGTAAAGTGGCACTTTAAACTTAGAAAACTACAATGAATTGAGAACCGGTTGGTGACAGTGATTGACTTTCCCCAAAAACTTAACCACAGTCATTTTTTTGGTTTTGGTTTGTTTGCCAAGTTCCAACAAAATAAAACACCATAGCAAAGAATGCAAAGTTGACTAAGAGTGATTATTTAGTAGAAAAATATCAATATTAGGAACATATGAGAATCCATATTTAAAATTTACATTAACATCACAATGAAGGGGTAAATTCAGCCCTGACAGAATTAATGACAACATCCAACACTGAAGAGGGAAAAGCATTCAGGAAGACTGATCCAAACATGTCGCAAGATGGGTTAAATACAAATAAATATGGAGAGGGAAAAGACAGCACGTCTACAAACTGGGTAACATCCACCAGGAAACTAGCAATGCTAAGACAGACAGTGGCGTTAATACAATAAATAATAATACTTTGCATTTATATAGCACACCTTCCATCCAATGAAGGCAAAGCCCTTTACAAATACTAATGAATTACTTCTCTGTATATTGCATGGTAAAAAAGTATTCCTTCCATTTTACAGATAAGGAACAGAAGCAGAATTTAAAGGACTTGCTCTGGGTTACGTGTCAGTGTGCAGCAAGAACAAGAAAATGAAACCAGATGTTCTGGTTCCCAGTCACACACTTTAGCAACAAGGCTATTCTACCTGACAGAAGACAGCATTCCATTCAAAGTATGGCATAATGGTACTGTGAAGAATGCCACTAGTGTTCTTATTCTTCTTTCATATACATGCATCTTATGATACATCATTGTAGTATGTGAAAACCTGTATTCTACAATATTTCTATTTCTATGGCATCTACTACGTTTATGTATCAGAGGGGCAGCCGTGTTAGTCTGGATTTGTAAAAGCAGCAGAGTGTCCTGTGGCACCTTATAGACTAACAGACATATTGGAGCATGAGCTTATGTGGGTGAATACCCACTTCACTCTCCCACACTACATTTATGAGAGACAGAAGCCTCAAGGAGGTACATTATCAGTGTCTATAAATATCTACAAGTTAACACTAGAACAGAAGGGAAGTATTCTTATTCTCAGAAGGGAGGAATGGCCTAAGTTTAAGGAAAGAAAATGTTTTAATTTAGACATTACAGAAAAAGATTTTCAGAAGAAGAAGAAGAAGAGAATCAATACTGGAGCACTCTACCAGAGGAGGTTTGAGTCATTATCGCTGCAGATATTCAGAATCAGATTACATAAAATAATGTAGTGATAATCCTGCAAAACGTGGGGGACCCAGACTGTTTGATTTCTGATCCATAATTTCATGACAGTACAAATCTCTCTCTATTCGGCAAGCAGAAATCATCAGAGAAACAACAAAACAAATCTTACCCTCTGAGCTTTTGCAAGTTCCTCTTTCAATCTCTCATAGCCTTTCTCTCTTACTTCCAGTACAGATGGGCTCCGTAAGTGAGATAGACTGTCTGTACTCAGCCCAAAAATATCTTCATTCCCTTCGGAAACATCCGTTAGTGTAGCACCCTGCAAATACTCTCTCTCTGCATTATTGCTCTCCTTTCTGGAATTACTGTGTTTGGATGACCCACTCTGGGGTCCAGAGGTAGAACAAGGAACCGTGTCTGTAACATTGATGCTGGAAAGAAATGACATTTCTTTATTTAAATAAGAACACACATTAAGAGGAATAAGTCTTTAGAAATGTCAGTTTTGCTGTTAAATGTGGCCACTATAAGCATAATTTAACACAGATATTAAAGATATCATAATATTTTACTGAAGACATGCTATGTAAACCATTTAAATAAATTAACAATATTTGCATTTAAATAAATCAGATGTTAGTCATCATCAATAACCTACTTGATGCCTGATGTTTCCCCACAATTTAGGTGCCTTGGAGATGAATAAACAGGTTGTGTGGGAAGGTCAGAAACATTTAATGCATTGGGCTGGATAGGTGTAGAGCACACAGCAGAAGGATGTGGGCGGTAGATTATGCTGGGTGAGGTAGTTGGTTCCTGAGACCCTGGCTCATACACTCCAAGAAGATCTGGTGTAGTGGGAGAAGCTAGGTTCACTTCATGAAAGCCTTCCAATGGGTCACTGGCCATAATAAAAGCCTCATCATATGAAACCCTGAATTAAATAAGCAAATAATTAGTAAAGAATAAAAGTTTATATATTACATTATTAACTTCAAATGCAAGCAATCCATTCTTACTCAAACACTGGACAGAATGTCTGAAAAAGCAGGTGGCTTAGAAGTAAGCTTTAGGTGCCTGCTTACCAGAGTGATGGGAACTTGAATGTGTGTTCTGTTTTATACAATGAAGTCAGCTTGCACTAGATTGCAGGTGTCTTGTAAAGCTATACAAATGTGCTGAACACATAGGTTGTGTGTAGTGGAGTAGGGAACAGAAGTTACAGGAGAAAAATGGAAGCTTTAGGTAAAACCTCTCTTTTCTACCCTAGATCAGTAGTCTACTTTTTGATCACAATAAAATAGAAAGGAACATAAGATAGCTCATATTCCAGTGTCTGAAGTATTTCCAATCAGTGTAGCATTAAATAAGTCTCCCAAAGTTCCATGGTTTGTTAAACTACAGGCCTGTTCCTGAAATAGCTCACTCAAGTGGCAAAAACAGCCAATGGGACTACTCAGCCAAATGAACCTTTAAATTTATATAATATGCTAAAGATATCAACCCAAAGATAAACAAAATAAATAGTAATACTATGAAGTGGTAAAATACTAATAAAACTGCCATGCACAAATCTCTGCATTTTCCCCACATTCACCATAAGGTGAAAATTCACTATTCTGAATTGAAAAGGTTCTAAGACAATTTGTTTTCAGCATAAAATCAGGGAGACTATGTGCCCTATACAACTAGGTAACTCCAGTTTTATAGAAATTTCACAGGGTATCCAAATCCTTTGTAAAAGTCAGGGTCCTACATTTCAGGGTTCAATTTGGAAACTTGAGAGAAAAACTAAGTGCCAAGTACTTACATGACCACCTCTGAAAGTGGTGGAAATGCAAACAGATTTTTCCTATGGTTTATAAGCATAAATAAATGCAATATAAATTACGTCTCTTCATGTAGCTGCATAGCACTATGGGAAAGAATTATAGCATTTAAACAACAGACATATATGGCATTTTATAGACAAAAATCTGCCCAGTATAAATCTTACAATTTAAAAAGACAGCACCACAAATGATAAAGGATGGTGCAAGAGAGGAAGTACACAGAGATGAGGTTTATAACAGTCAAAGATCATGTGATATATTTACTATTACATTTGCAGCCAGTTTGTGAATTTTTTTAAATACTTATTATAATGTGAGGACAGTGTCCAGGGTGGAGATAAGCAATTTGCATTTGCAGTAATTTAGTTACTGCATCAGTTTTTGATCCATTTACTAAAAAGAGAGTTAAAAGGGAGGGAACTTCACATGCTACAGAAAAAACTTAAAACTTCATTCAAAAACTGTTTTCTACCTCCAGTATTGTATTTGTGCTGGATGCTTGTATATCGATAATTTCCTAATGTGACTAGCTATTTAAATACATTGCCAGGTAAGTTTTCAAAAAAATAACCCTAAAACATTCCTGCACCTGAACACAAAGGCTTCACTGTGCTGTTTCTGTGTTAAGTATGCCCTCGCTACTTCACAGAAAGGTCTTGCAGGAAATCCCAGACACAATGCACACTAAGGACCATGTATGGCTTAAATGGGACCTCTTTGTACTCCTGTTTTCTGCAGAAATGTGTTATTTAGAGCTACCTACAATAGTAGTATCCCCTCACTTGCACAGTGTTCCTTTTGTAAGCAGAGTAAACGATAAATCTACAACTTCTCTACTGTACCAGAAACATGAGCAGCTTATTTTTAAGTTCCCATGTAAGCAATTTCTTTGGCAAAAAAAAAAAAAACCTTCTTTTTTCTACACTTATGCTGAACGATCATAAAATATTCCAGTAATGTACTTTGAGGATAAAGCCTGTTTGATTAATGAATGAAAAGATGGGCAGGAGCAAGCTGACAAAAGTACAGACCATTTTCTTCAAGGTTAAATTTCAACAATATGTTTTCAGCTTCCTGCTACTGAAATCATTAGAGTGACAGTGGATTTCTGATAACGTTTTAAAAGCTCAAACATAGGGACTAAAAATCTGCCCTGCACCTATACAAAGGAACTTACTAGACCAGTTGAAAGATGTCCACAACATACCCAAAGCCACTGCCTCCCACCCTGATAAGTCAATTCAATTTCTCCTACCCACCACTTCACAGTTCAGTTCCCCCTTTCCTCAATAAGCCAATCTAAACTTTCCACAATCACATCTGCACACTCTGCCTCCCCACTTCTCCTTTGCATCCCAATTATTTCAATAAGCAGAAAAAGGAGGGAGGCAAGTCCTCTGCATGACTGAAAGGGAGAACGATTGACTGAATGACATGCCCAATTGGCAGACAAGTGGAGAATATGGCCTAGGAGCGAAATGGGAGCAACAGTCCTGCCAGTTCCTCTGTATGTCAATCCCCTTGCCCCATGACTCCCATTTAATCAAGTATGAAAAACTTTAATGTAAAGGAACTACTATCACACAAACCAGCAGATAGCTAAAAACTGCCAGCTCTCCAAGATTTTCTGGACAGATGATCAGTGCAGGGAGCATATTAAGATGCTGAAGAGCAAGTGCTGGAAGACCAGGGACAAGAACTGCAGCTCAGGCAACTCGCCAAGGTGCCCATTTTATGACAACTTTGACCAGATCCTGGGCACTGCACCCAGCAGGGAGCCAACCATGCTTCATGACGAACTGTCAGCCAGGATGGTGCCCCGCTGGCCCTTGAATCCAGTCTGGGGACTGATGGGAGCCAGCAGCAGGCTCCCAGTCAGGAGCATGAAGTGACTCTTTTAATGAAACCAGTCCCAGAGCAGACAGTGGATCAGGACCAACAACAAATTCTCGGTCCCTACTCAAAAGAGCTGTTTGACACTGCCCTGCCCCACCCCACCCCACCCCATGAGGAGCAACTGGCTGCCGAGCCTGCAGAGAATCCAATGGAAACAGAAGCCACTCCAGAGTTTGGTAAACGTATGATTCAAAAAGTTTATTACAGTAATGGGAGGGAAACAAAAATGGTAAGCCCTGGCTACCAACATTTGGCCATTAGTGGCAGACTGTATCACAATGCCAAGGCATTCCCTCTCCCTCTTCCCTTTCCTCCAACCATGTGGAGTTTAAAACAGTGACTTGGAATTTCAAACATTCATAAACAACTGTAAAGGTTATTTTAACTGTTAAGTCACCAAGGTTTGCTAGCGTCATTCTTGTTTTCCTTTCATTATTTAGAAATTTGCCACTTTGCAATCATGTTTCCTGGGTCTATACTGCCACCAGTAATTAGTGAACTGCATGTGTGTGTTTGGGAAACAGGATTCCATTTCCAAACCTAGTCCATTTCAGTTAGAGGTGATCCATGCAATTTCTGCAGGTCACAAAATCATTTCTCCAAAGTACAGGTGTGGGGGCAGTTTTTTCCCAGAACTGTGCTCGGTGTGGGATGTAGTAAAGTCGCAGATTTCAGTGTGTTTTTATGCAGCAATAACAGGATAATTCATGTTAATTCCCTCATGAATTCTGACCCAATCCTGGCTGCTGACAGCTGCAAACTTTTCTTGAAGCAGGAACTCCAGATAGTCAGTCACATTGCAGGGACAGGTGTATTTTTCAGGCCCCCATATAGCTGACTAGCCCACTCCACTCAAATGTGCTGTTCAGTTATTATTCATTTGAATACTTCAGCTGCACACACTGCAGCTTGGAATAACATCTCCCACTGCCAGTAGGGCACCACAAGAATACTTATGTCTTCCAAAATATAAAAGGCCTGAAATGAAAGGAAAAGCCTTTGGCAGCAAGGGTGCTATACACACACACCCACTCCAAATGGTAATTAGTTATGAAATATTTATGAAACAGAAAAAAGGTTATAATTCTAAAATTACCATTGTCTCTGCCCTTCTATAACTGCAATTAACAAGGCTGCATGCAGAGACAGTGTGAGGACCGAAGCATCCCCTTCACAATGTGTTGGTTCACTTTAGAACTGTTACATTTTATGTCCTGGAAATTTCACAATAATTCTGTCCTGCTCCACTGAGCTACTTTAGACAATGACTCTCTGTTTCTTGTCCTATTTCAGGACCCTCAATCTATACTGCCTGCTGTTCTTCAGGAACTCAAAATCTTGCCCCATGTACCTTCACGGACTGTTCCAAGAGGAAGCATTTCCGTGATGAAGTTATGGTCAATGTTCTTGAGAGGGCAGACCAGCAGGTCCAGTACCTGAAGAAGACGAAGAGACAAGAACAATGGCATGCTGACAGGCAGATGGAGAGGCTCAGGCTTGTCACCCAGGTGTAGGACAGTGTTTCAGCAATGGAGCTAGCACTTGCAAAGCAGTTTCTGGAACAGGAACAATGGTAAGGGAGGAAGACAGGAGTTCAACACAGAACTGCTTCACCAACTCCTGTCAATAATGGCTGCAAGAGCACCAGCTCCTGCTACTTCCCACATACCTCAGCATGATCACCCTGCAACATACCCTCATTCCAGCAGTAGCTTGAACAATTCCATGTCAGGGCAGCCCATGCATCTAGGACTCACGAGTAGCTGGGGCAGGGCAACTGAACACCATGCAGTCTTCCTTCTTCCACCTCAGTTTGA
Organism: Gopherus evgoodei; assembly: GCF_007399415.2. Taxonomy (NCBI): domain Eukaryota; kingdom Metazoa; phylum Chordata; order Testudines; family Testudinidae; genus Gopherus; species Gopherus evgoodei. Next base: position 299,761,499 of record NC_044322.1, read on the forward strand.
TGAAAACCTCCACCTCTCTCCCCCACCACTAAGTGAGGGGAATACATGTAAAGAAGGGAAAGAAAAATGTGGGGCATGGGGACATGTAGCAGTAAGAGGACTGTGTCTGGTATTCACTATTTCCTGCCCTTTAGTGTGTGCGTGCGCGCATGGGGGGGGGAAGAGGGGTGATGATAAAACTAAAAACATGTTCAGGAACAATTAAGCATTAGTAAGCAAATGGTATTCCTCTATTTAGTGTTTACAGCAATTCACATTTCAATAAATTCCACCTGTACAGCCACTGTGTCCCCTCCAACCAAATTCATTGTTCATCATGTCATTTAGACTAACATTGCATAGCAATCAAGCCCAATCCCCCTTCCAAATACCACTCTTCCAAAATAAATGAGCTAGTTTTCCCCTACTAACACATTCATACAGGTACTATTCCCCCTCTTCCATTGGGCCATGCAAGTCCACACTGTGAGAATGCAAAGCATTCCCCACTTGTGCTGCCCAGATACAACCAGCTCCCACAGTGGTAGCTACACTTTCTGGCTGAGGGTACTGATCCAGCATCCCCTCACTGCAATATATCCATTCAGGGGGAAATGGCTCTCCTGAGACTTGACAAAGGTTGTGAAGAGCACAGCAAGCCATAGTAATGCGGACAGCATTGATGACACTGGCATCCAAATGGGTTTGCAAAACATTCAATGTGATTTAAATCTGCTGAAAGCACATTCAACAACCATTTTACACCTGCTGAGAGTAATTAAACCTTTTTTTTTTTTGGCCAAGGGCTCTGAAATCAGGGTATGGTTTCATAAGCCAAGGCAAAAGAGGGTACAATGGGTCCCCCAGAATACAGAACAACACTGGAGACAGCCAACATTGTTTAAGCCAATGTAATTTAACGTGACTAGCATCCCAGCCTGTCCATGAATGTAGATTCCCAAGTGGTGAAGAACTCTGGCACCATAAACTTTTCCAGTAAAACCCCAACTGACATTCATAAATCTGCATCTGTGGTCCACTAGTGCCTGGGTAACAATGGAGTAGTATCCTTTGAGGCTTACATGCTCATTGAGGAGGGAAAACTATGGGCACATGAGTCCCATCAATAGCCCCAGCACAGTTAGGAAACCACATTCTCTCAAAGCCAGCAATTACTTCCGGATTATGTTGCGTCAGCCACCTTGGGGTAAACCACATGCCTGATGGCCTCAGTTACCTCTGCCACCACTTTACCCACAGTCAACTTTCCAACCCCAAACTGGTAGGCAATGGACCTGAAGCAGTCTGGGGTTGCCAGTTTCCAGACAATTACAGCAACCTGCTTCTGTACCAGCCAGAGTGACCTCAGATGTGTGTCTTTACATTGGAGGAAGCCCTACAGCCACAACTCTCACTCTTTATTCCATGTATTTCAAAAATTCCAGCTGCAACACTCAGGAGCACCTATAGAACAGCAAAAACCATACACTGTTGCTACCTATTTAACTGAAAGAAATATAGGAGAGAAGAAAAAAAATACCACTTCAGTATGCTTTTGGTGAGGGAAAGTCAACTCTAGTTAGCATTTTCAAAAAGAAACGTGTATGTTTAAAAGCATTGCACAATTATTGCCACACGGTTCTTCTTTTGCATAAGTAATAATGTCTTGGAGAGATAATTTGTTAGAATTTATTTCTGCCGGAAGGTTTTTTATTCTGCACTAAAACTAGTTTTCAACATGCCTGAAATTAGCCCTATATTAGACAGGCATGCTCTTTTCGGTAAGCTAAACAAGTAAGGTTTCAAACACTATTTAGCATAATTAGTGATATTAATATGCGTTTTATGCTCTATCACAAAGAATTGAAGGGGGAATGACTGTCTTCAGTATTCTAATGGGCTAATCAAGAATTTGTCGTTTTCTGAGGACTGTGAATGGCCATGAAGGTGGCCTAATTAAGTGCACATACTGTACAATTAAGGTCTTCAAGATTTTGTGATCACTGATTAATTGTCCAGAACACACAGGTTAATATGTCTCAGACCTTATCTACACAAGAAAGTTGCATAAATTTTATTTATATAGGTTTTTTTAATTAGTTTAAAACTTATATATTTTTTAGTTAAACTAGTACAAACCCCCATGGGGACATTCTCATTTCAATTTAAACCAGGCATTCTCTTCTTTAGTTTAATTGAAGTAAGAGTGTCCAGATAGGGATTTACAACTGTTTAATTAAAGCCTTGTCTACACTGGCAAGCTTCTGTGCAGTAAAGCAGCTTTCTGCATCCAACGAAGTGGGTATTCACCCATGAAAGCTCATGCTCCAATACGTCTGTTAGTCTATAAGGTGCCACAGGACTCTTTGCCGTTTCTGCAGTGTAACTCCAGAGGTGTACACACTGCCAAGCCACTTTAGTGTGCAGAAACTGCGCAGTTGCAGTGCTGTAAAAAAACACTCCGATTAAAGGCATACAGCTTTCTGCATTGGGGCTACAGTGCCAGTGTAGACACCTTGGTCGATTATAGTGCTGCAATTGGCCTCCAGGAAGTGTCCCACAATGCCTGTTCTTGCCACTCTAGTCATCACTTTGAACTCTACTGCCCTGCCCTCAGGTGACCAGTCATGAGCCCCACCCCTTAAATTCCTTGGGAATTTTGAAAATCACCTTCCTGTTCGCTCAGTGACACGTGTGGTGGTCTCAGCACATCTTTCCAGGTGACCATGCCTGCTTCACACACCAGGCGATCCCCCGCTTGGAGCAATGCCGAGCTGTTGGACCTAATCTGCATTTGGAGAGAGGAGGCTGTCCAGTCTCAGCTGCGCTCTAGCTGTAGGAATTATGATACCTACAGACATATTTCACAATGCACAACAGAAAGGAGCCATGACCAGGACACATTGCAGTGAACGGTCAAAATGAAGGAGCTGCGGAATGCCTACTACCAGGCACGGGAGGCAAACCACCACTCAAGTGCTGTGCCCACAAGCAGCTGGTTCTACAAAGAGCTGGATGTGATACTCAGTGGTGACCCCACCTCCACTGCAAAGAACATTCTGGATACTTTGGTGGCTCACGTGCCAGTTGAGAGTGGACCGAGCCAGGAGGAGGAAATCTTGGACGAGGATGTGGAGGGAGATCCAGAGGCAGAGGACAACTCGGAGGTAGAGATTCATGCAGTCAGGAGCTCTTCTCTATCCTGAAGGAGGCTAGCAAGTCACAGCTGTCAGAGCTTGGCAAAGCACAAACAGGAGAGGAGGCCTCTGGTAAGTGGCTTTGATTTTGGGAATTGCTGAAGCGAATTGTTGGGGGCAGGAGGGTTGCAGAAAGCAGGCTTGTGTCTGTATGATGCATGTACCACCACATGCCTAGTCTGAGCAGCAGAACAGGGTGTTGATTGACTCCCTCACTTCACGGGAATCTGCCTCAGATCTCCACAAAACTCTCCTGGAGATACTAGGCAATCCGCTGCTGCAAGTTCTTTGCCACAGCTGCTTTATTATTGTCCCATTAAGAGTAACTTCCCCACGCCACTCCGCCGTCACATGGGGGGGGGGGAGACCATTGCTGCACACAGGCAAGCCACATAAGGGCCAGGGCAGAAGCCACAATCTTGGACAAGACCTTCCCTTGATTCCCTGTTCACCCTCAGCAGCGAGTATCTTCCATAATGAACACAGCCTACGGAAAACGTGGGGACTGTAACGATTATAAGGCCGCCCCCTACAGTGCTGACTGTCCCCAAGAGCCACGTGCCCAGTGCACAGTATGGTCCTGGAACACTGCTTTCCCCAGCCCCTGCAGTTACTCCCATTTTGGGGGTCTTGTGGCTCATGTGTACTTGTTTGGGGTCAGCCAGTTAGTGACAGGTATGTGAACAGGGGCTGTGTCTTAAAACACTAAATCAGTGGTCTGTGTGTTGCAAACAATACTGCTTCTGTAAAATGTTGCATTTTGGCTTCACAGGTATGAAATTGGGAGCCCAGCCTCCCTCTCTGTTATTGCCAGATGAATGGCTGCACAGAATTAGAAAGCGGCCACGAAGAACTAAAGAGGACTTTCTCCGTGATGTCATGATACACTCCACGGCCGAAAAACAAGAATTGAAGGAGTGGTGGGACAGTAAGAAGAGGGACCAAAAGAAGAATGCAATGCACCGCACCAGAATGAAGCCATGGAGTAGCTCTTAAAAGTTATGGAGCGCCAAGCACACACGTGCCATGCAATACTAGCTCTACAACCCGAGCAGCTCTGCGCCCGCCCTCCTCTACAAACGCTGTTGCAAAACTCTTTCCCATGTACCCCCAGACACTGCCAACACACTCTTATAAACCTCCTGGCTTGTCTGTACCCGCTGCATTCCACTCCTGCCCCATCACAGACCAGCCCTGCGAACTTCCAGTACCCATTGCACTCAACACCCATCCCTCTGCAGTTTAGCCCTGCAAAAGTACAGTACCCACTGCACTGAACTCTAAAGGGCAAGGTTGCATATGATACTTGGACAGAAGAAAATCTTTAACCATCCTGGGACCCTCCCTTCCCTCACCACCCACAATGCTGATGTGTTTTTATATTTGTCTCTCTCCTTGGGTTTTTTAATAAAAGAACTGCTTTCAAACCAAAACAATCTTTATTCCATTAATTGAAGGCAAACAGAGCCCTGCAAAGCAACAGAATTTTCTTAAACCTTCATAGTGCATCGTCTTCACCAATCACGATCACCTCCTAGCATTACAAGCACTGCATTTCCAAGCATAACAACAAATATTAGTTGATTTCAGCTTCAAATTGCTGCCTCAAGGAATCCCTGATCCCCATGGCCCTGCGCTGCACCCCTCTAATAGCCTCATCTTTGGCTGTTCAAATTCAACTTCCAGGCGCTGAGCCTCAGCTGTTCAGCCCTGAGTGAAGCTTTTACCCTTCCCTTCACAAATATTATGGAGTGAATAGCACATGGCTATAAGCATAGTAATATTGTCACTGGCCAGGTCCAGTCTCCCCTATAGGCAGCACCAGTAGGCCTTTAAACAGCCAAAAGCACACACAGTCATTCTGCACTTGCTCATCCTGTTCTTGAACCGCTCTTTGAACTGCTATCAAGGTGCCCCATGTATGTCTTCATAAGCCACAACATTAAGGAGTAGGCAGGGTCTCCCAGGATCAAAATGGGCATTTCAACTTCCTCTATGGTGATCTCCTTGTTCGGGAAGAAAGTCTCTGCTTGCAGCTTCCTGAACAGGCCAGTGCTCCGAAAGAAGTGCGCGTCATGCACCTTTCCATACCAGCCTGCGTTAAAGTCCATGAAACGCAAATCCACAGGCACCTGGAGAACCACAGAGAAATACCCCTTCCGATTAATGTGCTAGGTGGTCTGGTGCCAGAATTGCAACATGCATGCCATCTCTTGCCCTTCAGTTAGGAAAGCCCATTTGTGCAAAGCCATCCACAATCTCACGCACGTTGCCCAGAGTCACGGTCTTTCGGAGTAGGATGCAATTAGTGGCCCTGCACACTTCCATCAATATGAGTTCAACGGTCATCTTTCCCACTCCAAACTGGTTACCAACCAACTGGTAGCAGTCTGGAGTAGCCAGGTTCCACACTGCAATCGCCACTCGCTTCTCCAAGGATAGGGCAGCTCTCATTCTCAGGTTCTTGCACTGCATGGCTGGGGTGAGCTCATCACACAGTCCCATGAATATGGCTTTCCTCATCCAAAAGTTCGGCAGCCACTGCTTGTCATCCCAGATGTGTGTGACGATGTGATTCCACCACTCAGTGCTTGTTTCCCCAACCCCAAAAGTGACATTCCACTGTGGTCAGCACCTCCATGAATGCCACAAGCAATCTTGAATCATAGCTACTACGTGTGGCGGGATCAATGTCAAACTCCTCTTGCCTTTGCAGTTTAAGGAATAACTCCACTGCCACTCATGATGTGTTAGTGAGAGTGAGCAGCATATTGGTCAACAGAGCGGGATCCATTCCTGCAGACCAAAGAGGCAGAATGCACAGTACATGAAACTGCTGAAAGATGGCGTTAAATGTGGACAGAAGCACAGGGTTTGCTGGGATGCGATGCAATACATCATAGGGCATTGGGACAGGACCCAGAATGCCCCACAATCCCCTCCGCCTTCCCACAACTCCTAGTGGCAGAAGAGGAAGAGATGCTCTTTGGGATAGCTGCCCAGAGTGCACCACTCTGAATATCTCTGCAAGTGCCACAAGTGTGAACACACTATTGCACAGGTAGCTGACAATGTGAACACACAACAGCGGTTTTCCTTCTGTGCTCTCTGAGCAGTGCTGTATCTGCCAGAGATGTAACTCTGCCAGTGTAGACATACCCTAAGTCTGTTTAAAAGTGGATGTAAGTTACATTTATCCATTGCTCATGCAGACACGGCCTCGGTTTATTTTATTTTATTTCTTTAATTCTCAAGGTGTCACTACGGAGCAGAGATAAGATTGTAAAGGTGACCTTCACTGTATTTTCAAATGCTTGGGTTCTAAGTTCAAACTTAGCTCTGAATGTCCTGGATTTCTAACTATTTCTTTTTTATTACCTACAATGGAACTAATACTTACTCTCTCTACAAATCCAGTTTAAGATTTTGCATGGGAATATCTTTAGATTTTTTTAAATGGTTAAGAATTTTTCAGTAGCAGAAGTCCCAGCAAAGTTTGGGTCACTACTTCCTTATCTCCCTACAATCCATCCGAATCCACCCCAAATTACAGTTCCTGGCTGCCATTACCTCAGTCCCCCTACGCAATTTGTTAGCTACTGCCATTTCATAATATAACAATGAGATTATATATATATATATATATATAATTCCTGCTGCTGGAATTAAAAAGGCTTGCAGCTATATTTTAAGTCCTTACTTAAATACCACATGATACAACAAATTAGGAAAAGTCAGACTTTCAAGATCGCTTACTGAGACATTTTATCTCCCAATTGTTTGCAATATAAAAACATCCTGCTACTAGATATTCTAGCGACAATAAAATTTTGAAGAGACTACCTTTTACACTCAGTTCTATCACATCACCTTTTCTAAAAGTAGCAGCAAAATATTTTCCAGAAATGATTTTGGGAGGGTAGGGTGTGAGGAAAGGGCCGAGGGGAACTTATTTCCAAATTCTTCATTTTTACTTTGAGAATGATTGTATAACAGTGCCCAATGAATAGGTGACTAAGAAGCTTTTAGAAAAAAATACACTATTCTGAAGACCAGTGAAAAAACACATACTTTCAATTTTGGGGCAGCAATGATATTTCTTCTGCTACCTGCATCACATAGTACATGTATAATCATATTCTTTAATGTATTTTTCTATGTAGCGTCTCTGAACACTTAATATTTCACATTCTTTAGAAGAAACAGACTGGGTGTTTTTTACCCTTCAAAACAAGATTTTGTTTAAAATAGTAGATTTTACAAAGCTTATTAATGGAATTGTTTTAATAAAAACAAGATGTGAAAAGAACAACTTGAAAAATCTTATTTGATTCTGGAAAAGTTGAATACTACAGTTACAGGTAACATGCAAGATTCTAGGACTGTCAGGCACCTATATGCTCACGAAGCTTTTCTGAAACCTAAAATATATATTTTGTCACATAAATTAAAGTTTGGTGTTTATTGTATCTTTTGTTAGAGTGGAAACCAGTACTTTGCTGGATATAATCAATTGAAATGTTATTACAAATTGATTTTTTTTGTTTTTCAGTTAACATATAGCTGCCAAAGATTTAAGAAACCTTCTCTAAACTGACTCAATTTTTACTGTGAATACTCATTTATTTTAAGTAATGTGACCAATCCCCAATTTATTTCTCCTCTCAACTTTACACGACTTTCTAGATTTTAGACCTGATGCCACTGCTACTGAAGTCAGTGGAATTTTTGTCACTTACTTCAACAGGCTCGTTTGGGGTGGGATTTTTTTTGTTGTTTATCATCACCAGGAGCGCTATCCCCCAGCCATAAAGCATGTCTACACTGTCCACATCACAGCGCTGCCACAACCGCGCTGTAACCCGGACAGTATAGACATACCCTTTAATATATTGTAACAAGATTTTAAGAATGCTGGGTATTATGGTGTCAGCTGCAAGGTGTGTGCACATTATTTCTTAAAAGCATAATGACAATGGTAAATTATTTAGTCTACTTTGCACACAAGGTAACATTAACCTAGTGCAATGGAAGCGTAACCTTGCTAAATGAGACAAAAACATGAAAGGCATGATGTGGCCACACTCAGAATACCTACACTTCAGTATGTGTCATGTAATAAAATGCAACATAGTATTAACAGGATATTAATACTTAACCAGGCTTCAGTTTTTTCCCCATAGTCCCAGTCTCCTACTTTGTCAAGTAATATGGATACAATTGAGCAGGTGATCTCTGTCAATAGAAACTTCTAAATGAAAAAACAACAAAGTTTACTTCTGCTTCTAAAAAGAGGCTGATTATTAATTGCATAATTACTGCAAATTCTAGAGCTGGTTTAGCCATTTAGGCCACTATCCTTAAGACTGTGTAAAGAGACACAATCATGTGACTAAAGTAAACAAATCAAACAATACAAAGAAAAGGTAAGTGAACAAAAACGTGCCAACTGTGAACTAAACAAAACGACAACACTTTGAAACTGAGAAAAATATTATTGTGCTTGTGTATTTTCCATCTACAGAACGGTTCAGGATTTTGCCCCTTGGAGGATGCCTGTTTGCCAATGAATATTTGTCATAATTCTTATGAAACTAGTACAGTATCAGAAAGTGTTTTGAAAGGTTTACTGTAATATTTGATTGCAAGTGGTGAGCTACACAGAAGTTTAATCAAAATCTGTGCCTTGTTCTTTTTGCGCCAACTTAACTGCATTATGAAATTGAGGTTAACTGAAATCCTCACTATTTAATAGTGCTGGGGATTTTATAGTGACATGGTATTAACCTCTATATCACATGCAGCTATTCTCTTCTGCAAACAAAAACACTTTGTAAACAACTCAACAATCTTTATCACAACACACAATGAAAATATCAAGAAAGCAGATATGCACTTTTTTAAATACCTCAAGATTGCCACTTTAAGCCAGGAGCTGCTTCAGATCAGAATTTCAAGGACAAAGTTTCAGTACCAAATTGAACAACAACAAGCCTGATTTTCACTTTTTATAACAGCAACTCTCTTTCTATATTGGCTTTAATGCTAGACGTAGCTGCGGAAATTAATGCTTGAAAACAATTTCAGCAGAACTACTACTATATGCGTATCTCATCTACTGTTAAAAACAACAAAAATTAAGCCTCTAATTTCACTCATTTTCCTCTATGTCTTGATTTTGTTGTTCTGCTGGAATGTTAAACAATATGCAAGAACTTCAAGGAACCCCATCAACTTAAAAGAAAGTGGCTGGCTGGTTTCATGCTAAATGTAGCATGATTACTTTAATATTAGAGAAAAACATTCATTTTTTCAGGTTATTTACTTTGTACATTTGACAGTTCTTTCTGTAGTCAGATTGAGTTTTCCTTGTTTGTTTGATCTTTTATACAACAGGTGTATAACAGAGTTTCGGTGCTTGCACCTGAAACTATTTTTAATTTTTTTTTTTAAACTGGATTTCCAGTTGACAAGATAGCTTTACTCATCAACTAACTTGTCAGCAAAGACCCACAGGACACCAAATAGGAATGCAAAGAGGCAAATAATGTGTTTCTTTAGAGAATAGTTATCCCTCCCAGCCCCAAACACACACAACACAATTTCATTGTAAGACCTGAGCTATGGGCTATAGCATGCAATCAGTATTAAAGCAGTCTTCCTTACAGATTTCCAGTAGGAAATTCTGCTGAATAACTGATGGCACAATAGAGGCATAAATGAAACATTCTAACTGAGGGGGGAGAAAAGGTGTTTGTATGAACTGCAGTTTTCTGAACAGAAGCAGTCAGTGTTCAAGGGCAGAAAGAGGCCTCTGTTGCTGCTCGTGTCATGTGAGTGCTGAGTCTGCAAGGGGTTGCTTAGGAAGAAGAAAAGGAAAGGGTCTGTTTGGGTCATACAGAGAGAATAAGGTATAGGAGCCTAGGCGGGTCTCAGAAAGGAGGCTTGGGTTAGACACACATATGCTGCTGGGGAAGAAGTCATGGGTATTGATGGGAGGAAGACAGGGCACTCAGTACAACCCCTTAGTTCTCTCTGCATGCAGGGACTCTGTGTAGATGCCAAGTCGGAGTTGCTTAGGGGTGGAAGGGGGATCTATACAGGTACAGGGCTTTGATGGGAGTGCTGTTGCTGGGCCCAGGGTGCGGGTGGGGGGCTGAGTGTGATGGCCAGGCTAATGGGGGCTGCAGGAAGCTATGGTTGCTGGGTGCCTGGTACAGGCGCAGTGGGACTCTGTACAAGAAGCTCTGAAGGAATCAAAAATGGGGGCAGGTGTCTGAGGGATACATGGGGCTAGGGGAAATGGGTGCTGGGTGTCAGATAGGTAGGCAATGCTGGGGGTTCAGAGGACTGGGTGTCTAGGGGATGCCAGTGGCTGAATAGATAGTAGGTGCTGGGTATCCAGGGGGATGGTGGGTGATGAGTATCTACAGGATGCAAGGGGGGAGTGAGCACGCCTGCAGGGGGGACAGTGCGGGCGAGGGTTGGTGTCTGGGGATGCAGGAGGTGGGTGCTGGGGGGATGGGACTCTGCGGGCGAGGTGGGTACTGGGGGGAACGGGACTGTGCGGGTGAAGGTGGGTGCTGGGGCGAGGGGCTGTGCGGGCGAGGATGGGTCTGTGTGGGTGAGGGTGGGTGTCTGAAGATGCAGAAGGTGGGTGCTGGGGGGCTGTACGGGCGAGGTGGGTGCTGGGGTGCAGGAGGTGGGTGCTGGGGACCTGTGCGGGCAAGAGTGGGTGCTGGGGTGCAGGAGGTGGGTGCTAGGGGGCTGTGCGGGCAAGGGTGGGTGCTGGGGATGCAGGAGGTGGGTGCTAGGGGGCTGTGCGGGCGAGATGGGTGCTGGGGATGCAGGAGATGGGTGCTGGGGACCTGTGCGGGCAAGAGTGGCTGCTGGGGTGCAGGAGGTGGGTGCTAGGGGGCTGTGCGGGCAAGGGTGGGTGCTGGGGATGCAGGAGATGGGTGCTGGGGACCTGTGCGGGCAAGGGTGGGTGCTGGGGTGCAGGAGGTGGGTGCTGGGGGGGCTGTGCGGGCAAGAGTGGGTGCTGGGGTGCAGGAGGTGGGTGCTGGGGTGCAGGAGGTGGGTGCTGGGGGGCTGTGAGGGTGGGTGCTGGGGGGGCTGTGCGGGCAAGAGTGGGTGCTGGGGTGTAGGAGGTGGGTGCTGGGGGGCTGTGCGGGCGAGGGTGGGTGCTGGGGTGTAGGAGGTGGGTGCTGGGGGGCTGTGCGGGCGAGGGTGGGTGCTGGGGTGCAGGAGGTGGGTGCTGGGGGGGCTGTGCGGGCAAGAGTGGGTGCTGGGATGCAGAAGGTGGGTGCTGGGGGGCTGTGCGGGCGAGGGTGGGTGCTGGGGTGCAGGAGATGGGTGCTGGGGACCTGTGCGGGCAAGAGTGGCTGCTGGGGTGCAGGAGGTGGGTGCTAGGGGGCTGTGCGGGCAAGGGTGGGTGCTGGGGATGCAGGAGATGGGTGCTGGGGACCTGTGCGGGCAAGGGTGGGTGCTGGGGTGCAGGAGGTGGGTGCTGGGGGGGCTGTGCGGGCAAGAGTGGGTGCTGGGGTGCAGGAGGTGGGTGCTGGGGTGCAGGAGGTGGGTGCTGGGGGGCTGTGAGGGTGGGTGCTGGGGGGCTGTGAGGGTGGGTGCTGGGGGGCTGTGAGGGTGGGTGCTGGGGGGGCTGTGCGGGCAAGAGTGGGTGCTGGGGTGTAGGAGGTGGGTGCTGGGGGGCTGTGCGGGCGAGGGTGGGTGCTGGGGTGTAGGAGGTGGGTGCTGGGGGGCTGTGCGGGCGAGGGTGGGTGCTGGGGTGCAGGAGGTGGGTGCTGGGGGGGCTGTGCGGGCAAGAGTGGGTGCTGGGATGCAGGAGGTGGGTGCTGGGGGGCTGTGCGGGCGAGGGTGGGTGCTGGGGTGCAGGAGATGGGTGCTGGGGGGCTGTGCGGGCAAGAGTGGGTGCTGGGGGGCTGTGCGGGCAAGGGTGGGTGCTGGGGTGTAGGAGGTGGGTGCTGGGGGGGCTGTGCGGGAGGCAGGGGGTGGATGGCGGACGCTGGGTGCCCGAGGGGGATCTGTGCGGGTCAAGGGGGGAGGGACTCTGGGTGCCTGCGCGAGGTGGTAGGGAAGGGAGACGGTTCCCTCTGAGCCCGCGCACAGAGACCGGGGACCAGCCACTCCCGCCTCTTACCTGCCGAGCCCCGCCAGGCCGTTCGCGGGAGCCGCGGGAGGCTCCTCAGCGCCGCAGCTTCTCCACACCGAGCGGCTGGCGCTGGGCGGGGCTCCGCCGAGTCCGCGCGGAGAGCGCAGGCGCGCGGAGTCTCCGTTTCCCCCTGCTCCGCCCCCTCCCACACGCGCGCGCACACACCGCCCGACGGGGCTGGCCAGGGAGGGAGGGGCCAGGTGCGCGGGGCAGGGATCAGCCCAGAGCAGCCGCCCCTCCCCCACCCGCCCACTGTGACGTTCTGGTGCCCGAGGCTCTGTCTGTCCTGCCAGGCGGGGCCCGGGCTAGCGGGGTGGAGCCGCTGCACTGAGTGACTGTTAACCCTCCATTGAGCATTTTCTCTCTGGGGCTTCGGCAGACCCGTGCACACGCTGCGGGATATTTAACTATTAATTCCTCCGCCACTTTGATCTTGCCAGGCCACACACACGTCTACAAAGGTTCCGGCACCCAAAGGTCCAGTGTCGACCGTCCGTCCCCCCTTTAAAACCTTGTTCAGAGGGGGACGTGACTTGGCCCAGTTGGCCAGTACCCGGTCCCATTCTGCACTGAGCCACGTGCTGGCAGCTGGGCTCCTCACGTGCCACCTACCAAAACTGCAGTGGAGTCTCTTCTTGGTGCCTTAGGACCTGCCGGGTCTGGGAAGCAGGAAGGACACGTCAGCTGAGGGCTCTAGGCTGGTCAGCAGGGGAGCTCCAGGAGGATGGAGCTAGTGGGAGGGGGATCAGGGCTGGGGCAGGGGTGTGGGCTCTGGGCGGTGCTTACCTCAAGCAGCTCCAAGGAGCAGCGGCATGTTCAATCTCCAGCTCCCATGTGGAGGCACAGCCAGGTGGCTCTGCACAGTGCGTGCTGCCCCGTCCACAGGCACCATCCGGAAGCTCACATTGGCCACAGTTCCCGGCCAATGGGAGCTATGGGGGCTGCGCTTGAAGCGGGATCAGCGTGCCAAGCCCCCTGGCTGCCCCTACGCATAGGAGCCGGAGGGGGGACATGCCACTGCTTCCAGGAACCGCATAGAGCCACGGCACGCACACGCAGACCAGCACCCGAACCTGGCTGGAGTGCAGGAGCAGGGCAAGCCCTAGACCCCGCTCCCCAGTGGGAGCTCGAGGGCCAGATAAAATCAGCTGGTGGGCAGGATGTGCCCTGCAGGCCATAGTTTGCCCAACCCGGCCCTGGAGCCCTCCTGAAATGTGGCTGCTCTAGCCCTTTGACTGTGATGAACTGTGGGAAAACTTGACTGTCCACCTTGCATGTGACAGGAATTTTGAACAGCCACCAATACATCCTACTGCGCAGTCATTTTGGTGTGTGTGCTCTCAGCTACCAGAGCCAGAAACGTGTAGGAGGCGCCTTTTGAAGAACTTCTCTTGCTTGTGCTTTCACTCCTGTTGGGAAACGAGCATAGCTTCCATGAGATTCAATGGTGGACATGTTGGGGCATTTTCTGACTCATTGAAGGCATCTGATAACTTATGATGCAGCAGGAAGAGAAGAACCCCCTGACATGGCAGACTTGCAGTCCCTGATGCTCCGCATGATATTTGGTATAGCCACTGATGCCCCCTACATAGACTGGTGTGGGTCCATAAGCAGAGGCTGGTAGGCTCACATCATCATGTGACCAGTAGTGTGTCCAGAACTTTCTCATAAAGAAAGTCACATTTCTGAACTTTGTTGGTAGATTGCCTCCACTCTCCAGTGTAAAGACACCTGCAGGAGGCCACCCTTGCTGGTCCAGAAGTTGCTATAACTGTCTGGAAGCTGGCTATCTCAGATTGTGCAGATTTGTTACCAACCAGTTTGGAGTTGGGAAATCAACTGTGGGAAAAGTGGTGGCAGAACTTTCTGAGGCAATCAGGACTGTGGTTTTATCCCAAGTGGCTGGCATAAAATTTATTCCTGTTGGCTTTGAAAGAATGAGGTTTTCAAACTGTGCTGGGGCCATTGATGGGACTCATGTACCCATAGTTGCCCTCCTCAAGGAGTACATAAACCACAGAGGGTACTACTCCATTGTTATGAAGGCCTTCATGGACCACAGAGGTTGATTCCTGAACGTCAACATGGGCTGCACTAGGAAAGATCATGATGCCAGGGTTTTTTTCTGATCAGGAGTCTACATTCATGAATTGACTGGGACACTATTCCCACCAAATGACATTGCCATAAATGGAGTTACTATCCCCACTGTTATTCTGGGGGCTCCCACATACCAACTTTTGCCTTGCTTATGAAACTGTACCTTCATCTAAGAGGCCCTGGTAAAAGACAGTTTAATTACATTCTCGGCAATTGTTGAATGGTTGTTAGATTTGCTTTTGGCAGCTTGAAATTCCACTGGAGATGTTTACAGACCCGTTTGGATGCCGATGTCATCAATGCTATCTGCATTATTGCGGGTTGATGTGCTCTTCACAATCTTTGTGAAGTCAGAAGTGAGCCATTTCCCCCTGAATGGACCTAGAGAGCAAGGGGCCACTGAATCGGTACCCTCAGCCAGAAAGTGCACCCACCACAGCTGGAGCTGGATGCACCCAGGGTAAAGAAGTCAGGGTTGCTTTGTGCTCCCACATTATGGACTTGCATGGCCTGATGGAAGAGGGGAATAGTACCTTTACAAATGTGCTTGTGTGGGGAGGGGCTCACTGTTTGTGTTTTGTCAGTACTTCAGGATGGGGGGGAGTTTAATGCAATGCAATGTACTTATGAATGACATGACCAATTATCAAAGGAGAATGGTGGTTATTCACAATATGGATTCACGTAAGGAAGTGATTGAAGTATGAATTGCTATAGATTACTATATTGAGGGATAATCTTTGCATACTAATTCCTAGTTGTCCCTGATCATGTGTTTACCTTTATTATTTTGAATACACTGCATGATATGAAGCAGTGATAGCAATACACTTTCTTGATTAAATAAACTATATTTATAACCAAGTGCAGCAATCACCCATTCCCAGGCAGGCCAGCTGCCATTAATACCAATACACCAAAACAACCAAAAAAACAATAACAGATCTTTACAGAAAAGAAAAAATAACACCAAAGTTCATGAACAAGTGCAAACAGTGAAACCATGTACAAGACAGAAACCTCCCACCCTGGCACATCTCCTGGCCACCATTCTTCTTTCCCTGATTGCCACTCCCTTGGCAGGAGGATTGGAGGCATCCACAGAGAAGATAGTCAATATGGAGAGCTGCATAGGGCAAGGTTGCCCTGCCCAGCTACTCAGGGTCACCAGGGGCCATCCACCCATGGAATCTTCTAAACTGCTTCTGGACTGCAGCACAGGGTAGTGTGCAGGAACTTGGACTGTGGTGTGGGTGAAGCAGCAGGAGCCACTACTCTTGGAGTCATTACTTATATGAGCTGCTCAGACAGTTCTTTCTGCTGAGCTCTATCCTCGTCCCATAGCCACTGTTCCAGGAACTGTGAAGCAAGTGCTTGCTTTTGTGCTGAAACTCTGTCCTCAAGCTGTACAAACAGCCCGAGTCTTTCCTCTTGCCTCTCGCATGTTTTTCCTAGCTTAAGTCCCTCTGACTTTGGAACTGGACCTGCTTGTTTGCCCTTCCCAGAACTTCAACCATAAGTGCGTCAAGGAAGTGCTTCTTCTTGTAATGATCCATGAAGGTACCTTGGCCCAGACTTGTGCTGCAGTGTGGGCAAGCTGTGGAGGTACTGGAGCCAGAAGAGGTCAAGGGACCCGAACAGGACAAGATACAGAGTGTTATTGTCTCAAATAGTTCAGTGCAGGAGCACAGAAAAAATCCCTGTGAAATTTCAAGGATATAAAATTATACTCTTACAAACTGAACTTCAGTATATTGTGAGAGGGATGCTTCAGACCACAGAAGCTCCCTGGATAAAGCCTGGTTAATCTCAGTGAAAGAAGCAACAGTAAGTTAAAAACGCAAAGCTGGCTTGTTGTTTTTTTAATTTTAGAAAATAGCAGAATTATTTGGGTTTTGGGACGGGGCAATGGGTGTTGACATGCATCAGGATACAAAAGCTGCTTCTATTATTTCTGGTCTTCCACATTTTGGAGGATATAGCAGTTCCTGTGGTGCCCAATTGGCAAAGAGAGATGTTCTTCCAAGCTGCTGGTAGGAAATATGCAGTTTATGCAACCAAAGTATTCAAACATATAGTGACTGATTAGCACATCTACGAGTGGAGAGGGCTGGTCAGTGACCAAGGTGGTAGCCCTGGGAATATACCCTTTCCTGAAATGTAACTACCTATCTGAAGTTCTTGCTTCTAAAAGCTATTAGCACCCTGGATTGGGTCAGATTTCATGAAAGAATCAAGAGGATGCTGCATTAACTTCCACATGGCTTACCTTGTTATGGCTGAATGCAAACATGCAGAACTCCACAGCCTTCCTCTTGTTCCCTGGCACATTTCTGGACAAGATTCCAAACCCCAGTCATATTTTACACAAATGATTTTGTCACCTATGGACTACATGGACTACCTCTATCTGAAGTGAACTAGATTTGTAAATGGAACACATTTCTACTTCTCTGTATGGTTCACTAATTCCAGGCAGCTCACTAGACCGTTTATTGGTTACAGAGCAATCATACTTACAGGCATGGCAATACAAGGTTATTATTTTTAAGAAACAGGAATGGCCCTATCTAAACTCTGTGCCTTTTCAGTGTGTTCTTTACTGTTTGCATTTCCCAGTCACCATTTTGAACTTCATGGGGGATGGGGGATGGAGAGGGAGGTGCCAAGGTGCTGGCATACAAACTGCCATTAGTGGATACATGCTACTAAGCTGGAGTTTCTCATAAATTTTGCATAGGTTCACAGAGCAGAAATTCCTCCTATTACTGAATTAATAAACATTAAAATGGAGCCAGAAACTTACTGGGCTCGGGCCAGCTTTTGTCCCTTCTGTGTCTGCTGCAGGCTCCACAGCAGGTTGTTCCTTAGGGAGGAATGGGTGGGGTGTGGGGGGAATCAAATTGCTCCTCTGAGTTTGGACCCAGAATGTGCTGCTGCTTCTCCTCCTGCTCCAAAGCCTACTCCAGGATCTGTTTCAGCAACTGAGTGACTTCACTGTCCTCAGTCGATGCCTGCTGCTGGCTCCCATCAGTCCCAAAGAAAGGCCCCATCCTGGGTGACCAGGTCATCCTGTACCACTCTTGGCTTTAAACAGGGAGCAGTGCCCAGCACCCAGTCAAACTCCTCATAAAATCAGCATAATGTTGGCGAGTTGCCCAGCGTGCAGCTCTGGTCCCTGGTTTTTCTGCACTCACTCTTGAGCTGCTTGATTTACTCACTGCACTGGTCACCAGTCCAGTAAATTTGCAGTGCTGACAATTTCTTCTGCTGGTATGCGTGGTCATTGCTGGTATTCTTACTAAAGTCCACAGTTTTGCTGGCCTCATGCCAAACATTTACCAAAATCTGGCTGTGCTCCTGAATATGAAGCAGTGCACTTTGCAAGAAGTGTTTTCTGTCCAGTCTCCATTGCAAACACCGACGGCTCTTGGATAGTGTATTTTCAACTTAGTGGTCAGAAGTCAATGGAAGGGTTCACGCTGACTCACCGAGCTGCGGCTGTATGCCCAGAGTTTTCACTGGAGTCAACTGGAGATTGTGGAGATACAGAGGACAAAGAAAGTTGGCCCACAGGCTTATGGGATACTTTTGGCACACTCGCAGAACCCGAGTTGGAGTGCAGCAGGCTGTGTCTACACTGCAAAGCAATAGAGCTTGAACTCTGGATCATGGCTTGACTTGGGCTTGGATCCTTCAGCCCTGCAGGGTCCTAGGGTCTGAGCCCCAGTCTGAAATATTTGTGGGTATATCTACACTATAATGTAAGCCCAGCCTAACTCCCCTTCCGTCTACACACAAATCATGCTAACCCAGCACTTGGATCCTGAGTCCCAGAACCCCATAGGGGTGGAGGTTCTGAGCCTGAGTCAACTCGAAACTGAGGGTTCAAGCCCTATTTCTTTGCAGTATAGATGCAGCCCCACAGGACTCCTGCTCTGGGAGTCTGCCAAAAGTATCCCACAATCCCATGGGCTGACTTTCTATGTCATCTGCTCAGTCAAGTTTTCCCACACTAGCCCTTTGTTTGTGGTGCAGAGTGGCCACATTTTGAGAGGACACTAGGAAGCCTGGAATATGGGTGGTTGGACTCAGGCCCTCATAATGCAGTGTAGATGCTGGAGCCCCAGGTTGGAACCCAGAGTTCAACAATTCCTAACCTGGGGTTAGAAACTACTGTAGACGCTCAAACCCTAAATTAACAAATGTAGGGTCTGCTAACTTGAGTTCTACTAACCCTGGGCTTTTGCACTGCAGTGGAGACATACCCTGTGTATAGACAGAAGGGGGCTCTGGATTCAAGCTTGAGTCTGAGCCTGGGCTTAAATTGCAATGTAGACAAACCCTTACTGACTAAAGAGTCAAAGCCCCCTGGACTCCCAGGGAGACCCAGTGCCGAAGGTGCACTGCTAACCCGCACACATTGACTTAAAAAAAGGAAAATGGTGGTGGGGTGCCTTTTTATTTGCCCTCTAGTTTCTGAGTCTTTAGGCTCTACTTGGGTCACATTCTTAAGCTTTTTTAATCTACAAATTATTGAAATCCTGCAAGGCGGGAGACACGTATTTGCTAAGCCGTAGGTTTCAAAGGGGTGTAAGGGTTACAAAAAGGTGGGCCTCAGAGAAAGAGATACTGGATTTTAAGAGTACAAGTACATGGTCCTGATCCTGCAAACCCTTACCAAGTAGTCTCATTCACTGATATTAATTAATTGGAACAGAATCCAGTCAATGCTTCTTGAACATAGGTCAGCCAAGATAGAGGGCACATTAGGGGAAAAGTTGATTAAAAAAACATGGTTGTATAATAGATGTTACACAGTGGAAGCAGAATACTTAGTAGAAAGTACAAGCCACCTCTTTCTTTCTTACATTCTCATCTATTGAGTGTCACTAGAAGTAATCCTATAGTCCTTAATCCTTTGACATGTCTATAATTGGCACCATAATCTGCAGTCTGAACCAGATTAATTAGCTTGCAAACAGAATAAAAGACAATACAGTTCTGAAGATATTTGGCTGAGCAAAAATTAATCACTAACAGAATTTTTTGGTAAAAATAAACTCTTGTATTTTGCTATCTATACACACCTCAGAAACAATCAGACAGTTACATATTGCATAGCATGTAATGAATGTGGTTAAAGTTGAAACTACTAAGAATGCATTTCTTGATGCATTATCAAATTAAAATAAATTAGCCAGTAACTGTTTTTAAACATCTGTTTAAAAACAGCTCTTATGTGATATGATTTCATCATAGGCTGAGTCTCAGCACAGTCAGAAAGATTAAAGTTTATTAACACATTTCATTGTAAACAGAAATCAGCCAAGTTGCTGCTGCTGGTAAAATGATGGTGCAGCTACCAACCTTGACAGGAACCTGTTTATCAATATACCTTGGACTGGTGTATTCCCTGATTGTGGACTCTGTAACAATGTATAGCCCCACTGCCCAACAGAACTGTACAGCCCATAAATCAGGGTTTTTTCCCACAAACT
Organism: Gopherus evgoodei; assembly: GCF_007399415.2. Lineage (NCBI taxonomy): Eukaryota > Metazoa > Chordata > Testudines > Testudinidae > Gopherus > Gopherus evgoodei. The sequence goes on from NC_044322.1 coordinate 299,781,448, forward strand.
GCATTACTCCTGTAACCCTTCTGCCAGGTGGGGTTGGCAGCAAAAAATGCAAGCTTCAAAATCTAGGGGTCCCTCTTAACAATACAACACAGAACTGGCTCGAGTCCCCACCCAGTAATCTGGGAAAATTAAAAACCATTCTTGGCACCTCTAAGAGGCCGTACTTCCCCTCTCGCAAGCACTGAGTCTGTGTATAGCAGAGAAAACTTTTTATAAAAAGTGGAAAGGAAACTTTGGCATTTGGAAATTTGGAAAAACACCACAATCATGATCCAACACATCTCACCATGAGCAAAACTCCCAACCCAGAGTACATCAGGCAGTGTCCTTTGCCTCCATTTCTCACCTTACAATGTGAAAGTCCAACAACCAAATGTTCCTTTAACATGCCACTCCCCTCTCCTTCCACCACACCCCACTTACCGCTGCTGTTCTTGGTCATCGAAGACCCAGAGTTCAGAGGTGTGTTCACATGAGTTCACATGAGTTCACCTGGGGGTGGGAGGTAGAGGTTACAGAACCAGGGGGGCTTCGGCCCCCTACTTTTAAAAGTGGGAGGGCCATGCCTGCCCATTGTTTAACATGGGCATAGTAGCCTTGGGCAGATGCAGAGGGTGGCAGCAGGGGCTACACTTCGCAGCTGTGGAGCTGATCAGGTGAAGTGTAGCGCCTGCAAGCAGTGCCAGCCTCTCCCCAGTTGGGGGCTGAGGTGGGCCTTAGCCCCCCTCTTGCCATGGGACCTCCTCACTCCCTGCTCCTTCTCTTCCCCTGAAGGCCCTGGCCCCTGGCCAGGCTGGAAGCTGGAGCCAGGCTGTGGTAAGAGCCACCTGGGGAGCCCAGGACCCTCCACCTGCCCTAGGCAGCATGCCACAGGGGGCAGGGACATGGGGTGGGGGCTGCTCTGGGACACCACAGCCCTCTTCCCAGGGTTCCCCACAGCAACCTGGGCTCCCAGGGCAGCTTTCACCATGGCCAGCACCAGCTTCTGGACTGCCCAGCAGGCAGGGGCCCAGGGGAAGAGGAGGTGCAGGGTGGGGGACCATAGTTCCAGCACCAGTGGCATCATCTACTCCACCACAGATGGTCCAGCCCAGTCATCTTCTGCTGCCACCTGCTTCTCTACTGTGACCTCTGTGAGTCAATCTCTTGTGGTTCCGCTCAATGATTTCAGCAGCTAAAGGGGGAACCTCACTGCTAATGCAGGCTGGACAGTCTCTTCCACAGAAATGTTGTCTCACAGAAGGTCTAAGGCTTCAGCACTTAGACCTGATTATCAGTTATTTCTGCTCTAGCGATCACTGAACAAAAGACTCTGAATTGAGCCTAATCAGCTCTGTTTTTAAACAGTAGAGAGGGGTGGGTCAAATGATGCCTATGTCTTTTAGGCAAAGCCCACACTGCCAGGCATAAATACCTGTAATAGAATCATAGAATATCAGGGTTTGAAGGGACCTCAGGAGTCCAACCCCCTGCTCAAAGCAGGACCAATCCCCAACTAACTCATCCTAGCTAGAGCTTTGTCAAGCCTGACCTTAAAAACCTCTAAGGAAGTAGATTCCACCACCTCGCTAGGTAACCCATTCCAGTGCTTCCCCACCCTCCTAGTGAAAAAGCTTTTCCTAATATCCAACCTAAACCTCCCCCACAGCAACTTGAGACCATTACTCCTTGTTCTGTCATCTGGTACCACTGAGAACAGTCTAGATGCATTTTCATAAACATATGGTTAAGGGTTAATGCCTCTTTTACCTGTAAAGGGTTAAAAAGTTCACCTAGTCTAGCTAACACCTGACCAGAGGCACTAATGGGGGAACAAGATGTTTCAAAAGGAGGGAGGGAAGTTTTTCCTTTGTTTAGAGTTTCAGTTTCAGCCGGAGTGAAAAAGATCAAGGAACCAGCCTCTTGTCAGAGTAGTAAGTTTTAGAAAGGAATAAATAGGTTTATGTTTATTTCTTTGTAACCTATCTTATGCAATTAGAGGTAGAATCAAATTGGATATTTTTTTGTGTAACTAAATTTGTGCCCGGGGAACATCCTCTGTGTTTTGAATCTGTTGTCTGTGAGAGTAACTGATATGCTAATCTCTCCCAGAGAGTTTTCTTTTACCTTTCTTTTCTTTAATTAAAAGCCTTTTTCTTAATACCTGATTGATTTTTCCTTGTTTTTAGATCCAAGAGGATTGGATCTGGACTCACCAGGGATTGGTGGGAGAAAGGAGGGGGGGTGGTTAATTTCTTCTTGTTTTAAGATCCAAGGGATTGGATCTGGACTCACCAGGGAATTGGTGAAGGAGTCTCTCAAGGCTAACCAGGGAGGGGAAGGTTTTTGGGGGAAAGAGAATGATCCAGACACTGAAAATTCTGGATGGTGGCAGTGATACCAGATCTAAGCTAGTAATTAAGCTTAGAAGTGTCCATGCAGGTCCCCACATCTGTACCTTAAAGTTCAGAGTGGGGAAGGAACCTTGACATCCATCCTCTTTGGAACCCGCTTTCAGGTATTTGAAAGCAGCTATCAAATCCCCCCTCATTCTTCTCTTCTGCAGACTAAATAATCCCAGTTCCCTCAGCCTCTCCTCATGTCATGTGCTCCAGCCCCCTAATCATTTTTGTTGCCCTCTGCTGGACTCTTTCCAATTTTTCCACATCCTTCTTGTAGTGTAGGGCCCAAAACTGGACACAGTACACCAGATGAGGCCTCACCAATGCCGAATAGAGAGGAATGATCATGTCCCTCGATCTGCTGGCAATGCTCCTACTTATACAGCCCAAAATGCCATTAGCCTTTTTGGCAACAAGGGCACACTGTTGACTCATATCCAGCTTCTCATCCACTGTAACCCCTGGGTCTTTTTCTGCACAACTGCCGCCTAGCCACTCGGTCCCTACTCTATAGCAGTGCATGGGATTCTTCCATCCTAAGTGCAGGACTCTGCACTTGTCCTTGTTGAATCTCATCACATTTCTTCTGGCCCAATTCTCTGAGTTGTCTAGGTCTCTCTGTATCTTATCCCTACCCTCCAGCCTATCTACCACTCCTCCCAGATTAGTGTCATCTGCAAACTTGCTGAGGGTGCAATCCACACCATCCTCCAGATCATTAATGAAGATATTGAACAAAGCCGGCCCCAGGACTGACCTTTGAAGCACTCTGCTTGATACCAGCTGCCAGCTAGACATGGAGCCATTGATCACTACCTGTTGAGCCTGACAATCTAGCCAGCTTTCTATCCACCTTATAGTCCATTCATCCAGCCCATACTTCTTTAACTTTCTGACAAGAATACTATGGGAGACCATATCAAAAGCTTTGCTAAAGTCAAGGAATAACATGTCCACTGCTTTTCCCTTATCCACAGAGCCAGTTATCTCATCGTAGAAGGCAATTAAGTTAGTCAGGCATGACTTGCCCTTGGTGAATCCATGCTGACTGTTCCTGATCACTTTCCCCTCCTGTCCCCACCCTCTCTCCTTTCCACGGGATCTGGGATCTGAACTCCCTGCTTAGTGAGTTCAGTTCAGTTGAGGGTGACCCCCTCAATCAGAACAAGCTAAGTATGGTCTTGCTACTCTTTACTGGTGCAATAAGGATAACAACATTTCATTACCCCAGCATTCAATACAAAGGTGAATTATAACCCAACACCAGCCAAAATTGATCATTTGGGCAACACAGCTCTGTCTGTTGTTTATCTAAGTAGAATAGGTTCAGGTAAATATAGTCTGGCCCTGAAGTCTTCCTCTCCTAACGCCCCCCCACCCCCGCCACCCCACAGCTCATAACTAGATGTCAGGGGAGAGCTCATTCAGACCTTGCTTACTCCCAATGGATACCAATAATTGCTATCCCCCTATAACATATTCACACCTGGTTTGTTAAGTCAGCCCACACCTTTGCAGTCCTTTTAGATTCCTCAGTGTTATTGATTGCCCAAATAGCCATGGAAGCAAAAAATACCAACTCCCAGTTCCAAATGGCCACATAATCCTGCCTAATCTTATCATCTTATCATCCGTGGCCACGCACAGATGCCATGCCAGGCTGGATTACTGCAACTCCTGTCTAGAAAAGGAATCAAATGCCTTAGTACAAAATGCAGCAGCCTGTCTGCATAGCATCACACATCACTGGGAGCACATTCCCCAACACACTTTTCTCTGCACTAGCTTCTCACTGAATATAAAATCTAGTTCTAGGTCTCTGTTCTAATATTCAGCTGTTGGATGCAATCTAACATCCTAAGAGATAGCCTCTTCCAATGTGACTATAACCACCTGTGAAAGTTACATTTCACTGGAACCATGGAATCCATTCATCAGCTATGGAAGTCATTCTTGCAAAAGATAAGAATGGATAGAGGACTCACTCTTCTGTTCAACAGCGATTCCATTTAATAACATTTGGAATCATCATAAAAAATGAAAGCTAAAATGGTCTCAGAAAAGTGACAGGTCTGTCCCAGTCTAGCCCAGCAATGGAATCTCATGTGTTTATAACAAACTGTTAAGACTTGAAGAGCAACAAATTTTAAGCTGATGAAGGGAAATACTTTTTACACAATGCATAATTAACTTATAGAATTCATTGACACAAGACATCATGGATGTCTGGGCCCAGATCTTCAAAGAGAGGTTAGAAGCCTAAATAACTTTGGGGATCTGCGTCCACATGCTTAGTAAGATTAAAAAAGGATTAGACATATATGGATAAGAGAACCAAATTGATGAGCAGGGATAAAAAAAAGTATAAAGGAGATAAATTCTCATTGTTCAGGGCATAAAAAAAATCACTACCTGACCAGGATTAGAAAGAAACTTCCTCTCTCTGAGCAGGTCAGTTCACAATTGTCCACTATGGAGTTTCTTACACGTTCCTCTGAAGTATCTGGTACTGAGCACTCTTGGAGACAGAACATGAACTAGATGAAGCACTGCTCTGATACTGTTTGGCAGTGCCTATAAATGTATCATGCTATTGCTTCTTTTGAAGGAGTTGATAAGTATTATTTAATACTAAACAGCAGAAACTAAAGTGTTAGCAATGGAAATTATTTGCCCAACGCCTAATATAGACAAAGGCTGAGAGACTAAAATTTCAGTTCTTAGGTAGCACTCAGACTTCTGAGTTTAGGGTTACTACATTCTCCCTTGCTGTGACCCAATGTTAAAAATACAGTGTCATGTTGTTTAGCTTTTATTTGAAGAGGGGAGTTGCAGGAAGATGGGATGGAGGGGGGATAGGAGAGGGTTGATTGCTTGCAGTAGATGCTGAAAGCAAATGGATTGGATTGTCTGTAGAAAAAAGAAAGAAGGGGTGCATTTGGAGCGTGTTGGTTCACTCTTCCTCCTGTTTTCTCTCCCAGTTGATAGTTTCTCCTCAGATCCCTTTCTTCTCTTCCCTACTTACTAGCTATGAAGTGGAACAAGATGTGAGAGTGCAGCTCAGTGCAGACCCACTCTCTCACACACAGAGCAAATTTAAGGGTATTTTCTTTGAATGCCTTTAAACAGATAAATCACAATTCAGCAAAAGCTGCTGCATCTCACCAAAATGTAAAGATGCCAGACATGGTATAACAACTATGAATGACATGGGAAGTATACCATCTCATTGTTAACACTCATGTACTGTCCTGTCTATCAAAGGTACTCCAAAGAAAATGAAGAAGTTAAAGAGTTAATAATTTGTTAGTTTTGCCTAGGTGACCCGTTAACATTGCAATTTATTGTTATTTCTGTTGTAAATTATTAGGGGTTTCTATAAAATGAACAAGCTCTTAATATTTGTTATTTTCAACAGTTTTAATAGTTCCCCCTAAAAACCTAGCATCCTAGCCATAAAGGATTGTCAATTTATGGCTCTGTTAGACTTCTCCCACAAAATATTAACTGAGAAAATACTGGGAAAGTACTGTTAACTGTAATATAAATATACACTAGTGGTATTCATATAACAGAATATACTAATACAAATTTTCTGAGATGAAAAAATATTCTATTATTTCAAATCTAACCCAGTTTACTGAATCATAAAGAGAATATTAGGGAAAAGTAAATATATATTTGGAGCCTAAACTATAGTTATCAAGGTTCAATATAGTTCAATACAAAATACTGTTAACAGAATTGTAGTGGCTTAAAGATTTTGCAGGGTCCAGTATGCAAATGAGTAATATTAGGCAAATGGGTAGATAGTTAGCTGCATTTTTATGAAAGAAAGTGAATGCTTTTCATAAGCAATAATCCATGAATTCCTGGCTGTCTTGCAAAGTCAGCAGAGCTACTCTCTATTGACATCAGTGTAAACGAGAGCACAATCAAGCCCTGGATTCAAAACAGTTCCTTCTGCAGTGGCCTGTTCAGTATTGTAGGCTTTATCCAGAGCACAGTAAGAGCTGTGTTGTTACACATCTGAGGTACCTAACATAGTCCAAGTGTAATGTAGACATGATAAATATAAACAAATGCTAAAGTGGAGACATTAAAGTCTAAGCTTCAGCTACCTGCACTTTAACTTGACCAGTGTCGCCCATGTGAAGGTAGTATGTCTTCTTTACACTAGACTTAAAGCATGTTAGCACGAATTAGCTAATGCGTTCACATCACACCTTTAAATCCTAGTCTAGACAAGACCTTACAGGTAAGTGTCATCTGGAGCTTGTGTTTGCTGTTCCTGATGTTTTTCATTGCCATGAGCATGTAGGCTCATGTTATTTCTGTCAGTGCACAAGAAAGCACTGTTAATAGCATTTGGATGTTCTCAGAAAACATAGGCTGAAAATCCTGGCCCTATTGAAGTCAAGGGGAATTTAGCCATTGTCTTCACCAGGACCAGGATTCTCCTCCCCTCCCCCCCCCACCCACACACACATACCCAGGATCCTCATTTATTTTGTTTAGATGCAAGATCAACCTTGAAAGATTATTATGATGTATAACTTTGGTGCAGATGGTAAAGCTGTTACCTTGGCTGGCTGGATGCCCACCACTCTCTCTTCAAAATCAAACATTCTCTTCCATTTGCAGTCATGAGGCTCCTGGGGACAGCCCTGCAAACAATTACAGTGTAAACAATTGAGACAGACCAGCTGAGTCAGTGTCTACTTCTGCACCCTGACAAACCATCTTTGCCTTGCTGGACCGCTAGGGACCATAACAAAAGGAGAAGTTAAAGGAGAACAGACAATGAGTGTACCAAAGGTGGAGTCATACTCAGCAGAAGTAAAAATCCTCGCTAATGAGATCCATTAATCAATGTAAGAATTTTAGTAGAAGTAACATATTTCTACACCATGTGAAAAATATATTGGGTAGGCATATGGGGCATATTACTCCTTTATTCCTGCTTATATTGATTTTGCCCAGACTCAGTCAATACTGAAGACAGATGTGCCTGGTGAGAGGAAACACCAGCAGTGAAATTCTGGCCCCATTGAAGTCAGAATCAAAATGCCTATTTGATGTTAATGGGGCCAGGTTTTCAAAACCATCTGACACCCTAGGTATGGAGCCAATGAGTAAATTGAATAATCCCATGTAGCCTCAACACACTACCATCTCACAGTTCCAGAGCAGTAACTGTATGCCAAGAGAGAGCTAGTGGGGACCTTGGCCACTTGGGAGTTACAGAGGACAATAGCTCAGAGGCAAACTTCAGTCCAAAGGGATGCCGTCCTCTCCCCAGAAAGTATTTCATTTAGGAGATTTCAGCTGACACAGAAGTGTCTTGGAGCCAGTCAGTCTCTCCCCAGCAGTCAGACAAAGCACGCTGCCCTTCCTGCTGGCACAGAGGGGAGCCACTGCTTCTCTGATGTCAATCCCTAGTGCTTTGTGTCAGCTGGATGACTCTCTTCACTCCAAGCTCCCCACCTGTCTTCTGCTGTGGCGAATCACCAGAGACAGAAGGAGCCTCTCTGGTATCACATTCCATATGTCAGCTTCTTATGCCAGTGTAGCGTTTCCTCTATGTGGGTGTCCTAGGGCAATAAAGGAGTTGTCATGATGGACAACAATGCTATTGGCTAAAAGCATAATGTTTATCAAGGCACCAAAGTCAGCACTGGTGACTAGAAAATGAAGTGTATTTTGTTAAAAGGGCATCACATATCAAAGAGTTTCTTCACGTGGAGTTACAGTACCCTAGCAATTACCGTATTGAGACAGCAGACTTTATCCTGCATACAGAGTACATTTGTGATCCTCTGACATATTTTACCATATGACTGCTGGAGATAAAGCAGCCTACTTTGAAGTATATCCTACCACCCACAGTGAGTGGTGCTAAGCACTGCGATATCTCTCTTACTGGAATTACTTTTAATTATTTCAATCCCTCTCACTGAAGAGACTACTACACTTCATGGCAGCTCTTTACATATTCATTTTAAAGAGTCAGTGGACAGCTTAATTATACAGCTATCCTATGTTAATTTGTTTAAGAGTTCTATAAAGCCAGTAATCCCAATGGCAAGTGACTGTATGTAAAAAAAAACCCAAATGTTTTATTCAGAGAAAAATCAACAGCAGCTGCTGTTCTCTGCTACTGCAATTTGCCCCAGATTTTAGTCATTTCTTTTCCTTTCCAATGAGAAAACTCTTTCAGGTTTCTCAAACCTCAGATACTTAGAAACCCACTGGCCTTGTTTACACTGGGATGAATTTGGACATTATCATTATGCATTATTTGTATTACATTCACAGCTCAAGACTCAGTCCAAGACTGGGGCTCCATTGCACTCTATACAAACACAGAGTAAGAATTAGTTCCTGCCCTGAAGAACTTAAGAGGAAGACAGTAGAAGTAGAAATGACTTACCCAAGATCACAACAGCTGGCACATGGCAGAGTTCCTCAGGGTCCCAGTTTAGTGCCCTATGCAGTGCCTCTCTTACCTCCCCCATTGGTAACAATAGTGACCATGCTAGTATGGGCTCAGGCATTTTTACCACTGTGCTGTCTAGATTTGTTCAGAGCCAGTTAGAGCACTTGATGGTAAAATCTCCATGTCCTGTACACTAGTGATGCTAATACAAGTTGAGCTGCCCTTAGGGCAGTGCACTAGTAGGAGGATTACCCAGATGAGAACTTTGTGGGACTTCTCTCATTTGTAAGCTCACGGGAAAGGAAGTGCTTATACTGTGCACTCCAGGGTATCATTGCAATTATAATAGCTGAGGAGGTCTATCAAGGGATATCAGAGAACGGACAAAGTTAAAATATTCATTGCAAATGTGAAATAATTTATATACTTAGCAAAATCCAACCTTTCTATTTACTCTTTCAGGAGTACAATGCATATGAATAGAATTCCTGATTCCTATCTGGCCACTGACACCTTATAAAAATAACTGAGTGTGATACTGAGGTGTAAATACCTTGAGCAAAGTATTACCAATCTGTCATGTCCTGATGTTGCATTCATTTGAACTAACGCTCCCTAATAATAAGACTACAAGTTTTTAATTGGCTACAAGGTATTCTGCTGCTGATAACTGAGACATTATTTCAGTCCTTAGATACTAAGGCAAAGTATTTCTGTGTTTACATTATAGGTGTTTTGCAGTGTGGAAGGCAGTAGTTTGGAGGTCCTTGTCCCCTATTGAGGGATTTTGAGATTTTACTATAAACTTGGTTTAACCTAATAAATTGTGACCACCCTTGTGGCTTACCATAGAATCTGGTATTCACATATCAGAGATGAAAAAACAAAAGGAAAAACCCTTGCAGAAATTTCACCTTCTCTCGCTTGCAAATTTGAGGGCATAGATAAATCACTACACATACTATTCACATTCCACCCATAAACAAACTACTATGTTCTGCATCCTTATGTGGGCTCAGCACTTTTTCACTGAATGAGGGACACCTTCTCCCTTATTCAGGCAAAACGCACATTGAAGCCCCAGGCTTTGTCCCTCACCCATTGAAAGCTGAAGGCATTTCCTAACATTATATTAAATATGCTTTTGGTCAACTTTTATAACAAGTCCTTGGTGGGAACAGGGTCAGATGGATCGTCACGGTGCTGTGATTGCTTTCACAGCCCTGCTATAGTGTGTGAGCTTTTAGTGAGCACCTGAAATCTGCTGTTAATGACATGAGTATAAATCACTGAGATAATCTAAAGCAGAAAAGCTGTATCCAATACGAGATATTTTAAAATTTAGCATAATGAGGCTAAATCATGAAGGGACCATGCTTGCTTCTGGTGATAAGGTCACTAGGCAGGAATTTTGGAGTGGCACTACCTCCCATGAACCAGGAAGGCCTTAGGGGACCAACCTTGCCTAAAATATGAGTAGTAGTGTCTGGGAAAGGGTATTGTCAGCTTGGTAGAGGATGCACTGAATCATTGTATCCCCTCAGTAGCCTCGGCTAGCAGGGTTCCTGCAGAGCTCTTTTTGCCTCTCTCAGGTGTGGAGGAGCGGGGTTGGGGGAGGGTACCCCTGAGGGAGAGCAATAGTGAAAACACCTGTCTTTGGAATGAATCCCCCCCGGATATAGAAAACCTCAGGGTACTGAGAGATGTACTTTACATCTCTCCGTGGCAGTTTCAGTGGCTCTGCACTCTGAAAACTTTATTTTATTTCTGCATCCAAAATTGTAAAGTTCCAAGTCTGTGTCTTCTGAAAAACTGCTCAAAGTTAATGGAGCAGTCTCAGCTGCTCATCTCATTATATGAAAATATTGGAGTGTGCCCTGGAAAACCATCTGACACCACTTGTCCCTTATTAGTTATTTAAGTAGTGTCACTTGTGCTCAGTGCTTAATTTGTAATGAAAGAGGTGCCAGGGCTCAAGCACTTTTTTACATTCATAACTGATGCAGCAAGCCCAGAGGTCCTGGGGCTATGAACTGCCAAGCTCGGTCTCAACTAGGATGACCAGACGTCCCCATAAAATCGGGACTATCCCAATATTTGGGTGGTTGTCCTGTGTCCCAACCGATCTTTGGTCGGGATACAATTTGTCCCAATATTTCGCTCTGCCAGCAGCAATGGTTTTATTTTTTTATTTTTTGCTCTGCCGGCAGCACTTGGCTTCTTTTTTTTTTTTCCACCATCGGCTTTTTTTTCCCTCCGCCAGCAGACCCCTCCCCCGCAATGTGTTCCAATATTTTCTTCATCTCATCTGGTCACCCTAGTCTCAGTCGTGGCAAGCCCTGGCGCAAATTAAGCACTGCTTGTGTTCAAAGAATCTACTACAGGGCCTGTTTCTCAAGCAAACTTAGGCCTAAGTAATTATTATAAACAGCGATCTTATAATATCTTCATTGTTAGGAGCTCTCCTATGAAAAGTGGTCTCTATAATAGGATTGGGCAGTATGTTTTTTCATGCCAGACCATTTACTGTTAAAATGCTTTATTATATTTCACCATAGCCCACTGCCTGCCCAAAAAACACACATGCCATGCAGTAATGTCTTTTGTGTTTTGACATCAAAGTGTCTTCTGTCTGCTATTGTCGAAGAGGAAAAAGCAGATGATGGTCACAAATCATTTCCTTCAGAGACAAGTTGAATTAACAGAACATGCTCCTGAATCACTTTGAACATATTGATGGGACTCAAACAAGAAAAATCTCTCATCAGAAAATATAGATTTCCCCGCAGGTCTACACAGCATCTTATTTGTCTCTCCCTCTGCTCTGCTTTATTTCACTGTGCAATCATCTTGCTTCATTCTTTTTGTGAAAGATTCTGTGAAGAATCATGGAGCACTGACTGATATCCTCCTAGTCTCTCATTGTGTGTCACTTTTCACAGCTTCCTGTTAACACCATGATTCCTGAAAGACAGAGTTCATCTGACCTTAGGAGTGGGGAGAGAAGCTCCAATCATGCAAAGATTTAACTTCATTGCTATGAGTTGATGCACTGAAAGCAATGGAACGAACGACTCATGGGAGTAATACAAGACATGTTCATAAGACCTTGCAGGATTGAGGCAAGACTCATCCTCTTTTCTGAATCTCAGATAAAAATGCTTCCCTTTTACTTGTTCCATTTGGGGGGACAGAAGGAAAGCGGTGAAAGGTTTTGGTGCCATCCAAACCATTACAGAGACTCTTCATACAACTCAAAGGGGTCCTTTGGATGGCAAGTGGAGTTATAATTATAGACTAGAAAACAGCAAGATCAGCAGCTGTTGTTGCTTGCTTGTAACTGACAGCAGTGAGGGACTTGGCAAAAACAGACTTCCAGAAGTGGAAAGAAATTTTAACCTCTGTGCTTGTCAGTCCACTCCTCCAGGGTCTCAGTAGTAAGCAAGCCCCAAAAAGCCTCTGTTCCGAAGGTGAAGAAGGAGCAAAGACACTGTTTCATACCTGAAGGCGTCTTCACTGGGGACATTTAAGGAAAAGAAAAAGTCTGGGATTTTCCTTCATGGTTGGGCTGCCACATCAGAATAGCAGGTTAGTGTATACAGAACATACTTAATATTGTTTTTTTTAATTGGACTTAATCTGTACATTTGAATCCCTCTCTCCACCATAATATAAAACAGGAAAAAAAATTATAGAAATTTGATAGTTAATGGTGCACGTAGGTGTTATTTATTTGTATATGTTGTAATGTATCTACAATGTTATTAATTGCCATCCTTTTCTATGGTGGTTTCTATTTAATTGTAATGCTTCTAATCCTAAAGTCTGTACCTGGACAAAACTCCCATTAACTTTGTGAGTAATGTTAATAGAACAACAATATTATTTTGTTTTTAGACACCAATGCCAAAGGACTTCTGGTTGCCTTAGCAAAAGTACAATAAAATATAAGTCATGGTAACAGAGTAAATTCCAGAGAGGTAATCAATACTGAAGGGAAGGAAAAACAGGATTATAGGTATGGGTCAAATTCTCTGTTGATGTAAATTGGTGCAGCTGCAGTGATATGAATGGAAGTGTGCCAATTTATACCAGAAGAGAATTTTGCCCTATATCTGCTAATGAGGTAAATAATAATAAAATATCTATATAAGGTATTTTATAGCACCAATAACCATAGTATCTAGTGCCTAGTATTTGCAAGAGTAAAGCCATGAACCATGAATATAGATCTTATTTATACCATGTCTTCCCATTGCTATGTATTGTATTTTATATATTTAAAAAGTATAATGGAGAGTATGAACATGTTCCCAGAAAAAGACACAAGCAGAGCATCAAATCTGTTCTTCTTGTGTTGTGAAACATTTATTTCCATATGAAGCGAAAGAAAATAGATATACTGTGATCATTCACTCTCCACTGGTCTAACAGCAATTATACTTAGTTTTACTAATACAAAAATAATGTGATAGTGCTCTTTAGATAATATCCCTGAATTTATTGTGGCACCTGAAGTACAAATCCTCCTGGGGGTACTCATAGTTTCAGTCCTAGCTAGGGCTATAAGTGTGCTAACTTGGCTTTCACAATTCCAATAGCCTTTCACTGGAGGTTCCCACTTGTTGCCCCATTCATATTAAATTTCTTTTCATCACAACCATTTGTTGAAGCCACTTGTTTGGTTGGGAACTAGAATTGAGGCTGTTGACTTTTAATCTACACTCCTCATGCTGACCCCCAGGCATTCTGGCATGCAAGACATCACCTCTACCCACTAATCAGCCAGGATGTGAGCCTTTAGTTGCACTTATCAGAATTCAATTGAAAAACGGATGTGGAAGAAAAAATCAGCAATAGCACATCTATCATTTAGAAGCCAAGGAATAACAACCATATATTCCAGTATTTTACAAGCTGCCAGGCCATTCTTCACAAAATCAGAACTCTCAGGAGAGACCATGGGTCAGAAATGGAATTCTTATGGATTCCCTTCCCCGTGTTTACTTCCCCTATGAATAAAAGAAGAAATTGGCAATTTTGCAGCTAAATTTTCATAGTTTATTTTGTGCTCAGCATCAGAGGCCTAGCCAAGTTGTCCACTATCAGGCAGCTCTTATGGTTTGATAATTCTCTTTTAAATTAAAGTAAATAGCCTACAGTGGCATAAAGAAAAACATGCAAGAGTGGCATTTATGCTAGAGCAATGTAAGTGACTTTATACAATCATTAACTGGAGATTACTGCTACTGTGTCCATCCACTTCCTTCCTAAAATGCTGAGCAAAGTTCTCTCCATATTTGTAGTTAAAGTACACTTCTCACCATATCCCTAGGTGCATAAACAACAAGAAGAGCTATACAGCACTTTGACAAAGTCAATAGGAAAACATTCTTACCACTACCAAATAAAGCTAAATTCCTAGCCTCCACTCAGGCTGCTAGGGTTGCCAATTTTGGCTGGACATGGTTCCTGGAAGTTTTGTCATGACATAATCTTAAGTAAAGATTAATCTTTAATTCCTGGAGATTCTAGCACAATCCTGGAGAGCTGGGAACCTGCAACGTGCTCTGTGAAGACCTGAGAAAAATAGCTAGGTCTTGGACTGTGACCTAACTTGGCACTGCACTGTTGGAGCAGAAGAAGGCATGAGGACCCACCAACAGACTGTCCTACCACTAGCTACTCAAATATCAGGGCTCTTAGAAGAGCCCTTGTCATGGTATATTCCCCACTCTGAACCTTAGCGTCCAAAAGATGGGGTACCAGCATGAATTCCTCTAAGCTCAATTACCAGCTTAGTACTTGTAGCTCTGCCACCAACCAGGAATTCAGTGCCTGGTACACTCTGGTCCCCCCAAAACCTTGCCCTGGGACCCCCAAGACCCGGACCCTCTGGATCTTAACACAAGGAAAGTAAACCTTTCCCTCACCCGTTGCCTCTCCTAGGCTTCCCCTCCCTGAGTTACCCTGGAAGATTACTGTGATTCAAATCCTTGATCTTAAAACAGAGAGGAAAATCCACCTTCCCCCCTCCTTCTCTCTCCCCCTCCCAGACTCTCCCTAAGAGAGAAAGTAATCCTAACACAGAGAGAAATTAACCTTTCTCTCCCCCTTCCCTCCTTTCTCCCCACCATTCCCTGGTGGATCCAGACCCAGTCCCCCGGGGTCTCACCAGAATAAAAAACAATCAGGTTCTTAAACAAGAAAAGCTTTTAATTAAGAAAGAAAACAGTAAAAATTATTTTTGTAATATATGTTACAGGGTCTTTCAGCTATAGACACTGGGAATACCCTCCCAGCCTAAGTATACAAGTACAAATAAAAATCCTTTCAGCAAAATACAAATTTGAACTCCTTCCAGCTAAATACACATTTGCAAATAAAGAAAACAAACATAAGCCTAACTCGCCTATTCTACCTAGTACTTACTATTCTGGACATATAAGAGCCTGTATCAGAGAGATTGGAGAGAAACCTGGTTGCACGTCTGGTCACTCTCAGAATCCAGAGAGAACAACCACCAAAATCTAACAGCACACACAAAAACTTCCCTCCCTCAAGATTTGAAGTATTCCTGTCCCCTGACTGGTCCTCTGGTCAGGTGACAGCCCGGCTCACTGATCTTGTTAACCCTTTACAGGCAAAAGAGATATGAAGCACTTCTGTTCTATTAACTCTTACTTATCTGGTTAGTGACAGTCCCCAAGTGATTCACTTGCTGCAATGACATAAAATGGGAGAGGCAGTCCCTAGATCACATTGGGGTATATAGATAATACCAGAGCTGGATGAAAATGGGCAGGGAAATTCATGATTTTGTTCTTCTGTGTTTTCTGTTGAAATTTTGAACAAAAAAATTCAACAAAATTGGAAATTTTGAAAAAATGTCGTGAAGTCCTAGTCATACACTTGAACCGCAGCTTGGAGCAAGTTGGAGGCTAGTAGAATCTTTGAAAAATAGGTACTGTATGCTCCAAGTAGCTGACACTGCCAAGCAGGCAGACGGAAAGGTACTACTGCCCTACTGGACTTCCTGGATGGTCTTCAAGAGTAAACCCTATTGCAATAATCCAATCTGCAGGTCACAAATACACTGCTAACTATAGCTATATATATATGGGTTCAGATGCACTCTAAAAACAACTGTCAATTTCTTGCTTGTTTTTACTTTTCTAGAAACATCCTGCCAAGACAATGACAGTCACTTACTCCAGTAAAGTAGCAAATGCCACCTTCTTTGGATTTCACAGATTACTCCTCAAGTGGAAAGGCAAGCATCTACAAATTGCTGTACAGGGAATTATTCCTTTGCTAGTCTTTATACAGCAATAAGTGTGTTGTACAGGTACATCTGTTTCCATGTAACATATTCATGTCTCCTTCTTAACCAGAATCAAATGCTATGTAAAAGGGACAGTCTCACACTTCAGATCCTTTGGCTGATGACTGATTTTGTACTAAATAACATGACCTTTTGCTTAGACCCTTTTTAATGTCATTTATATCTCACATGATTTTTGGAATGTTAAATTACTGTTTAACCATCATCTTCAAGTGATTCTAACTTCAGCCGCATACTAGCTGATGATTGTTTGTGTATATGTCATCTTCCAAAATGTTATGCCATATAAACATCTGCAGGACTCCTATGTCAGTACATGGTCTTTGCCACTCAAACTCTGCACTGACTAAATGACCTGTTTTGAACTGCTAAGTCTAGACATATTATCATACTTATGCGTCTATGTCATCAACAGTTAATAGATGGCAGTTTCATAGGAAATGCTGAAAGGTGATTATTTTATGGTCCAGTTATGTAGCCCTTGCTCACGAAATGGCAAGTTGGGTTTGTCTGAGTAAGAACTGCAATAAAGGCCAGCACAAGACCTATGTGACACTTAGGTCCCAATTAATTCCTCAAGTGTGACTTACGTGGGGTGTACGTCTCATTCTAGTCCTCTGCCCAGGGTGAATTTCACTTTGGTGAAGACAAAATTTCTTAATGGAATGAATAAAATAAGTGGGATGACTTCAAATTACTTTTCAGTCCCTCTTTAGAACTAGAATTGAAGCTCAACATTTTTTTTTCGTGCAAATCAAGTTCTTTGGACTTACTTTGTCTATATGGGCAATCACTAATCTTCCAAAGTATACAGGAATACAGCAAGGTATAGTTGGTAGCAAGACTAAATCATTGGCATGTAAAGAAACAACAACAAAAACCTTTCATTTAAAAATAATCTATTCTTACTTTAAAACTGTACATTAAAACTCTCCCCTTTATTCAGTGTACACTGTGGAAAGCATTCTATATGAACAGCCAGATTTTATTTTACAAATGTAGAACAACCCCAAATACTTGCCATGTATATCTTTTATATGGGATAAGATAACTGTAAGATTTTATATATAAATAAAATAATTGCTTATGTTTAAGAATGTTGTATTTCATTAGCTATCATTCTACACTGTGCTCCATTCTTTTTTCTGCCATACGGCTTATGGTTGCCTTAGTTTAAATATATTTGATTTTTTGTGCATTTTAACTTATGGCCAAGACAAATTTCTTAATAGTAAATGAGATATACCCCCTGATGTGGAAAGAGTAGAGTTTTCGCATAGCAGCAAGTACAGATTAGTGCCCCTTTCCAATTTCAGAAGATCTGATCAGATTACTTTTATTAAGTAGTCCAGTTGAAAAATGGAAGAAAAATACATTTGCTGAATAGTTTGCACCAAGACCATTGCTTTGTATTAGGTGGCATACTACAGGTGAACAGCACAAGTGGTTTTTGTCACTTCAGTAATGAGAAATATTTTATGACTAGTGAATAATATTCCTCCACCTGTCAGCTCCCTTATTACATGCTACAAATATTAACACCCTAAATGTTCATCAATTTAACTCCTTAAAGATTCATCTATGCACATTAGCCAAGATCATTCCTAGTTTCAGTTATCTGGTTATTTATACTGAATTGTCTCACTTTATATCTGAGGTTTGCAGCGGTATTACAAAGGGATATACATTTTATTTTTGCTACAGATTTTTTCTTACAGGAAGCCAAAAACGGTTCTTTGAAAAATTATCAATTTACTGTGACAAATATGCTGAACAAATCCCAGTCACCTTTGTTCTTGGTAAGTACAGCATACCTGTGGAAAGACTCCACAAAGTTGCCTCCATTAGGATGTCACAAATGGCAATGCATGGAAGTATTTCAGAGCTGAAAGGCATGTTGGAAATCTGTCTCACAATAAAACCACTGCCATCCATTAAGGTTGCCTTAAAGTCAAATTGCTTTTGTCAAGTCAACACCGCAGGTGCTTGAATTATTACTTCACTATTGGAAGATTTAAGTTTTTATTCACTAACTCTTTGTTTAAATAGCTATCTGAGCCTGATCCTGTGAAGTGAGTACCCTTCACTCCCATTTCAGTGAATGGGAGTTGCGGGTGCTCAACATCTTGCATGAGGCACTTAGAACCTTGCAGGATTCGGCCTTTGGAATGTATCATACTGTGCATATTTTATAACAATTATTCTGGCAAATGAAGTTACCTTACAGCCTAGATAACATCCTACGGAATGAACTAAAACTCAACATTAGAGGACCTGAGTATGTGTCAGTTTTGCAGTAAGAAGGTGATGTTGATATACTTTTTTAACACACAGGATTCTATGTTACTTTGGTGGTGAACCGCTGGTGGAACCAGTTTGTGAATCTGCCGTGGCCAGACAGACTTATGTTCTTGATCTCTAGCAGCATTCAGGGAAGAGATGAATACGGACGCTTACTTAGGAGGACTCTAATGCGTTATGTGAATTTAACTTCCCTGATCATCTTCCGCTCAGTGAGCACAGCTGTATACAAAAGATTTCCAACCATGGACCATGTGGTAGAAGCAGGTATTGTCAATTTCCTTTTCCCAATAAGCTCTGCCCTTTTGACTACAGATGGGGATGTTGGAGATCTGCCTTGTATTTTCTTCTCTTTAACCTCTTGTCCCTGTCAGACCACCCCATGTGAAAGCCACTCACTGGCAGAGAAGGATTAGATAAAATGCTCTTAAGAGTCCACCATTGCTAAATTATTTATCTTGGTCCATTTTAGAACAAGATGAGGCCCTTATGACTAAGCATGCTACATCTCCTCCGCACTCAGCCTCTCTCAGTCAGGGGAGTGAGAGGATGACAGAGTGAATTTTAAAAATATATATATTTTTTTTTTACAAAAAAAATTTTAAAAGATTTTTTTATTTAAATCAAATATGAGTTTATTTTAAAACAACCCAATTTAAAATTAAATTTGAAATATTTACAACCTATGTTAAGGCCTAAACTTGCTATAATCTAATAAAATCAATTAAATTCAGTTAAATGAATAATATTAAATATTACATCCTTGCTGCCAAAGCTTCAAAGAAAGTCAAACCACTGAAGTGGTGGACATCACTGGCTGAGCACTTGGAACCAGAATTTGTTGAACTGCTAAAGCTTTTGACAGCTTCATTTCAGTTTATTCAACTAATACAGTTGATTAACTAGTTCATTCAACATTAAGGAACCAGTTGGGAGTCAAAATAACAGGAAAACTTGATTTTCTCTTCCAATCTATGACTAAAACTGAGGTGTGAGAGGAGGAGATCTGCTAGTTCTAAAATCTTGAAGGACATGGTGACCATAAAAAAATCAGTTCATGTCACTGAATTAGTTAGTTTTAAATGCAAAATATGTTTTGATAAACTTTTTTTCCCTTATGTATCCAGCACACTTAAGGCAGTTTTATTTAACTAACCAAAAAAAAAATTAATTCTAATACCCATCCAAACAGAGATTGACACAAATCACAAGTAAACAATCATCATCCAGTAAATAAAAAATGCACCATTCACCATTTTCTAACATAATACAAAAATAATAAATAAATGTGTACAGATATAGTGTATTCTCCTCGTTAGCAAAAAGAAGTATCACATTTGTTGTAAATGCTATATTTAATTGCAAATCAACACAATTTAATGGTTACCAACCAGTGATAATTAACCTTTCTTTAGGAAAATAACTAAAAATTCCAAACGCTAAACAAGATTAAAATCATGGTTTAAACTATTATTTTAGTCTGTTTGATTTAAATCAATCCACTCTGGAAGCTGGGTTTGGGAATGGTACCTGAATGTGTTGCCTGGTAGAATACAACATCATTTATAAGGAAATAGGCCAGCCCAATAGGTATTGTCATTTTTGTATGGTGCACGGAATAATGAGATGGAATGTTTTATTCCTTCTCTTAGGAAATGCCCTTTTCTAATGTTCTGGTGACTTAGTTCCCATGACCACCACTACACCTCATAAGAAATGGGTTCCCCCCACCATCCTTAAGAACATGTATTATCCCAATGTCTACCAAGGAGCATACACATGCTTCAAGGCAGAAGCTAGTCACTAGCTAAGCCAAAATAAATTCCCTTTCCAACCTCCCTGCTGCACAGTTAAGTGCATGCTGTGATCTTATAATTTCTTGTGAAGTGTTTGGAATTGGCTGTTGTCAGAGTCAGGATACCATACTAGATGATGATTGGTCTGTTCCGACAGGGCAACTCCTGTGTTCTTTCTATGGTGTCTTGTAAACTGTATTATTTTGAGAAACAACAGTAGGTTATTGATGTTATGCTATGTTAAAATATGTTATATATACACACGAGAGTTTTAGAATATTTAAGAAAAAACTCCCAGCCTATTGCATCTTTCTTATTGACAGAGCCAGCTCAGGTTGATGTCTTCCTTTTTCCAAAATTGTGTTGAATTTGGAAATCCTTTTCTTAGCATTTTTCAACAGCAAGTTGTTTACCTGAGCCTGAGAGGTCAGTGAAGCTTTTATCATTCCTCCTAGCCAACTACTCTTAATACACATAGCACAGGAAAATTACAGCAATTCCTGCAAGTTAACCCACCTCTGCCTCTCTTTGCTAAAGACAGCCTGTTTTTAAAGATACAGTGTATGAGTACTGCACATACATTGCTGTAGATTGGTGTTTCTTAACAGGTGGAGAAAATATTCTACCATATGGTCCCTGAACAAATCATGACAATATAATCAACACTATACATCTGAATATATCTTGTCCCACAAATATTTCGCAGCTACAGTACTGAACACTTGAGGTGAGATTCTGCTAATCTTTTTCATGTTGAGTAAAATACAATACTCCATAATTAGTCCTATTCATAGTTAGCTATGGCTTTGTGGAACGGACTACTTGTTGATCCTGCATTCAATATAAGCAATGGTGGCAGAATCTGACCCTTAAAGAGCATCTGTAATTATTGAAACCACTTGTGCCAATTTTTCACCTCACTGTCAAACTGAAAATTGTTAAAGCAAAAATATTTCTACACATTTGCTTTTCCTGCAAGCATATTTCATAAATTCATAGATTAGATTTTAAGGCCAGAAGGGACCATTATGATCATCTACTCTGACCTCCTACATAACACAGGCCATAGAATCTCATCCAATGATGCCTGTCTCAAGCCCATAATGTCTGTTTGAGCTGTAGTGTACCTTTTAGAAAGATCTAAAGATGCAAGTGATGGAGAATCCTCCATGTTCCTAAGTAAATTGTTCCAATGCTTAGTCACCCTCAACTGATAAAAATTTGCATCTTATTTCTAGTCTGAATTTGTTAATTCAGCTTCCAGACATTGGCTCTCATTATGTCTTTTTCTGCTCAAGTAAAGAGCCAAAGAAATCCCTTCCCCACTGAGGTGCTTGTACAGTACAAGTCACCTCTTAACCTTCTCTTGAATAAACTACACAGACTAAGCTTCTTAAATCTCTCACAGTAAGGTGAATTTTCCGAATCAGAAATCTCTCTTTTAGCTCTTTGTTGAACTCTTTCCAATTTTTCAAGATCCTTTTTGAATTGTGGACACAGTATTCCAGTAATGGTTTCACTAATGCCACAGACATAGGTAATATGCCCACCCTCCTCCTAGTTGACATTCCCCTGCTTATGTATCCAAGGATCATGTTTTCTCTCAGCTACAGCATCACCCTGGGAGCTCATGTTCAGTCAGTTACCATGACCCCTAAGTCCTTTTCCATGTCAGTGCATGTCAGAATACTGTATCCCAACTTGTAAGATCTACAGTCTTTGTTCCTAGATGTATGACCTTGCATTTCAGTGTGTTAAAATGCATGTTGTTCAAATGAAGGCACTTCAACAAGTGATCTAGATCACTCTGTATAATTTACCTGCACCCACCATTATTTACCAACTTTGATTTTTTACTTTCTTCCAGAGCATTGATAAAGATATTGAATAGCTTTGGACCAAAAACAGACTCAACTATAAACATCCCCATTGAATGATAATTCCCCATTTACAGTACTTTTTGCCATATATCAGTCAGCTAGTTTTTAATTCATTTAATATGGGCGACAGTGATTTTGTATGGATTTTGCTCATGGGTAGTGCATCATGGAGGCTGGGGGAGGCTAAGCCTCCCCAAACCTCCACTAATGCTCCCTGCCATGGCCCCGGACTGGGCCACAGTGGGGCTCAGGGCTCCTCTGACCGACCAGGGCTCGGGGTGGCTCAGGTGAACAGACCAGGGGAGGCTCAGGTGAGCGGGCCAGGGCTCAGGGCAGCTCAGATAGACCTCCTCCTGCCATGGTGGGGGACTCAGAGCTCCTTTGGCCCCAGTGGATGAGAGCAGGGGGGTGGAGTGGGAGTGAGGCCTTGCCAGAAGGATCGGGGCAAGGGCATAGCCTCCCCGATTGGGGGGTTCACGTACCACCCATGATTTTTCTAATTTTTCAACAGAATGTCACACAAGACTAAGTCAAATGCCTTATGGAAGTCTATGATATCAATACAGTTACCTTTATCCACCAAATTTTTCTTCTCCTAAAAAAATTACATTGTTATTTTGAAAAAAACAATATCCCATAACACCATGCTGATTGACATTAATTATGCTATCATCCTTTAATTCTTTACTGATTGCATCACAAACACCTTTCCATGCTTTTACCCAGAATTGCTATTGATGCCAACACTGTACTTCCAAAATGCGGGACAGACCTCAGTCATCCCAGTCTTGAATTGAGCCTCTGGGGCAAGTCTCTTCTCCTCCCCATCCTTCCGAGGGCCTCTGAGGGTATGTCTACACAGCAACTAGACACCCAGGGCAGGCCCATGCCAGCCCACTCAGGTTCATGGGGCTCAGGCCATGGGGCTGTTTCATTGCTGTGTAGACTTCTGGGCTTGGTCTGGAGCCAGGGCTCTCCAGCTCTGGGTACTGCAGAGAATGCTGGGCACACTAGGCCAGGCAGCTGCTGCAGCTCCTGTTCCTGTTCCATGTGGGTGCCAGGAGCTGAGTCAGAAACTGCAGTTGTTGGCCTCTGCCTGCAGCAGCACTGTACACTGCCGGAGGTTGGGGGCGCACAAATGGTATGGACACGAGGAAGGCAGCAGCAGAAGGGGGCTTCACTGCAGCCAGCAGCAGCAGCACTATTTCAGATTTCAATGGGAGGGGCAGTTGTCAGTGGGGGTCCAGAGACAAAGGGGCAACTGGGCTAAATTTGAGTGGCGTTGTGACTCAGTGCACCAGGTCAAGTTGCCAACCAGTTGGAGCACTACTCCATCCTGGATTTCAGGTTCCAGAGTGACGCTCCAGACCATTCCAGCAGCACTACTTCCCTGGTCGAAACATGGGATAAAAGGTGTCCCATACTGATTTAGTAGTAGGGGAAGGCAATTTTTGATTTAAATAAGGGATATCCCTTATAAAACAGAACTACTGACAACCCTAATATCAGCTTAACTGGCCTATAGTTACCTGGGTCATCCTGTTTACCCTTTAAAATATTGGCACACCATTAGTTTTTTTCCAGTCTTCTGGAACTGTCCCAGTGGTCCAAGATTTGCTAAAAATCAGTATTAATGGTTCATGAGCTCCTCAGCCAATTCTTTTAATAATCTTGGGTGCAAGTTACCTAGTCCTGCCAACTTGCAAATGTTTACCTTTAATAGTTGCTGGTTTACACCCTCCCTAGTTGATTGAACAGAAAGTATTTCCTTTATCACTGTAATGAAAATAACTAGTTCAGGGCTACTTGGAGGCTTGTTTCACCACAACCTTCATCAATGATTAAACATGCTCATACTGTAGCAATCCAGTACATTCAGTGATAAGGACAATGCTCCCTGCCATTAATGTCACTCAGACAAACTGTTTAATCATTAATGGATATAAGCATAAATATCATCACTTTAAAAATAATGGCTGTGGCACATAATAGTCTAGTCTCCAGTGGTCTGTAACACTTTGGTCTAATTGCGGTTGTTGGGTTTTGTGTGTGGTTGCTGGGTGGTGTAGGTAGCTTGTGATATCCAGGATCTCAGACTAGATCAGGGTGGGCAAACTTTTTGGCCCGAGGGTCACATTGGCCTTTCGAAACTGTATGGGTGGTTGGGTAGGGAAGGCTGTGCCTCCTCAAACAGCCTCGCCCCTGCTCCCTATCTGCCACCTTCCACTTCCCGCCCCCGACTGCCCCCATCAGAACCTCAACCCATCCAACCCCTCTGCTCCTTGTCCCCTAACTGCCCCCTCCTGGGACTCCTGCCCCAACGCCCCCCAGGACTCCACCCCCTATTCAAGCCCCTCTTCTCGCTGTCCCCTGACTGCCCCCCTGCCCCTTATTCAACCCCCGCCCCCTTATCATGCTGCTCAGAGCAGCAGAAGCTCGCAGCCCCACCGCAGCCAGCCATACCACCCACGCTGCCCGGCAGAAGCGGCAGGCCTGACGAGGTTGCGCGGGAGGAGGATAGCGTGGGAGGGGCGGGAGTTAGCTTTCCCAGCTGGGAGCTCAGGGGCCGGCAGGATGGTCCCGCGGGCCATAGATTGTCCACCTCTGGACTAGATGATCCCACTGTTCCCTTCTGGTCCTTATGGGTCTGTATGTTAGTCTCTATCCCTACTGATTGAAACATCTTTTTCATTATCTTGTAGTGGCAAGCAGGGCCAGCAGAAAATCAAAAGCTCCAGAAAATGTTACAGCAGGTTCCATGATTGTGCCATCAGATTTTTTGGCTACCGCTGCTTTTTTATTATTATGACCACTAAAGCTGGCAGCAGAACTGCACAGACACTGTATTCTGTTGTTAACTGGCAGAACATTTCAAAAGTGCTGCATCTTTCTGTTGAACTCTCACTTTGTTGACTCACTTGAGGATATTGGATACTTTTCCTTTTTACTCATCAAAATCAGTAGCACATGTTCTAGACACCTTTTCAATACAGAGGCTGTAATATTACTGTGCTTTGTGTTTTATTACAGTAACTGTAAAAGAAATTTAACGTGCAGTTATGCCCAGCAAAACACTACTTTAAAATGTCATGTTCTTATTAAGACAGCTACTCCTATCTTATCATCTTACTTTATGTACATAACTAAGTTTTTAGTATCTCATTTCTTTTATTCTGTGTTGACTCATGTACCATTAGGAAAATTGGAACTGAAGGTCTGATTGCAAAATCCGTATTACTTGTGAGAGTCAAGAAAAAAAATACAACTTGATTTTCAAATTCCAGATTGAATTTGCAGCATTTAAAGTCTGAAAAACCATCATTTTCATTTCAACTGAGAAGATTTTATATGGAAATTACTAAAACAATAAACCTGAAGATGGCATATTTAACCAGCCACTCCTTCAGATATCTCTGCATTTTAAGATTGCCAAACTACCGATTATATTTAAAGTTTACCCAAAATACTGTAACCACATGACTTTATAGACTAGGGCACAGCTCTTTGCTAGCTCCTGTATTGCCAGGTTACCAAATGCTGCCTGCCCTGTTAGTGATTGTAGAGTCTGGGTCTGCACGACAAAAGAGAGTTTACAAAAGGCTCTCATGTTTGAGCACAAACTACCCTCTCAGCATAGAGCTTTATATCAGGTGTCCTGATTTAACCCAAATTGACACAACATGGCAAAAGTATCTGTCAGCAGCCCTTCCATACATCTTCATGAGCAGTAAACTCAAACAATACAACCCAAAACTGAGCAACTCCAATGTTATCCCAGCCAACTTGTTTAAAGTGCTCATTTTACATAATCCCATCTTTACCTAATTAGCTTCCACATGGAGTACCTCCTTAGATTGACTCTGAAGCCTGGCTGGGAATTAACCCCCCTTCCACCTCAGCCCCATCCTGCTGTCTGGCCTGATGTGGTCTCCTCCTAGGGACACATTAAAATCTGTTCACCCTGTTACAAAAATATAGTGACACATTAACCCTGGGATACCTTAAATGGTGCAGTTATCTTGTACACATGGAGAACGCACTAATAAATAGTTCACCTCTCTGCCTCTGTTTCCCACTCTATCCTTGTCTGTCTGGTCTATTTAGGCCCCAATCCTGCAAACACTTAAGTATGTGTTTAACTTGACTCCCAGTAGTAAAATTAAGCATGTGTGTATAATTGTTTGTAAGACTGGAGTCTATGTGTTTGTATAGTCACTAGCACAATAGAGCTTCAGATAGCAGTTGGGACCTCTAAGCATTACCATCACACAACTATTTAAAATAAGAACCACTTTTTTTGGTTACTTAGTAAGACTATTTTAGCTGCAGCATTTTGAACAGAATGGAAACGTGAGAGCTAGAAAGCGGGGATATTGCAATAGTCAGGGTGAGAAATAACTCAGGCATGAAGGAACCAAGGAACCAATCATTTCCTTCATGGTTAGTTGTTTTCTGAACTCTTCAAATGTTTATAGTTCACTTTTGTTTACTGTCAGTTTCTAGTAAATTTCACTTTCTGGTTCTCAGGCAGTAGCACAATGCAGGGATGAGGAGGTTACAAATGCTGCAGGGGGGGTGTTTACTGGTATAAAATGGTTTATAATTGTAAATTAATGGAAACAATTCTATTGTTCTTAGAATTAGTAAAAAATTGTTTTTCCCAAACCTACCTTTGGGACCAGCTTTTACCTGACAGTGGCCAGGCGAGATCACTCCACTGCATGGGGAAAATATGAGGTTCCCAGACCATTAATTGAGTAGGAAGTGGGGAGAGAACAGTGGAACAGGCATGGAGAGGTCACCTCCCTAATCCAGAGTATCCACTTTCTGAGCAATGTCCCCTTGTCTCTGGGCCAGCTCTGGGGCTACCCTGTTCCCACTTCCACTATATGCACAATGCTACTCCAGTGAAGCTATGCTGCTAGAGACAACCCTGGCTCTACCTCCTTCTGACCCTGGAATCTCAATATCCTTCTAATTGGGGGGGAGGGGATTGCAGGTAAAGTGAACCCAGAGATTTGGGATTTCTGAGCAGAGTTCTCTTTCCCTCTCTTAACACTACTGAATAAACCAAAAGAAAGAAAATCCTGCCAAGAAGCATTTTAAGGGCGGTAAATCCATTCTCCACTGAATTTGGTTTACTAAACACTTTTATTCATTATTGCCCATTCACTCCTTTGAAATTTTAGTGAAAATTTATCAGAGTCAGAAGCTCCTGTGACCCCACCATAACTTTCAACAAGTTTTAAGACACCACAAAGCAATTACTGTTGAATGATAATCTTTCGATATTATTTAGTTTCTTCTTGTCTAAAAATAGAACATTAAATCAGAGTGATGTGTGTAATACTAGTATAGTATAACTGCAGTACTTCAGCAGCATATAAGAAAATATGCTCATACTCCAATACGTCTGTTAGTCTACAAGGTGCCACAGGGCTCTTTGCTGCTTTTACAGATCCAGACTAACACAGCTACCCCTCTGATAAGAAAATAAGTTATTTTTAGACTAATGTATATTATCTGAGAGATCTAGCTTTCTATATAAACCTGGAATTTTATTTAGGTAGATGTTTCAAGGAGGCTGATGCTCTATATTGGGAAGCTGGGTCCACTACAGAGAAGAATGGGAGAAGGAAACTAATGGGGAAAGCTATGAGTAGAGTTCAATATAGTTTATATAAATACTACACAAACACCATGTTCAGAATCAGTCTGGTGCTTGGAAATTAATGTTCCATAAAAATCTATTTCAATACTTGAGCTCTCAACAAGGGAACCAATGATTTGCAAACTAACTGCACCTTGGGACACTATGAACCAGCTATTTTTCTTTTGTAAACAGGTTTTATGACAGTAGATGAAAGAAAAAACTTTGATCATCTTAAGTCTCCCCATCTTAAATACTGGATTCCATTTGTCTGGTTTGGAAATCTAGCATCTAAGGCACGAAAAGAGGGTAGAATTAGAGACAGTGTAGACCTTCAGACACTGATGAATGTAAGTAGGAAAAATAAATCTACAGAAACAGATACTGAAATCACTATGCATTGTCTGTTCACCTATATAACTTTATCTATTACATACAACTTTCCAATCTTTTCCGCCCCACCTCAGTGGACTTGCTCTAGATTTATACCAAGTGTGATTGTCTGCGCACATACTATGCATAAAACCAACTCCATCACCAAGTGCTTAATGTGACAATATTTATATACATGAGAGATAATTGACTGAAATTCCAAATCAATGAGCAAAATTCTGTTCTAACTTTCACTCCTATAAACTGAGAGTAACTCCACTGTAGTTAAAAAAACCCCAAAAGATGGAGAAGTTGTTTATCTTTGGGGGGCTTATTATTTTAATTTAATTTTTTTTATTTTAACAAAAACAGTCTGCCCAAATATACCATGAAACAATCAATAACCCTTTTCTGTAATGTAAAGCATATCCTCCTGCCAATATCCGTGGACAGCATACAAATTTGAAATAATGGAACAAGAGAGAATTTGTTAAGAAGCTAAGCATTCCACCAAGCTTCCTAAGTCCATTGTACAACTGAATTTTTTAATGTGTTGATGATCTACCGAATACTATTTATCATATCCATTTCTAATTCATTAAATTTGGTGCAGACAGAGTATACTGTTTTACAGCTTTTCATTTATATTAAATGAATTGTGACAACCCTATTATTATTTTGGAGCGAATATCACACATTTTGTTTTGTTTCCTATTTAGGAAATGAACAAATACCGGTCTTGGTGTAGTCTTCTATTTGGTTATGACTGGGTTGGAATTCCACTGGTCTACACACAGGTACTGAGATATTACCATTCCCAAAATTTGGACCAAGATTTTCAAAAAGAAAAGCTTAATGTTAGATTCCTAAGTCCATATTTAGGCACCCACATAAGTGACCTGATTCTCAGAGATGCTGAGCACTCTGCAGCTGCCATCTTGGACATGGTCTCTAGGATGATTGTCTGGCCAGACATTTTACATTATGTTTGATGTGAAGGTGCTGGGTGGTTTGAGAGGCTGGGAAGGTACTGGGAGGTTTGATAAGTTGGGGTCAGGTGGGTTATGAATTCTTGTCTTGTGTTTCTGCTATACCCATTCCCTGGCTACCAATAGATAATGTTGCCATTTTATTTGTAATGTCTATCTATAATATTTAAAATACTATTGTGTTAGGCACCCAGCAGCCTTTGGGAATGTGGTGCCTTATACATAAAGAATGATTTTTATATTATTTTAATGTAGCTTTTATTTGTTGCAGGTTGTCACTCTTGCGGTCTATACCTTCTTCTTTGCATGTCTGATAGGACGTCAGTTTTTGGATCCTGAGCAAGGATATGTAGGACATGACTTGGATCTTTACATTCCAGTCTTCACCCTGTTACAATTCTTCTTCTATGCAGGATGGCTCAAGGTAAGCTATATTTGTCAACTACAACAACAAATAATTTGGTGTTGATTTGGCTACATCTTTGGGGATAGGTAGTAGGTGAAATCCCCTCAAGTCAGCTCTAGTCAAGGGGCCAGATTTAAATTTGTTATAAATTAATTGAAGCTTAATGGTGTTACATCAAAGGATAAATTTAGCACATGGTGTCCAGTGGCTGATCTTCAGGAATAGCTTAGAAAATCATCCATTATATTTTCAATCGACCCAAGGCAGGTCTTACAATAAGTGGGTTACAAGAAAGGGTCAGGATCCTGAAAGTACCTCCTGTGAGGAGGTGAGCACTGAAAATTCCCACTGAAGTATGGCCTGGATCCACAAAGAGACAGACAGGGCCGTCCTTAGCCATAAGCAGAACAGGCAGCCACCTAGGGTACCACTAGGTCTGGGGGCACAGCTCTGCCGGGAGCCCAGACAGACGGGAAGCAGTGGAGCATGTAAGAGCAGGGCTGTTGGGTCCTAGAGATAGCCGAATGCAGCATAGTCTGAGGGAGGGGATTGGCTGCTGGGGTCTCTGGGAAGGGGTGGGGGAAGGAACTCACCTGTGAGTGCGACTCTTTCCCCCAGCGTGAGGTGAGGCAGGCTCGGCGGCTCTGGCAGTATCCTTTGTTGTCCCCCATAACATCCATTCTTCCTCCCCCTGCCCCACGGAGCACCCCACCTTTCTCCCTCCCCCCATGGAGCACCCCTTCTCCCCCCTCCCGGGCTGCCTACTGAGGAATGAAAGTGAAAGTAACTCACTTCCTTGGCAGGCAGCCAGGATTGGAATGGTTGCACAGGACTGGGATGGGGATAGCCAGATAGCATGTGCAAAAAATCAGGACAGGGGGTTGGGGTAGGGTGAGCAGATGTCCCAAACTTTTATAAGGACAGTCCCAATTTTGGGGTCTTTTTCTTATATAGGCTCCTGGTGCTTATATAAGATAAAGCCCCAAATATGGGGACTGGCACTAAAAAATCAGGACGTCTGGATCTGGTCACCCTAGCTGGGGAGCACGTCCGGGAGGAGCTGCACAGGGCAGGATGAGCTGCTGTGGCTCCATGGGTGCCCCGTCCCTGAGATCAGATGGTGTGCTAACTTCACCATGGTCTGTTGGGCTGGCGGTGGTGCCCATTGCCATGTGATCGGACCTGAGGGTTTGCTGCTGCTGTTGCCACTCTGCACCCCAACAGCTGGATTTTGGGGTCCTACAGTTTTCCACCTATCTCCTCCTCTACCGCAGCTGTTGGATCAGCAGGCTGGGGGCTGAGCCAAGCATGAAAGCAGTACCGTGTTGCCATTTAGATTGTCATTTAACACATTTGTCTGCCAAATTTGTCTGCTTGCTAACAATCCTGAATTCAATTTCATTTAAAAAAAAATCAATATCTTAGCAAAAAAAGAAAATTAAGTCGTTGACAATTATTTGTGACAAGTTTGGTATGGGGAAGGAAGTGGGCCAGTTTTCATCAGAGAAACAAAAATGTTGACTGACTTTCCTATAGCCTTCTGCTAAATCAGGGGTCGACAACCTTTCAGAAGTGGTGTGCCAAGTCTTTATTTATTCACTCTAATGTAAGGTTCATGTGCCAGTAATACTTTGCAACGTTTTTAGAAGGTCTGTTTCTATAATCTATAATATAGAACTAAACTATTTGTTGTATGTAAAGTAAATAAGGTTTTTAAAATGTTTAAGAAGCTTCATTTAAAATTAAATTAAATGCAGAGCCCCTAAGACTGGTGGCCAGGATCTAGGCAGCTTGCGTGCCGCATTCGGCATGTGTGCCATAGGTTGCCTACCCCTGTGCTAAATAGAGCCCTCCAACAACTGTAATATGCTCATCTCCTTACTAGTGTAGGGCAGTGGTTCCCAAACTTTAACAGCCCGTGAACCCCTTTCACTAAATTGTGAAATGTCATGAACCCCTCTAAAAATATTTTCAGGGATTTAAGTTTAAATTTCCTCAGTGTGATGGATGCCCCAACTGCCCACCCCACTCTTCCTGGGGCTCAGGCTGGGGTTCGGGCTGCTGGCTCCCCCGATGGGGGCAGGGCTCAGGCTGCCAGCCTCAACTGCCCCCCACTCTTCCTGTTACTCAAGCTGCCAGCCCCACACAGAGCACTGGGGTTCAGGCTGCCGGCTCCCTTGCTGACCGCTGGGACTCGGGCTGCCGGCACCACTCTCCCCGGGACTAGGGCTACCAGCCCCGCATGGAGCACTGGGGTTTGGGCTGCCGGCACCCTCGCTAACCGCCGGAACTTGGGCTGCCAGCCCAAACTGCCCTGCCCCGCTCTCCCTGGGGCTCGGGGTATCTGCCCTGCAACCGGGTCCCACCTACTGTTTCCAATGCCTGGGGTCCTCTGGCCCCCATTAGTGAAAATTTTCTGGTGAACCCCCAGTAATGTTCTGCAAACCCCCAGGGGTTCACGAACCCCAGTTTGGGAATGACTGGTATAGAGCAGGGGTCGGCAACCTATGGCACATGTGCCAAAGGTGGCTTGTCAACTGATTTTTGATGCTCTGGGGTTCTGGTTGCTGCTCCATTGCCAGCCACGGTTCTGGCCACCGGCCCAACTCAGCACCTGCTGCTGGCCTGGGGACCCCCAAGGAACCCCAGGCTGGCAGTGGGCTAAGCAGGCCAGCGGCTGAGACCCCGGCTGAGCCATTTATCCCACTGTCGCCTGGGGTTCCATTCACTCAGCTGGCAGCAGGCTGAGGGGGACTAAATTCAACGAAATAGGAAAACAAGAGCAACCAATGACAAAGTGCAAGAACCTAGGGAGCCTCCTGAAGCACAGTGATAGTTTTAATTTAAATGGACTTGAACTGTACGAAGAATTGAGTACACTGTCATCAATGTTGCCACATGCAAAATCAGTGATGGACATTGTACAGTTTATTCATACCAGCAAACTTGTTGATATATATATATCCTAATGTCTACATTGCCACTAGTATTCTACTGACAATTCCTGTAACAGTAGCATCAGGAGAACAGAGTTTCTCAAAACTAAAGCTCATTAAAAACTATCTCCGCTCTATACAGAATCAGGAACGCTTAGATTCATAGATTCATATAGATTCTAGGGTCAGAAGGGACCAGTGTGATCATCTAGTCCGACCCCCTGCACAAAGCAGGCCACAGAACCCTACCCATCCACTTCTATAACAAACCCCTAACCTATGCCTGAGTTATTGAAGTCTTCAAATTGTGGTCTGAAGACCTCAAGCTGCAGAGAATCCACCAGCAAGTGACCCATGCCCCATGCTGCAGGGGAAGGCGAAAAACCTCCAGCGCCTCTGCCAGTCTGTCCTGGAGGAAAATTCCCTTCTGACCCCAAATATGGCGATCAGCTAAACCCTGAGCATGTGGGCAAGACTCACCAGCCAGCTTGACTGGTCTTGCTATTCTTGCAATCGAACAAGACATCACTTTGTCTTTGTCATACAATGACGTTACTGATTTTGCAGCCAAAAAAGCTAGAAAGATTGCTTTTAATTAAAAACAAATCCTTGTTTCAATACCTCTTCATATAAATTTCCAATAAAATGTTGACAAATTAAAAAAATTATATTATTTGCATCATTCTGTCAAATCAGAATTTTTTCTATAATGCTACTTCGTTAGTGCTAGTCCATCAGCATTACAGTGTGCTTCATTAAGTTAAACTGGTTTTAATAACATACATGTGGCAAGTTTTCCAATACTGTAAGTTTGTGTTTGTGTTACTCAGAGCAAGTCAGGCACAGGGGCACCAATTTAATAATCCTGCCTGGGGCACCATAAATCCTAAGGACGGTCCTGGAAACAGAGATATTGTAATGTTCACTTTTAGGCATTTAGAAAATCACAGGCCCAACAATGTGATCCTCAAAGTCTAAGTGAGGTGCCTTGGCTCCCTATGTGGGAAGAGACAGGCACCTAAGAATGCTATCCACAAAACCGTCATGTTAGGTGAATCCCTACTAAGCTAGCCAATGGGAGATGCTGACAAGAGGCGTGTGTCCGTCATTTCTCATTACATTAGGCACCTGCCTCACTCCAATAAAACAGCCGAGGAGGAGGTGGTTCTGATGTTGACATTATACATTTTAGCCCAGTGGTTAGAGTACTCACCTGGAATGTCAGCCTGAGGGGGAGAAAGGATTTATAGAGGGGTCCAAAGAGTGCTTTAACCACTGAGCTATTCTGATGTGGGGTTCTCTCAATCTCACCTGTCAAAGTTGTTCCACTGTGGCTAAATAATAACAGAGTAATTGGGGCTAGGAGACTAGCCACAGAGTCTCCCACCTCCCAGGTTTGTGCCCTATCCACTGGACTGCAGTCATTCTCTCGCTCACTGTCTCTTTCTGACCCAATGACCATTTAAGTATGAATCCAAATTGGAACAACTTCAACAGGAGAGACTGAGCGAGCCCCAGATCAGAATATTCCATAGCTCAGTGGTTAATGCACACTCCTGAAAGGTAAGAGACCCCAGTTCACTTTCTGCCCCTCTGCCTGAGGGGGGAATTGAATCTGGGTCTCCCACATCTCCGGTGAGTGCACTAACCACTCAGCAACCTTCAGAAGTGGTGTGCCTAGTCTTCATTTATTTACTCTAGTTTAAGGTTTCATGCACCAGTAATACATATTAACTTTTTAGAAGGTCTCTTTCTATAAGTCTATATTATATAATTAAACTATTGTTGTATGTAAAGTAAATAAGGTTTTTAAAATGTTTAAGAAGCTTCATTTAAAATTAAATTAAAATGCAGAGCCCCCCAGACCGGTGGCTAGGACCCGTTGCCAGGACCCAGGCACTGTGAGTGCCACTGAAAATCAACTTGCGTGCCACCTTCAGCACACATGCCATAGGTTGCGTACCCCTGCACTAGGCTAACAGTTATAAGAATGGCGGTAGGAGCAGAAGATTTTGAAAAGGCCATGATCCAGTAGATGGCCTCTGAGTAGAGTGACCAATAACAACTGAAAAAATGGGACAGGGGTTGGGGGTAATAGGTGCCTATAAAGAAAAAGTCCCAAAAAATGGGACTGTCTCTTTAAAAACAGGACATTTGGCCACCCTACCTCTGAGCACAGTTACAGGGTCAGGCCCCATGGGCAAGATAGGTGGAGGAATACTAGCTGCTCTCAGTTCATGGGTCTCTCTGGTGTTTAGATGGGAGATGGGTGTCCAAACACCTAGAAGGAGGCATCAGTGCACATGTCCAGAAGCAGAAACTTCAGCATCAAGGGAACTTTTACACAAAGAATTTAGGCATTGAGTAAATTTAGGAGCTTTCAGAATCTGGCAGCAGCCGAGCAGAATTTTCTGGATAACAGGGTGCCTAAAACTAGAACTTAGGGCCCAGATCCACAGAAATATTTAAGGTCCTAGGTGCCACTGAAATCATGGGCTTAGGCCTGGGCTCCTAGGTGCCTAAATCTGGGCATTAGGTTCCTACCTACCTTTGTGGATATGGGCCTATTATCCTTGCAGAATCAGGACCTGGGAGTTGGACAATAAGATGGCCAAAGAAGAGTGAAAATTTAGGCCATGAATTTCCTCCCCCTCCAATTTTGTGTCCAGTTGGGGAGATGGTGTTGCAAAGGTGGAATGGGGTGCAGGGCTCTAAACCACTTGTTTTGCTTATGGTCAAAGTCAGCCTGCCTTATAGAAGCCAAATGGAGTTATCCACTTTTGGGTGGCAATAAAATAGTGAGAAGTGGGTCAGGGCTGCGGGGGGGGGGGGGGGGGGGCAGGGGGTCAAGTGAGGCAATTTACCCCAGGCCCTGGGCCTCACAGGGGCCCCCATGAGAATATAGTATTCTATAGTATTGCAACTTTTTTTTATGGAAGGGGCCCCAAAATTGCATTGTGCCAGGCCCCCTGAATCCTCTGGGTGGCCCTGAAGTGGGTATTCACCCACAAAAGCTTATGCTCCCAGGGCTGGCACTTCCATTTAGGTGACCTAGGTGGTTGCCCAGGGCGCCAGGATTTGGGAGGGCGGCAGACTGCTCTGGTGGACCTCCTGCAGGCGTTCCTCCGGATGGTCTGCTGGTCTTGCGGCTCCGGTGGAGCATCCGCAGGTGGAGCATCCGGTGGAGCTGCGGGACCAGCGGACTGTCCGCAGGAATGCCTGCTGGAGGTCCACCGGAGCCGCTGGACCTGCGAGCCGGCCCTGCGCCTAGGGCGCCAAAATCCCTCGCGTCGCTCCTGTATGCTCCAATACGTCTGTTAGTCTATAAGGTGCCACAGGGCTCTTTGTCGCTTTTTACAGATCCAGACTAACACGGCTACCCCTCTGATAGCTAATATCGACTACACTACTAGCACCACATGAAGCAGTTCATTAAAGAGCGGAGTTGCAAAAGAAGTTGGATTTTTTTATGGCCATTGTTGTTGTTGTTGTTGTTGTTGTTTTTAACAGATCAGTTAACATCTCCTCATCGGGTGTGTACTTAAACAATTAAGCAATATTCTCCCTGTTGATTCTTGCCCCTGCAATTACTAACAAACTAGCTTAATTCAAAGGGAAAAAACTGAAATGAAAACTCAACCAGGCAGTATTAAACAAATTCATAAATTAAGCCCAACAGTCATGTAAATCTCACTCTTGCTTTGTTAAATCATTATTGTAAGCTTTGAAAAGCTATTTGACATTAGCACAATGATAAAAATTGTGCAAAACCAGCCAGTTTTAGGGCCTAATATGGGAAGCCCTCTGGGGGAGTTTTGTAAATGGAGAGAATGCAGGGTCAGTCCTTTTGTCTGCAAGCATTTTCTTTTGTTTTGATTAATGCAGGTAGGCCATGCCTATGTCTCAGGTTCAGAAGGACTCTGAAACACAGAGTCAAAATCAGTCAGAATTGTCACATTGTACCTGGTTTCATGTTGAAACCATGTGAGACTGAATCTTTCCATAAATCATCCCAGGTTCACTCCAAAGTTTCACAAACCGTTTGTAACCAAACTATGCCAAGTATTTACAGTTTCACTGTCATGCACATTTTGTGCAATTCTGTGCTAACAAATATACCGAGCTGCAATGTAATAATAAATACCAAAAAAACCCAACACGTTACGACACAACTCAGCAAAACTCTGAAAATTCAGAATTAAGTTTACATTCATTCTTAGAAGAAATAGCCAAACAGTGAGTGTTGGGGGGTTTATTATTGGTTTATGCCACGAGCTTAATGCTACTTTAAATTTAATGACTGGGATGGCATTTAAGCTCCTTATTTCCTTAAAAATATTTAAAAAAAAAAGAATAAAATCATTCATTGTAAGTTATCAAAAGCATGGACTTCATTCTCTTACCTTGGGAAAAATCAATGGCAGTTAATCTGATCCTGCAGTGGGAGAATCAGATACCTTTTGTTTTCAAAGGTATAAATAGTTGTGTATGTATCTTATAATACACACTTAGGAGTAGAAACACAAGCGTTTTTTGACGGTGCAGAAACTCATTCTGTTAAATGCATTTATGGGACTTATTCTGTATTGAGTGTTCTTCAAGATTTTAGTGATAGTATACGAAGGTTAGTTAGTATATTGTTAGTATATAAGGTTTTGTAGTATGTTGTATACTATTGTTACTATACAAAGGTTTTATTGTTAGTATACAAAGCTAGACTGGGCCAGTCTTCCTGAGTCTGCTGCACTGCCTCTAATTGTTACTTATGAACAGTGGAATTGGAACTCTAGATTGTCCATCCAACAATGTAATCATAGAAGATGAGAGATGGGCCCTTCACTTTTGGAATGCTCTTTCCCTTAATCTATACCAAAGTCCATCTGTAGCACCTTTTCTAGTTGGGCTCAAGACCTCTACTAGCTTGGCCCTGGCAACTTCAGATATAATTTTCATTATAAAAATCACTTTATATCAAAACCCCAAAATGCAGTGACAATCTGCATAAACTTAATTTAATAACAGAATAAACAAAAAGAGGAGCCACTGGACTGCTTTTGCAATTTAAACAAAGCTGCCACTGAATTTCCAGTCTGCTGCTCCAGAAGTGCCATAGAATCCAGGAGTTTGGCCAAATATAAATCCTGTTTGCCACAAAGTCCACAGGGCCTTCAGCAGGATTGCAGATAGTCTCGAACTGCTATTTTGCAGTTCAATAATATAAACGTGGCTAAACTGATATCCATTCTTAAGCTGTGCATCTGATTTGTTACATATACCATATACGGGACAAGGTTTCCCATCACATGAGACGGTTGTCCCAGACTAATTTATAATCCATTCAGTTGTGATGGCCAGCAATCCAAAAACAGATCTTCGCTGTACTGCACTGCATTCATTTTCAGAGGATGATCTCATGGGCTACATGCTGGTGGCAGGTCAGCCAGTCAAAAGGCCACAGCTGAAGTTTTCCCGGCCACTGCCCCTGAGTGTGCCTATCAGCTTTTGTTAGGTGCCGGGCGTGCTGTGGGGTCACTGACTTCGAGCTAGCTGAGGAAGTGGCTCCACTTAGAACCCATAAGACAGCTTGCTCTCAGGTTTATTTCCATCCAAACAGCAACATAGTTATACTTGCAATGTTAATACCACATACCAAAGGCACCTCTCCCCTCCTCCCTGTCTGAGTCTGGGCTTTTAATTCTCACCTTCTCCTAGCTAGTGAATGAGACCCAGCTACAGTTTTCCTGTGGCACGATGTAGAAAAATCTTGAATATATGGCAAATACTGTACACAGGAAGTGATTCTTATTACTATTGTTAGTTATTTGTATTATGGGAGCATCTACTGATTAGAACCCCACTGAATGGGGGCTGTACAAACACTTAAGAAGAGACTCTTTCCCCCAAAGAGCTTCCAATCTAAGCCCTAGCTCTTGCAATTTACTATGTGCAGTTTGAGTGCTGCACCCACATAGAAACCCATTGATTTCTAAGGGGCTCTGAGAGGGCCCAGCAATTCAGTCCCAAGCTGTAAATTGCAGGACTGAGATCTAATTAGACATGACAGACAAACAATGGGAGAAAATAAGTATTTGTCTCTCCATTTTACAGATGGGGAATTGAGGCACAGAAAATTAAGTGACTTGCCCAAAGTCAAATGAAATCTGTGGCAGATTTGGGAATTGACTCCCAGTCTCCTGGATTGAGGACAGGGCCTTAACCACAAGACCGCCATACACTATTATAGCACAAAATCAGTGGGGAGGTTGAAAGGGGGAGGAGCCTTCTCCACATAGCCCAAGCAAGCAAGATTTGGGAGAGTGACAAAGACCATTGGAGATCCTCCTGGTTCATTTATGACACCTAAACCCCTAAAAGACCCCTAAGACTCCCAGTCACTAACACATCCAGTGCTCCTCCACAGAGAACAGCTGAAACACCAGAGTGCCCCTCTATGATAAACATATATTATAGATAAACACACGTATTCTGTTCGTTCTCTCTGAAGCACCTGGCATTGGCCACAATCAGAAGACAGGATACTGGGCTAGATGGACCATTGATCTGACCCAATATGGTTGTTTTAATGCATACAGCCCTTCTTTGTAAGTGGAGCATTCCAAAGAAAGCAAAGGCCACACTGTGGAATTCTTTCAAAAGTTAATACAAAACCTGATCCTGCCTGGGGCTTTCTGGAATTGGTACGACTTCCCCCAGGGATTGTTCACAAAGGCTTTACCATATTAAAGCCAGATGTTTGAAAAGAAAGAGCAAACATAAGGGGGAAATGATGTGTCATTTGCCCCTTTCTCTAGGAGAAACCCCTCTGGTTCTCTCCTGGCTCTGAGGGAAGGAAGCATTATATGTGCCTGGTCATCTTCCCAGCAAAGCTATCCATATCCCTGTACTGCAGTTCTGACTTTCCCGTGGGCTACAGGCTGTTGAGGGAGAGGCTGGCAGGAAACACCCCCAGCTTTAGGGCAAGTTCCAGCCTATCCTACTCTTGAAACTTCAGTCTCAGGCCCTAAACCCAGAGAACAGTCTGAGTTTCTCACAAATTTCAAACCGTCTCCAGAGATCTCTTTCTCTCCCTGTGACCATGTCCCCCATCCTATAAATACGTCTTTTTTCAGAAAAAAAAATGGAGAAGGCTATTGCCAGGTCAGGCGGGTTCCTTTACCAGCCAATTGCAAAGACCTTGTCCCAGCCCCCAGCCTCACACTGCCCAGTTACCAGCACTACAGAATGGGATCCCCCTGCTTCCCTGAAGGCCAAGCCTTCAGGCTCAACTTGAGCGATTTCAAAATAACATTTAAAATAATTCGGTCTGAATAAAAACAAAATGTAGAGTCTGTTTTCTGTTTGCAATAAACAGGGTAAGAGGACACCCTGGCTTTCATTGCATTCCATTTTTAAAGCGGCGTGCTTGTCTCGACTAACACCAGGCTAGAGAGAAACTCTCAGTATGATTGGGGTGTGACTGCGAGCTCAACAATAGCTACCCTGTGCCGGGGCCACGCTAACCAGACCTGAGAATGGAAAGGTGATGTGACTGATTTCCGGGAGATTCCAGCTGGGTTGTTTTGAGTAGGGTAAAAGGCTATCGTAGACAGTTGAGAGGGCTGGTCCCCTGAGCTGCTTTTTAGACAGTGAGGCCATCAATTGGCCTTCAGTCACCACGCTGATGACATTGATTGTGCAGGGAGGACTGCATGAAGGTTCCCATCCTCCTCCCCTTGAGCAGGCTAATAATGGGATGCAAAGCCTTTAGCTGCAAAATCCCCAGTTCAAATTCAGTCCAGGTCACCACTAATCAAATGTTATTCCAATCATGTAGGTGTCGGGTGACTGTGTTGGGGCGCTCCTGCACCCCAATCTGGAGAAAATTAACAAGCCCCTCTGGGCTCACGTGCTATAAGACAGGCACACCTGCAGGGTCTGCGCCAGCTGGAGGAAGCAAGTTTAAAAGGAGTGCTTATCACAGGAAGAAGCGCAGCCGGGGGAAAGCTTCTGTGCCCCAGCAAGCTGATGCTTGTTCCAGAGTCACTGAGAGGGGAAACAGCTAGCAAGCCTCTGCCGCCCACAGGGACAAACCAGACCTTTATAAGGAAACCAAGAGACTAAACACCCCCTTAAATGGGGCCCAAAAAGGCTAGACTAAAGCTCCCAAGTGGGGAAAGAACTTTTAAAGGGAAAGAGATTCTAACAGCCTGACTGTGATCCTAGAGAGAGTCCCAGCTTATCACAGAGACCTACATGGAACGGACAGAGGGTCTCAGTATAGTTCCTAGGGCATTGGTGTCTGCTTTAGAACTAACACAGTTGTGACTGACAGTACCACAAGGAGAGGATAGCTCAATCTCCTCTCTAAACGTGGTCCCCCAGATCAATTTGAGATAAATTTGTTGGG
This sequence comes from Gopherus evgoodei, assembly GCF_007399415.2. Classification (NCBI taxonomy): domain Eukaryota; kingdom Metazoa; phylum Chordata; order Testudines; family Testudinidae; genus Gopherus; species Gopherus evgoodei. Next base: position 299,822,350 of record NC_044322.1, read on the forward strand.
CAGTGTGGGGAAAGCGTCCACTAGCATTGCCTAGGTACTGTGTATTTATTCTACAGATATACAGATGACTTCATTATCCAGCAAGACAAGGTGGGTGAGGTAATATCTTTTATTGGACCAACTTCTGTTGGTGAGAGAGACACGCTTTTGAGCTAACACAGAGCTCTTCTTCAGGTCCTGAAGTAAGTAAGCTCAAAAGCTTGTCTTTCTCACCAACACAAGTCGGTCCAATAAAATATTACCTCACCCACCTTGTCTCTCTAATATCCTGGGACTGACACAGCTACACTTCATGATCCAGGACAGTCAATCAAATAGCTTTCATGACTGCTAAATTCAAAGCTGGGACCCAGAGGTGAACATTCCCTGTGTTCAAAGGAGTACAGATCTGTTTTGGTTCAAGCCTACCTTTATGAAATACAGACACTGACCTCTTAAAGGTACCTCCTGAAGAGGTAGTGACTTAGGGCTGACTCTGCTGCCCGTTAGGAATAACTTTGCTAGTTATTTGGTGCAGAAGCCTGAGATATGTTAATTCTATCACTGCAATTCCATGTACATTAAGATCTGTGTTACCTGTAACCACACCAAAGAGGGACCAAACTTAATATGTTGACATTACCTAAAATGCCAAAGTACCTATACAACTTAGTGCAGCTAGACTGGCAAACCGTCACCAACGTTGGGGGAAACGGGGGGCATGGGAGAAAGAGAACATGAAATCTTAACAGTCAGCCTCTTCTAAGCCATTTTAAGGCAACAACATTAAGCTTTGCATATTGGCATTTATTCAGTCTGTGATTTTAATTGTAGGTTGCTGAGCAGCTTATTAATCCATTTGGGGAAGATGATGATGATTTTGAAATAATTGGTGCATTGATAGAAATTTGCAGGTCAGTATTTTTTGTCTCTACTTTCCCCTCTTCTGCTTTCCTGCAATATATTCTAAATGTATTCCTTGTAGATCTGGGACTGAGCGTTATACAGCGAGTGGGACTGAGCGTTATACAAAATGATTCTTTACCCAAAGTGGATCATATCTCCAGAATCCTCCATGTTTAGTTTTTAAAGTCATATATTATTAATACACCATTTCATATGCCTTGTCTGCTGGGGAAAGGATGTAAAGTGAAGACACCTGAGCTGCCCTCTAACCGCAAGTTTATTTCATGTAACACTGCCTGTACTCACCAGTTCAGCCATAGGAGATCCTGGAAAGGACTACTCGAACCAAATTTTGTTCTCATTGACCCCTTTGCAAACTCACTGAAGTCAATGAGCTTGCACCAGTGTAATGGGTAGCAGATTTCAGCCCTTTATTTGTACAGAGCAGGTAAATAATTTACAGAAGTCAGCACTGCCAAATCTTGGTGTTAAAATTATTCCTACATTTCTGATGGCACAAGTGTGACCCTACCACCCAGGAGAGTAAGGGCACATGAAGAGTTCCATTACTTCCCTGCATGGGCAACTCACATTGCAGGTAGCAGAACAGGAAGATGACCAGTTTCTGTGGGGTCACCACTCCAGAGCAGGTGTGTAGCGAGTGGAGGTGGAGGGAGGAGGCACAAGGAGTAAGGGCAACCTTGGCTCCACCCCTCACAGTGTGCTGGCCAGCTCAGCTAAGCCAGCATCATCAGAGAAGTATCTGCGCCTGATGCAGGGTTCTGAGTCACAGTCTTGGTCATTCCTGGGGGAATGCAGCTAAATACAACTTGTTACAAAGTCACAGCTGAGCCCTTTATTTTTACATATGTACGTCGATGGTACAAGGCTGCTCACGTGCTCTGTTGGGAATATTTTTTAAAATATGGACAACATTTGCTTAAAGGTTCCTCTACGTGAACTTCTGCATAAGAAACATCTCTACAAATAGCACAATAATAGTCCTCAGACATTTCCTGAAAACATGGCACATCAGAGAATCACATGACCATGTAGCTAAATAATCCAATTAATAAGAATGCTTGCTGGAAAAGTTAATTCCTTATCATTTGCGATTAAATGTGATGTAATATGAAGGGAATTGTTTTGCAAACGTATGGGGCTCTATCCTATTCTAATTAAAGTCAATTACATTTGTTGCCATTGTGGGAGCAGAAATAATCTATTTTAGCTTTTTATATAGGGCTTATTAACATGGATCAGACCTGTAGCCACTATGTACATTTTACATAATTTCATAAAACATATTTCCTAAAGAATATTTCCCATATAGCAGGGAATAGTATATTGTGCACAAAACCATATTTAAAGTAGTATAATTACAACTATGATCCCAGGTCTCACTTCTGGCTGTGGATGAAATGCACATGAACTTACCAAAGATGGACAAAGATATTTATTGGGATGATTCAGCTGCTCAGCCACCATACACACTGGCAGCTGCCGATTACTGTATTCCATCTTTCCTTGGATCAACTATTGAAATGGGGTAAGTAAAGCTGCCATCTTTTCATGATGTCATGAAGGCTGCAAAAATGTGTATCCAATCATCTTAAAGGCCTATGGATCTTTAAATGTATATCATGCATAAATGTGACTTCAAAGTTGAAGTTCAACATTTAAAAATAAACAGGTTTAAAAATATGTGATGGTTTCTTTTCATATGCACGGAGGTGTACAAATTCAACACCTGGGAAAGCTCAGTGGCCATTAGAAAACTACTGATTTAAATGATCCTTTTAGGAGAGTGACACGAACTTAGCCCTTTGGTTTTTTGTGGTATTGTAGCAGTATAAAAGAGCATAAACCAAAGAAGCAGCAAGGTTTTTCATATAAATTTTTAAGGTACTAAATCCTCTGTGTACATGATACAATTAACACAATACCCATTTATTTGCTTGTTTCTTATGCAGACACTCCCTCTCTTCTTGCTGGGTAAGATCATTCCAGACTTTTGGGAGACAAACTATACAAATGGTTTTATGACTTTTCAATTAATAATAATCCAGAATTGTTTTCTTGCATGTATACCAACCCTACTGCAAAGACCCAGCCAGAGTATGTGACATTGCTGGTGGTTCTGGCACTCTGCATCTACACCATGTAGTGTATGTGTAGCTACCTGCCACAGTGAAAAGCAGGCTGTGTCCGCCCTGCTATCTGTAGCTACACATGTCAGCGAGGCTCTGGCAGAGAGGAGGCAGCAGGGAAAAGTTGCTTTCCCTCCTGCCAGACTTTTTCCGCACTGGCGGAGTCTTTTCCTGCAATGGAGAAAGACTCTGGCAGTGGAACACTACACTGGTATTTTTAGCATTGTAAATGGAAAGGCATGACCTGGGTGAGTAGAAAGCTGTGTAGGGTATGTATTCACATACATGCCCTTCAGGAGTGTTTATACTTTACTCGCCTAAGCTGTGTCCCTCCATCACTGCTATTTATACCTGTGCTGAGCAGTACGTACACTACACACTGCCAAAAGAAACATGCCGTATAGATGTACCCTCATAAAATACGGTGACAGGCCAGACAGAGCATGAAAAGTTGAGTCAAAATGCATATGATGTGCTCTAGTGTAAAACAGATCAGTGAACAGGAAGAATATCCTGTCCCTTTAAGAAGCAAACAAATACTAGAGCTGGTAGAAATTTTTCCTTTGAAACTTTTTTTAAAAATAAAAATGGCTTTTTCAAAACCTAAAACTTCCATTTTTTTTCAAAAATTTCCAGTTTTTCACTGAACCCAGAAAGGTTGACATTTTTGGAGGGATTAAGTTTTTTTTTCTCCTTAATCCTCTTTCTCTCTTCATCTACTTTTTTGCCACAAAATACAACGGAAAGAATGATGTTTAGAATGTTTTTTTCCTACTTTTCCTTCGTCAACTTTGGAAAAGTTACAGAGTAGCAAAAGGAAAAATGAAGGGAAAAAACACACCTTGGCTGTCATTTGATATATTGCATTCTGTGAAGAGAAAGAGGGAGGAGAAAAAAGTGGAAGAGGGGGGACCTAAAATTCAAGATTCTGATATTTTTATTAAAAATATTTCATGAAAAAATAAAAAAATGTATGAATTATTCCATTTTATATCTTTGGAAATTCTGTATTTTTTCCTGAACCATTTCTCCATTTTTTTCCAACCAGCTGTAAGAAATATAACAAGGTGTTCATCAGCCAGAGTTCAAAACCAAGGTCTAAAGGTCTAGCTTGTTTCAGCCAAGCCCAAAACAAATATCTAAAGTGTGGCTCACGTCAGCCAAATTCCAGAGGGGAAGAAGATTCACCTCTCCGACTTCATTCTAGCTCACCTCCTAGGGACAAGTCGATCCTCCCTGGTGCCCTCTGCCAAACTAAATCCTCTGCTGTCACGGAGCATCCCATTTATAAGTACTGGAAGGAATTAATCAATCCATCAAAGTTACCATGTCCATACCTGAAATCCCTGCTCTCAGGACAGTCAACTGTGACCCTTCTTCTAGTGTTTCCTCCCATTGTCTTTACACCCCATGGCAAGTACCAAATGTGTTCCACTCCTGAAATGGTATGGCTGCTGTAACTCATCATTAACCTCAGAAGCTAGGCAGAAAAGCAGAAGCTAATGGGTGGGATTTTCAAAAGGACCTAAGAGACTTGTAGCACAAGGCCCATTGATTTTCAATGGCACTTCTGCTCCTAAATCACTAAGGCATTGTTGAAAATCCTGCTCAGTGCCTAATTTGTAATGTGAGAGGTGTCGTGGCTCAAGCAATTAGGTGCGGGGGCTCAAGCAGTTTTTTTACTTTCATAACTGAAGCAGCAAGCCCAGCAGTGCCGGAGCTATGAACTATCACGCCTAGAGGTGCTGGGGTTATGAATTGCCAAGCGCAGAAGTGCTAGGGCTCCTGGCACAATTAAACACTGTCCACACTTCCAGGAGCACCATTAACTTTTGCCTGAGACTCTTCCTGATAGAATGAGGAATATACCGCATAGAGCAATTGTTCTCCTCCTGCCGCTGCAAAGCTCTGATCATGTGGAGCTGCTATCGAGGTGCGTTCCACTGTTCGAAGACAGGAGGGAGAATCAATCAGCATTGCCTGTGCTCCTTTCCCCTTTCAGTGCATCTGAAAATTTTCAGCCCCACTTCACTCTTATTTGCTCCTCCTATACCTCATGGAGGCCCTTTATTAGGAACACATTTGTTCCTTCAGTTCTCTGACTCTCGTCACTCGTTAACGTAGCTCTGTTCCACTAATGACAGGCAGAGAGAAAATGGATCATTATATGAACCATATTTTCCATTTAATATGAAACCTTACTGCAAACACTACACTTCTTGTGATTCTAGAATAAAAGAAATACAGAGTGATACACGCTGCATTGCTTTATCTTACAGGCTATCTGATACAGAGTTCCTCCGTGGGGAAAACTGGTCCTGGGATGATGAGAAATACAGGCGACAGTCCTCAGTGCTGAGAAGAGTTAAGCGATTTCTGAGTGTCCATGAAAGCTCTCCTTCCCCAACCAGGAGGCGCTACAGCAGACAGACAAGTGAGAACTCAATTTTTTTCCCTGCTCATGAAAAGGGTCATATCAGCAGTTTGCAAGAAATGCATTCTAGAGGGAGACATTTTGCCTCAAAGGTCAAGAAGAAACATGAGCTGGCTGATAGGAATCCTCGACTGCACACTAGCATAGATCTAGCACCTATTAGTGAAACTAGCAGAACCAACATTTTAGAGAGCTACCAATCTAGTGAGAATGACACAACAACCAAGACAGCTTTGCCAGTCCCCAAAGCAGTTGTCGCTGCTACTGAGGATAGAACACTCAACGCGTCAGACAGACAGACTTTGCAGACAGACACCTCCACAAACGTGTCGACAGAACAGGCTCCCCCAGGCAGTCCAACTGAGCCACATTCTGATCCTGTGGATGTGCCACGACCTCATTCAGAAATGACTATGTCTTTTACGGATTCTGGGCAGCATAAATCATCCACCATTGTAACAGAGGAACCAAAACCTGATTTAAACAAAAGTATGACAGCAGGTGATAGCAAAGATCAACACGGGAGCTCTGAAAGATGTTCCCCAGACTTCCATATGCTCAGTGTTACATTGCATACAGATGCTGCACCTCTTTTACTGGATTTCGGAACACCCTCTGGACAAAGCACCTTAAGTGGTGAAAGTAACATTGCTGCTACCTCTGCTGCTAGAGATACAGTTGATGTGCATCATTTATTGGAACATCTGGATGCTAAAGAAACCGCTATAGTAGAATTCATTAATGAGAAGAAAGAAGGAAATCTCTGACAAGGTTGTCAGAATCTTCTAGATTCCAATTCTATTCTATTGTTTACAGTGGAGGAAAATGATTAAGAGCCCCTGCAGCCATTCGGGGGTTCTCCAAACACAGAAAACTTTCATTTTGCAAAGCAATTGGAACTTCCTGTCTCTTTTGAAACCTGTTCTTATTCAGATTTTCTGATAATACAGAAATACAAACACCCTGCTCAGACCACACATACAGTACGTCATATGGCTGATCTTATTTCCAAGGGAAATTACTCAGATTGCTACATTAAAGCTTTCCTCTCTCAATAAGGATTCTGGCAGGGCAATATTAAATTTAAATTAAAACAAAAATCTCAGCCAGCCGGGAGCCTCATTCCCTGGATAGAGCTCACCAGCCAGTACCCAGCTTTGGCAGTGTTCTTCGGCCTTTCTCTCAGCATGAACTCCACCTTTGAATGTGGCCCAGGAAAGGGACCTCATGCTGTCTAAGGCCATGATGGAAAGGGGTGTTTTCCCTCTCTTTCAGCAGTGGGAAAGGAGATTTCTCTCAAGCACGTACACGCCCAGTCTTTCTCTCTTGGAATCCATCCTTTTGCAAATCAAATTGCTTTTATAACACAGCCAAATAATTATTTCCCCATCGAGTCTTATTCAAATGACATGAAATAGCAAGGATAAGTGTTAAGGAATCATACTGATGTCATGCCAGTACAATTCATTAACAACACATCCTCCTCCACCATCCAGAGATGTGGAAGGCTCCAAAGGCAATGAAACTAATGCAGTTACTCTACTCATGGCAGGAGGCAGAGCACCCTCCCTGGGAGTGCACAGCTCCTGTGTGCCTGAAGCACTGCTCTGTGGCTTTCTCTATGGTAGCATAGGAAGGGCTGAGAAGTGTGGGATGTGACCAGTGGATCCACAGCTGTGTAGGTTCACTGACCAAATTCCTCCAAGTCCTGCATGAGGAGAAGGATGGTCGTAGCTGCAGGAGGGAGTCTATCAGCAGCCAAAAAGCAGTTCCACCATTTGGGTAAGAGGATTCCATAGCCAGCCCCCAGCAGAACACAAGCCTGAGGAAATGGGAGTCTCTCAGGGGTCAGGGATTCTGGGCCACTGTTTCTTTTGTTTCCTTTCTCTCTGTCTTTTCTGATCGCAGAGATCTCGCCTAATCTGCCTCCAGGGTCCAATCACCATCTTGCCACCATCCTCATTCTCAGAGAAGAATGAGGGGGGATTTGATAGCTGCTTTCAACTACCTGAAAGGGGGTTCTAAAGAGGATGGATCTAGACTGTTCTCATGGGTAGCAGATGACAGAACAAGGAGTAATGGTCTCAAGTTGCTGTGGGGAAGGTTTAGGAAAAAGTTTTTCACTAGGAGGGTTGTGAAGCACTGGAATGAGTTATCTAGGGAGGGGGAGGAATCTCCTTCCTTAGAGGTTTTTAAGGTCAGGCTTGACAAGGCCCTGGCTGGGATGATTTAGTTGGGGATTGAGTCTGCTTTGAGCAGGGACCTTCTGAGGTTCCTTCCAACCCTGATATTCTATGATTCAACCTCCTTTCTCTCTGCTTCTAACAGACTCGTAGTTGTATTGGAACAGAATAATCATTTACTCCATCCCAGACTTCAGATGGCCCTCCCTCCCCCACAGTACTCAACTGAAACAAAACTGAGCATATTTTCCCCACTCTTTAAGTGGGTTTATTTTTCATTGCCTGTCTTTCTAGTAGGCTCCACACCTCATCTTTTACATCAGTGCTTGATCACACAACTTCTGACCAATGATTTAGATGCTTGGCCTCCTCTTTCTTTCACACTTGTTCCGCTAACTAAAGACCAGCTACTGCATCCAGCTGGTTGGCTGGACAGAGTTGTCATTCAAATTCTCTTCCCTCTGATTCGTAGCTGCGTAGAAGGCCTGCTTTATAGTCATATAGTAGGCCTGCTTTATAGCCATGTAGTAGGCTATAGGCGTGTAGTAGGCGTGCTTCTGTTAATGTTTCATTCATGCTTCCATTACATGTAGCCATGCACCAAACCTGGACCAGCAGTGTAAGAGCTTACAGGGCCTCATAACACTGGAAAAGGATACAGACCAGTGGGAAAATGCTCTCAGGTGTTTCACAAATAGCAACTAATTACAGGAATAAATATAAATATTCTGTCCATTACTTGTACAGAATGGGACTTAGTTATGGCCATTTTCAAAATTTCCTCTTGTTAGTTAGTTTGTCTGTGAGCCCACTACTGCATTCATCTGGGTGCTGAATTAGCTTTCGGACCAAGTTGGTCACCTAAGCGCCTCTTGCTACAATTTTTTAAACTTTAGTTTAGTCAATTTACTAATTATAACACTAGCAGCCCCAACAGTTTATGGTTCACGTTTACCAGTATAATCAATGTAAGCGATTTATTACATAAAAAAAGCTTTATTAAAAAAAATGAGGTTGCTTTGGCGTATTAAACTATGTCAAGATATGTCCCAACAAGGACCTGACCAATAGTGTAGGCCACTTTGGAAAACAAGAGCATCAGAGGGCAGGAGCTACAGATGTTTGTAAAGCTGGAAAAGAGTGGGGAGAAAACAAGGGTAGAACAGAGGCATATGTCAAAGCAACAGTTTGTTACCGTCTCCTCGGGTTGATCTTGGAGAAGGTGGGATATATGACCATAATGTCCGTGGTATGATGAGCCGACCAATACTGCAACTTTCTAGGTGTTCGCATTCTAAGTCAGAGTTCAAGAATCCAGAATGTTCACATTTTATGGAACTTTCTGGCAACCCTCATATGACAGAAATGTGAGTTGACTGTAATTTTCTGTTAGAATAATAATTGTATGTATATCTATACAATGGAAATGTACAAAATGTAATTCAACTACTTGTCTAAGGAAGCAAAAATATCCAGGCTGCTGCTAAATAAATGATACAGCTTTATAATGTCTTATTTTAGGACCAAATAAATGAAGTTTATCTAAACAGAAAAGTTTGCTTATGAGCACTTCACACTTTAAAAATAGAATTGAGAAAAAAGCAAATACACAAATAGAGGTGGACTAAATCATATTTGTATAGCTTACCCTATTCTGCAAAACTGCTCAATGGCACACTATCTTGTGGTCTGGGCCATAGCCTGTCAGATCAAATATACGAGGTATAGTCCTTTACTGATGAGTACAGAGCCATGACATTATAATACTGGGAACTATAAATACCTACTATAGTACACATTAGAAACCAAGACCAATATTCCAGAGATGCCTGTGCATAGACTTTCTAGGCCTATAACAACAAAAGCTTCAAGTCTAAAAGTCCATGTGTCAAACTTTGCCAATGCCAGAAATGGGTCATATGTTTGGTCAGAACCATTAAGCTTGTCCTGAAGTACAGCATTAGCAAGTTTCTCAATTGATACTGCTCCATATTTGTTGGGTCCAGTGCTCTTCTTAAAGGATTGGTTTCCATAAAAGGGAGACTATATGCTGTGCTCACATATCTGGTAATTGGTCTAGAGTATTGCATCTAAAGGAAATCAATGTATTGGGCCCAAGCCTTGAGTAGGAATATGCATCCCCAAGAATATGTCCTTAAACATGGAGATTATTTTAAAATATATTGTTAACAATTGGACCTGCTCACTTTGATGTGAGCTAGGTGCCCCACATGTCACCCCCTACAACCTCAGAATTTCTATTCTATAGGATTGGGTATCTAGGCATCCTATGCACTAGCTTGCATAGTATGTTTCATCTGGCAGAATCTTCCAAACATTAGCCCAGATAATTCAGTTCTGACTAATCAGGACATAGTTATGGAAGTGAACACACCAAACGCATAATCCTGTTATTTGAGAGCGTGGTGGAAAGAGATTTAAGGAAACTTGCTGTAATACCTGTACATTGCCATAGCTCCAGACGTCTCCTTCGAATACAGCTGATCACTTTTGCATTCCAGAGTTTAAAGTGAGTGTCAGAAGTCTACATTCCATACTTATCTAACACAAGGTCTCAACAACTTCTCACACAGTTCTTTGCCACTCGCCTCACACAATCCTTGCTTCTACAAATCTTGCGTTATTAGCGTTACAGCTAGCCTGACTCTTGCTCACAGAGGGAACTGTTTGCATTGAAAGCTCCTTCAAATCCCTGTCAGTTCTTGCTCTATTTCCACAGGGGGTTGGATGGGTGGGGAAGTCTGAGGGGGACAGTCAGAGAACAGGAGCCAGGCTGTTTGGGGAGGCACAGCTTTCCCTACCCGGCCCTCCATACAGTTTCAGAACGCTGATGTGGCCCTCAGGCCAAAAAGTTTGCCCACCCCTGTGCTAGGTAGATTAAAGCTATAGTGTGGGTATTCTGAGCTGAGCTGCAATCATACCTTCCTTTGCAGTGTAGACACACTCTGAGACAGACCCTACACTGAAGAGCCTACAGTCTAAATAAACAAGATAGACCGGGCAGGGAAAAGGGTACAACACACAAGCCGAGTGAGCAACGTGCCAATGGCAAATGTCATGTCACTTCCACAAATTTTGTTTGTTTATTTATTTGTGTATTTAAATCTTCTCAGTGGCGTGGTGTTACACAGGGCGTAGCTATCTGGAAAGACAAAGGAAGGGCGAGAGTTGGTGCAAACAGCCAATCAGCACAGGGTAGAGCATGGTCAGAATGAGAACTGCAGAAGGCAGTCTGCTGACACCATCAGTTTCTGTCATTCCCTGCACAAACACATGCAGCCGCTGCTCTGCTGCCTTCAGGTCTCTGGCTGGCTCCTCCCTGCCATATGTCTGTGCAGAGAGGGACACCACATGGTCCTAGTCCCCCAGAACAAGAGGTCAATATAGTTCTGGGGCCAGGAGGCTCTGGGGGTGGAAACGATGGCTCCAGCTGGGACCCATATTACCCCCTGCCTGGCCAGAGAAACAGTACCTGCTTAAACTGCAGCAGCCAGCGGTGGATTAATGCATAAGTAAGTCCACAGGGTCTGTGCCCAGGGGCCATGGCCAATTAAGGGGGCCCCACAGGAGCACCAGAAGGTGTGTGGAAGGGGAGGGACCACCTGATCTGCCCTGGCCCCTGTTCCTCCCTCTGCTCCTTGGGGCCCCACCCCCTTGCCAGACCAGAAACTGGAGCCATGCCATGGTAAGACCTGCCTAGAGAGCCAGACCCTCCACCTGCCCTGGGCAGGGGTGCCTAAGAGCAGTTCCCAGTCCAAGTCCCCACCCCCTGAGGAGTGCAACCCATGGCAGGTGGAGACTCCAGGGCTTCCTGAGAAACTCTTACTACTGCCTGGCTCCAGCTTCCACACTGGCCAGGGGGTTGGGTCTGGGGGGAAGAGGAGGGGCAGGGGGTGGGGTCCCATGGTGGGGTGGGGCTAAGGCCCACATCAGACTCCCACCAGGAAGAACTAGCAGGGGCTGTGCTTCATAACAGGGGAGCTAATCACTGTATCATCTCCCCCACTGAAAGTGCAGCCCCTGCCACCGTCACTCCATGCCTGCCCAAGGCTACTATGCCCATGTTAAAAAATGGGGGGCCATGTCCCACTCCTCTGCGGCCCCCCCTCCCCAGTTCTGGTTCCCCCTGGGGTCTGGGAGTCCAAACTGTTCTTTGTGACCAGGGCTCCAATAAATCTTAATCTGCCTCTGCCTGCAGCTGCTGGGCCACCTCTCTGTGGAATGCTTCCCACAAAGGGTGCGATACTAGTGGGTGCAGCGACCACAGAGAAGCTGCCCTGGTCATGTCAGGTGGCAACCAAGAAAGAGAAGTCAATGTATGAGACTACTCCATGTTTCCTGTTCAAGTGGGAGCCATTGCACATTTAGAACCCACATAAACCAACCCTTCACAACACTTAATCTTCTAGACCAATAGTTAGACTGCATATCAGGAAACTAAAGTAACAAAGCCTTTCCTGGGCATACCCTGCAGGCAGAAAAAGACTGAAGGATTTATGTAATCCTTGAAAATCAACTTGGGTCCAGGTATCCTTCTGTTTGCGTGAGCAATATGCTACCTACAACAGCTGTCCTGCCCTACAACCTGTCCCCACAGAGTCCTGATTCCCAGCAGATTCCTGAGCATGTGGCATTGCCACAAATGGACATTCAATGGCTCTTGGGGAAGAGGAAGAGCCATTTGGAGCATGTTGCTTGAGCTATGCGCTTCCCTCCCCTCCCTTTTGGTGTCTTTAGGATTTTCCCTTCCTTTTTTTCATTTATTTCCCCTCTGCCATGCCTCTCAGCCGAGGGAAGTTCCTTCTACATCACAAACAGTAACACATGTTCTGCATAACCCTGTGCAGAACATGGCCCTAGTTCACTTATTTTCCATTGAAAGAAAAGGTAAAATGAAATGAAAAAAACACCAACTCAAACCAGTTTTTCTTGATCAAATTGTATTCATTTATATGTTAATAGCTAGAATCAGACCTAACAAGCAAGATGAATATTCAGATAGGTATAAATCGGATGAATTCATTATTGTTCAATCAATTACACAACAAAGGACAGCTTGGCTCCCCATGTTTCAGAACTATTTTGCATCTCAGTCAAAACTGCTGCTAATGATGTCTCTCAAAATGAGAAACAGCACAGGTCTAAACTGGGGTCCTATTTTTGTAGCTTCCATGGAACAAGGTGATGTTACAGTGTCATTCCCACATAACAGTCTCTCTCTTTACAGAGATTGTGCAATATAAGCTTCACTGTCCAATTTCTTGCCATGCAAGTGGATGCCAATCCCAGCTGTTTCAATCCATCAAAGGTGGAGATGTCAGGCACTAAAGACAGCATCTGATTGACAGTGATGCTGGAACAATTTGTATAGTGGGGGTGCTGAGAGCCATTGAACCAAACTGTAAACCCTGTATTTGACGGAAACCACTTCAAGCCAGGGGGCGCTGCACCCCTAGTTCCAGCAAGAAAGTGTAGAAAAAGAGCATGTGCCTGAGGAAAAAGACAAGTCATAGAGAATAAGTAAGAAACAGGAAATTACATTTAACTGATGGCAGTAAAAAGAGTCGGGATTGAAGCTTGCTGCACATAAAGAGCGTCTATAAAGGACAGAGGGAGAAAGGGTAGAACGCACCCTAGCAAATAATGATAAAAATAAAAGCAAGAATTAAATGATAAAAAGAAAATATTTAGTCAGGAAATAGAAGGTTGAAACTGACAAGCAAGGGAAGAGAACTACCCAACACTAGCCAGATTAGGTTCCCACAACTGCAATTGATACACAATCATCTTTGCATTATTCAGCAGTCTTCTCCCAAGCACATTTGCCCTCCCACCCCAATGCAAGTCCTACAGGCAAGTTGTTGTACAGGCATTTACTAGGTTTTTTGACACAGTCCTTCCTAGGGCTTTTGGTCTCTCAATCGCTGATTTAGAAATAAATGTGTCTGTTGCAAATGTATAGCAATGGAACCTAGCTACAAACTTTGCATTCAGAATTCAATTTCAAACCCACCCTAAACCCATGTGAAATTTTTTGGGAGCAATATTCAGATCCAGGGTTTTAGTTCAGGCTCATCTCATATCCCTGTAATAACAAGTGTTTAAGGCAGAACTGATGCCATTAGGGCCTCAGGAATGCTCCCTTCTATGAGAGGCTTTTGCAAATCCCACTCTATCATTTCCACGGTCAAAAATACAGTAAAACGCTGACATGAATACATCTCCTAAAATCCATAGCTGGCCAGTATGAGTGGCAATATCCAGAGACTGAAAGCCACTGATGCACACGGTTTTTTCTTCTATGGTTTCCTGAAATTAAAAGCACATTTCTATGTAGAATTACATATCATCATCTCATAATTTGGTAGATACTATTTCTTAGAATTTATATACATACCTTTATTATATAGTCTTTTGCTGTTAACGTGTATTCTCTATGTCCAATGGTGAAACTTACATGTGGCAGGCTTGACAGTCTCCTGCAGTCTACAACAAACTATAACATAATATATGGGTTGACTTGAGGCTTGTTTGTTTGGGTGTTCTTACATTGCCTTTTTATTCAAAATTATAATCAGTCTATCAACCTATGAATCAACTTAGCAACCAGAATAGCAACCTCTGCAGTCCGGTTTGGTATTATTTATTTTTTTCAGACCTAATATTCAACATACAAAATTATATTATGGCCCTGCACAGGAGTGAAAGTGGTGGGAATGTATAAGGAGGCCTCCTGCTCTTTGAGCTAATACACAGAGTTGAACACAGACTTCTCAGACTCCCACACCCAAGGACCAATGCAATCTAGGGCTGACAGCAAGGCTAGTGATGCCCAAAATGGAAGGGTCTCTGAGGACCTGGCTCCTCCTTCCTCCACATATGCAAGCAAACCCAGGCTCCAGCATGAGTTCTCATTGTCTCTTTTAATGGGCACTGCTAAGTGCACAGTTCCAGTGCTCCCAGAAGCCTGCCACAGGCATGGTCCTGGGAGCTGCCTCCAGTATGTCGTCTCTCCTGAAAGCCTCCACAGGGAGCAGCTCACAGTCACAACCTTTCCCCATACTCTACAGGAACGTCACATTTTCAGATGGAGGGAACCCATCCAGAAGGTCTATTGGGCATATTGTGTCCTATATTATACTACACTAAAATGGAATTCGAAGAACAGCTGATAGATCACAATCTGGAATGCCCATTCATTGCTGTAAATATTACACTAATTCGTTGTGAATATATGAGAGGGGGGTTTGTTGTGTGGGGTTTGTTTTGTTGTTGTTGTTTTTGTTGTTGTTTTTATTTTATTTATCGCTTCTCCAGTTGCTCCATTCATTAAAAAAATTAAAAGAACTTTGGATGATTCTGGAGGATGGCCTAATACCCTCTGGGAGCTTTGTTGTAAGCTGTAGTGGTTTAGCTTATTGTTTTACAACAGGAGGAATATTTTTAAAAATCTAGTTTATGAAAATATATTCCCCAATTATTTTGAATGTCTGTCGAGTGCATTCTGGAAAACAAGAGCCAAGTAGAGCTGCAGAATATATTGTGGGCTATATCATATGTATATAATATAAATAATATAACAGAGCCAAGATATTACATAGTGGGCTATGAGGGTCATAAATTAGAGCTGGGTGAGGAACAGATTTTTCAGTACACTGCCAACTGCAAAACAAAGCAAAACAATTTTTTTTTCATTTTTGGTGAATTGAAAAGGCTAAAAAAAAAGTGTTGTAGGTTGAACAAAACATTTCATTTGAACCAAAATGTTTCATTTCAACTTTGAGTGTTTTTAAATGTTTTAGATTTTAAAAAAAAAATTGAAGGCAATTTCCTAATAAAAAGTCTTTTCAATTGAAAAAATGAAAATGCTTCAGTTTGACATTTTTGGAAACTTTTTCCTGCAACATGAAAAATTCAGCAAAACCAGCACAAATTTGCAAAATTGTTTGATGTGGCTGAATCTCAATTTTTTTTTTTTAACCAGAAAAATTTTTTCGCTGAAACATTTTCTCCCAACTCAAGCTATAGTGTAGCTCCATTTACACCACAAATGTTTCTAGAACAATTTCAGGCCATGTGAGCTCATAGTTTTGTTTCAGCCATGTAGTACATGGGAAATGTGAACACAACAGAGAGAGAAGTTGAAGCACTGAAATAGACTTGACTTTATAGCACTGTTGTAATGTGTTATAATCAATTTGTTGGGATTGTAGTCTATTTATAATACACCACAAGGTGGCAGTGTTTTCATACACCACTCCGTGCATGACAGCTCAGCAATATTAGTTTGGGAACACAATGTAGTAAAATCTCATTCTGTGGGCAGGTTAGTGATTAAAAGATAAAGAAATGTTATTTGATTCATAAAATCTAGAGCATCATAATTTCAATGATGTCACCTTCTGCACCAAGGTAGAGGGGACTCCCTGCCCCCCAGCCCCAGGTCCCCCAGTTGGTGGAAATTTTGATAATACAATTTCAGAGTAGCAGCCGTGTTCGTCTGTATCCGCAAAAAGAACAGGAGTACTTGTGGCACCTTAGAGACTAACAAAATTATTTCAGCATGAGCTTTCGTGAGCTACAGCTCACTTCTTCGGATGCACAGAATGGAACACACAGACAGGAGATATTTATACATACAGAGAACATGAAAAGGCGGAAGTATGCATACCAACAGGAAGAGTCTAATCAATTGAGATGAGCTATCATTAGCAGGAGAAAAAAAACCTTTTGAAGTGATAAGTAAGATGACCCATAAAAGGTGTGAGGAGAATTTAACATAGGGAAATAGATTCAATTAGTGTAATGACCCAACCATTCCCAGTCTCTGTTTAAGACTGAGTTAATTGTATCTAATTTTCATATTAATTTGAGTTCAGCAGTCTCTCTTTGGAGTCTGTTTTTGAAGTTTTTTGTTGCAAAATTGCCACCTTCAAGTCTGTCACTGAGTGGTTAGAGAGGTTGAAGTGTTCTCCCAC
Organism: Gopherus evgoodei; assembly: GCF_007399415.2. Taxonomy (NCBI): domain Eukaryota; kingdom Metazoa; phylum Chordata; order Testudines; family Testudinidae; genus Gopherus; species Gopherus evgoodei. The sequence goes on from NC_044322.1 coordinate 299,839,001, forward strand.
TGGTTTTTGAATGTTATGATTCCTGATGTCAGATTCGTGTCCATTTATTCTTTTGTGTAGAGACTGTCCGGTTTGGCCAATGTACGTGGAAGAGGGGCATTGCTGGCACATGATGGCATATATCACATTGGTAGATGTGCAGGTGAACAAGCCCCTGATGGCGTGGCTTAAACAGAGACTGGGAATGGTTGGGTCATTACACTAATTGAATCTATTTCCCTATGTTAAGTTCTCCTCACACCTTTTATGGGTCATCTTAATTATCACTTCAAAAGGTTTTTTTTCTCCTGCTGACGATAGCTCATCTCAATTGATTAGACTCTTCCTGTTGGTATGCATACTTCCACCTTTTCATGTTCTCTGTATGTATAAATATCTCCTGTCTGTGTGTTCCATTCTGTGCATCCGAAGAAGTGAGCTGTAGCTCACAAAAGCTCATGCTGAAATAATTTTGTTAGTCTCTAAGGTGCCAAAAGTACTCCTGTTCTTTTTGATAATACAAGGTCATTGGAAAAGGTTCAAGTTGGGTATATCTGAAAGCCCTTTTCCTCCACAAACATAATGGTACCAAACATGACAAACCTAGAACATGTGTATGTGTGTGTGTGTGTTTAAAAATCAAAGCTTTTTAAATTACACTTTAACATAAATTGACCTTTGGTAATCCTTCCTAGGGAAGTTGCCTTGACAAGTAGGACTGAAAACATTTATTCATCAAAGTCATCATCAGTGTCATCTCCATCTACTCCACTGCTAGATACATTGTCACACTGATCCTTGTCCGTGCCACACATGCACCTCTCCATGCAAGGCAGGTTGCTGGCCAAACATTTGCAGGATAATGAGCATCTGTTCTTTGCACACATGTATTTGATTAGCTGAGGGACTGATTTGGGAGTACACGGTGTTTTACACATAATTGGTGTGATCAGTCCCTCCTCCAAGACCCATCCATGCCCTATAAGGAAAGGTAGTTTTGGACATGCTCAATCATCCTAAAGCCATTCCATTGCTTGATAATTCACCCTCTTGATAGCAGATATAAATGCACCCCTTGTCAGTAGCAATTTTTCTCCATTTGCTTCTTGGAAAACATCCACCTATGTGCTCTGCAAGCGTCATAATGTTGGTCTTTAAATTATAAACTTGGCATATGAATGGCTCCAGTGCATTTATGATCTCATCAATGACTGCTAGGTTGACCAGACAGCAAGTGTGAAAAATCAGGATGAGGGTGGGGGGTAAAGGAGCCTATAAAAGAAAAAGACCCAAAAATTGGGACTGTCCCTGTAAAATCTGGACAGCTGGTCACCCTAGTTGACTGCATCAGTCATTCCGAACACCTTCAGAGTGAGGAGAAAGTCTTCAGAGGCTGAATCAAATGCCTTCCAGTACAATAATTTGGTCTTTCCAGCCCATCTTCCAGTAATGTCATATCCTGAAAGGACATAGAAACCTAGTAGTGCTGCAGCTTTGAATGCTCTGCAAGATAGGAACACAGCTTTGAGGATATACCACAATTCTGCTTCCTAGGATCTTGTGGAAGCCTTGGGTAGCATCTCATGGAGAGCGCTAGAACATCTGTGTCTTGTGCAAAAACCTAGAGTTTAATAGCACCTCTCTCTGTGGCACTGATGACATGCAAGGTAATTTTAGTGTCAGACTCCCCACGGGAACTATGAAGAAACTCCACTGAACAGTGTGAGGCAGCTGCTTCATTATGCCATGTGACTGTGAAATTCTTTGAACAATTCTTTGCACGCTTGAGTATTTTTCCTGCTAGGTATGAGGTTATCTTATCCTTCATAGGGATACGAGACAGTAGCTTCTTCATTATGACACTGGAGATGTTCCTGGATCAGTGGCTTTGTATTGGACAGAGGCAATACCAGGTTTTTTTGGTAATCTTTTTAATTGACTCCTCTGCATGTGTCAAACATAGATACTCTTTGTCACAGAGCCAGTAGCCTCATAATGAAGTGTACAGTTTTCAGAATGGAGAGAGGTAAATAGTGGTATCCCCCAGAGGTCTGTATTGGGCCCAGTCCCATTCAACATATTCATAAATGAGCTGGAAAAAGGGGTAAACAGTGGGGTGGCAAAATTTGCAGATGATACAAAACTACTCAAGATAGTTAAGTCCCAGGCAGACTGCAAGGAGCTACAAAAGGCTCTCTCAAAACTGGGTGATTGGGCAACAAAATGGCAGATGAAATTCAATGTTGATAAATGCAAAGTAATTGCACATTGGATAACATAATCCCAACTATACATATAAAACAATGGGGTCTAAATTAGCTGTTACCACTCAAGAAAGAGATCTGGGAGTCATTGTGAATAGTTCTCTGAAAACATCCACTCAGTGTGAAGCAGCAGTCAAAAAAGCTAACAATGTTGGGAATCATTAGGAAACGGATAGATAATAAGGCAGAAAATATCATATTGCCTCTATATAAATCCATGGTAAGCCCACACCTTGAAAACTATTGGACTTGGAAAAGGTTCAGAAAAGGGCAACAAAAATTATTAGGAGTATGGAAGGGCTTCAGGGTGAGCTTACTTGCCCAAGCAAATCCATTCATATATGATGGACTGGAGCTCATTAATATCATGATGAAAGCAGTCTTCAGTGATGAGCTAGCTAACAATGTCAGTTGAATGGATACTTTGTATGAAGCCTTCAAAACCCAAAGAATTATTCAAGGTTCCATTAATCTATGGGCTACAATCTAGAAGAACAGACTAAAGCTGTGCTTGAATGTAAAGAAGAAAGTCAGAGTGAAAGTGGCAGGGGTTATGACAGAGCTAACCACAGACAGGTTATTGCTTGCTTGTCTCCTGGTCATGTGCAGATCTCAGCATGATGTTGATCTATATGAGACTTTGGAAAAGTATGAGTTCTCCATGGGACCATGATTGATGTTCGAATGTGACGGAATAATGCATATGTGCCAGGCAAAAAGCAAACTAATTCACATCTCGCATGGTCTTCCTAAGCCAGTACCTACTAACAACACAACCAATATCTTATGCCAGCAGAGGCTTTTCAGCATGGTAATCACAGATGGTATGGCTGAGGTACAACCTCTCAACAAATCAGATACTGTTAAAACCTGCCAAGGCTGTACATGAGAACAGCCATACTGGGTCAGACGAAAGGTCCATCTTCTGACAGAGGCCAGGGCCATGTGCCCCAGAGGGAATGAACAGGTAATCATCAAGTGATCCATGCCCTGCTGCTCATTCCCAGCTTCTGGCAAACAGAGGCTAGGGACACCATCCCTGCCCATCTTGGCTAATAGCCATTGATGGACCTATCCTCCATGAATTTATCTAGTTCTTTTTTGAACCCTGTTATAGTCTTGGCCTACACAACATCCTGTGGCAAGGAGTTCCGCAGGTTGACTGTGTGTTGTGTGAAAAAATACTTCCTTTTGTTTGTATTAAATTTGCTGCCTATTAATTTAATTTGGTGACCCCTAGTTCATGTGTCATGGGAAGGAGTAAATAAGATGTCCTTATTTACTTTCTCACCACAAGTCATGATTTTATAGACCTCAATCATATCCCCCCCCTTAGTCATCTCTTTTCCAAGTTGAAAAGTCCCAGTCTTATTAATCTCTCCTCATATGCCCCTTCTTGGCATTTAACAGCATGTAATGAGTCCAGATAGTGCTTGGTTACTTCTGGGGAAGTCATCCCAGCCTTGCTTAATATTTCATTCAAAATTCAGCAGAGTGCTGGGGTTGTCAGGAAAAACTGGGAAAGAGCATTTGGATGTTGTGTTACGCCCAGCAATCCCTCCCGGGACTTTCATTGCTCTGTTTTCATGTTCTAGGGCTTTATCTGAACCAAGTCCGCAGAAGGGAACTGGTGATCTTTTAACAATCCAATTTCCTTTTCAAAAAGCATCCCATATGTCAGTGTCACTTTTCTACACCTCTTATTTCGTTCAGGTACCAGGCAATCATCACAGAATAGTTGGTTAAATCTTAAGCAAAAAAGTATTTCACAAAGTCGTTCAGTGCTGTGAGATGCAAATTCCAATTAGCTGTTCTGACTGATCAAATAAAGAGCAGCAAAGACTGAACCATCTTCATGTATAATAAATCTTCATCAACTAGAGGACCTGGAGCTGTGAACGAGGGAGGTAGGGGTGGGGAACAGCGAATCCCCCTAATTAGTGCAGAGGATGATACCACTGAAATTATGATTCTGTTGATTTTTACGAATCAAATGACATCTCCTTTGTCTTTCTATCATTAATTTGCCCATGGAATTACACATGCTCCCAGACTATGTGGGACTACCATTTAAATGCATATAGGAATCAATATGGCTGCAAGCAGGCAGACTGGCAAGCCATGAAATGAAGAAGCAGAGCTGTTTGGACATCAAAGGAGAGGTGAAGGAGATGGTGAAGCTGCTCCATGAGTGAACATAGGAGGGAAAGCATTAGGGTTGCCAAGTGTCTGGTTTTTTACCAGAAAGTCCAGTCCAAAACACTATCTGAAAGTGCCTGGCTGGAAACACTGACTGGAGACCAAAAGTCTGCTTGTTGGGCAAGTGCCCCCCCAAAAAAATTATCCCACCAGGGTGAGCAGAGTGGCTCTGTCCTTCACCCACTGCTGCCACCACCACCTCTGACAACCAGGCTCTCTTTCTGGCAGGCAGCTAGTGCACTGGCTGGCCTCTCATGCCAACCCAGAGCACAGCAGCTGGCAGGAGAAGTAGGTCCTTCCACTCCCCGCCTGGGTCTGGCTGCCAGGGTAAGAGGCTGAGTGAGCTGGAAACATGCCAGGGAGCAGAAGGGGCAGAACCTTCCACTTATCCTGCCAGCTGCTCTGCTGTGGGTTGATCTGAGAGCCCAGCCACTCAGCACGGGAGCTGGGCTGCCTCAGAGAAAGCCTGGCTGTGGGAAGCAGCAGGACACCCGCCACCCAGGCCTGGCTACTGGGGCCAAATGTGCTGGGGGGCAGGTGCAGCAGAAGGAGGGAGCCTCCCTACTCTGCAGGTGACTGGTGAGGTGGGGAGAGTATGGTGCTCTCTGGGCTGGATGCAGGGCTGCAGGGGAGAGGAGTGAGCAGAGGGCAGGATCTTGGGGTACAGGATGGAGCAGGGATGGAGCAGGGGGCAGGCCTCTGGGAAGGGGACTGAGGAGGGGTGTATAGTTTCCAGAAATTGGGAAGTTGGCAACCCTAGAAAGCATCAGAGGATGAGAGTGGCAGCAACTGGGAAGGAGTGGCAGAGTGGGGAGTGGAACAGATGCCGGGATATATGAGATATGAGATATAAGAGAGTGAGCAGCATATGGAAAGCTGGGGGTGGCAAGGAGCAGGTAGAAAGAGATTGAGAGGAAAGGAGACTGGGAGCATGGAGGAGATGGCAGCAGGATGCTGCAGAAGGTGAAGATGCAGCAGCAAGGAGGATAAAAGGGAAAATGGAGGGGAAGAAGAAAGTGGGAGGAGGAGTAGAGCAGGGAAGAGAGGGGGGAATGAGAGAGGCTACAGGGAATGGGACTGTGCAGAAGACGGAGAGCAGGGGGATGGAAGACAGGGATTGGGACAGATCTGGCTCTCAGATGCATATGTTACATTCAAATGAACCAGAATATTTTGAATGATAGAACTGTGTCCCCCTCTAGGGGTTCTGGTAACAAGAATGTGACACCCATGCCCTTTGATGGAATTATTACATGTCTGTCATTCCAGTATCTTTTTATCCTAATTTCTGGATTCTGACTGACAGTCAGCCTGGAACTCAGGGGCGGCTCCAGGCACCAGCACACCAAGTGCGTGCCTGGGGCGGCAAGCCACGGGGGGCGCTCTGCCAATCTCCACGAGGGCGGCAGGCAGGTTGCCTTCAGCGGCATGCCTGTGGAGGGTCCGCTGGTCCCGTGGCTTTGGCGGATCTCCCGCAGGCATGTCGCCGAATCCACAGGACCGGGGACCTCCCACAGGCAAGCTGCAGAAGGCAGTCTGTCTGCCGTGCTTGGGACGGCAAAATACTTAGAGCCCCCCCTGCCGGAACTGCTCTGGACTTTAGGGAGTTAACAGTCATGGCATATGATGTAGGAAAGGTAATTTTCTCCTGTTTTACAGGGTAGTAGATCTGTCTTATGATGTCATGATCATCTGAGCAACTTTAACAGAACTTTTCCTTAAACAGATGCTTCTACTAGATCCACATGTGTCATTAATGCGGGAAGAGATATCTTGGAAACAGAGGTGGCAGGGAAGGATGAAAACAATACAAATCTAGTATGTTCCTCTGCTTTCAGCTCTGTACAAGCAGCAAGCTTTTCTCCTAGTCCCTACTCTGTGCCTAATTTTAATCATTTTATCTTTTTCCCTTCCCCCCTCACATCAGCATTTGTATCAATTCATTACTTCACTTCTCTGAGTTTTTTGTCCCACTCTATGGTTTTTACCTCTCCAGTTTGTGTTGGACTGGCCCCGATATGCTCCTGTAGTTGTCTTATTTGTAAAGAGGGGCCGGTAATAAGAGAAGTGCCTGAATCAACAATGGCTTCACAACCATGGAAGCAAAGCGCAACCCGTCCCTGGATTTTTATGCTGCATGTGGAAAAATCAAAACACATACACTTTAAACAGAGAGTGCAGATAAATGAAGAGTGATGACACAGTTAGCAGAGAATTTAAGCAAGGCTATGCTGCCAGTTAAAATACAAGCATCTAGTTCAAAATTTACACTAACTTTAGAAATGTCCTAATTCCAAAAGAAGGCTTAGTGTTTACAGAAAACTAGGGCAAGAGAGCTTTGGAAATAATTCGTGTGTGTGCCTCATCTGCTCTTCTGAACATGCAGGAGGTTAAGGTCTAACACTGATCTGACCCCAACCAATATAGCCTCTGAGCATCTCACAAACATTAACGAATGTATTCAAGGTTGGGCACTATTGTTATTTCAATCATTTTAAATAGTAGGAACTGAGGCATGACAAGACTAAGGCCAGATCTACACTACCACTTATATCAGTATTACTTGCGTTGCTCATCGGTGTGAAAAAACACCCCGTCCCACCGAGTGACATAAGTTACACCAACATAAGTGCCAGTGTGGAAAGCACTATGTTCATGGGAGAGCTTCTCCTGCTCGTTGCGGGAGAAGTAATTCCATCGGCACAGAGCAGCTACACAAGAGATCTTACTGCAGCCCAGGTGCATAGTACAGCTGCCCCACTGTAAACTCTCTCGTGTAGACTTGGCCTAAGTGACTAGAACACTGTCACAAAGGAAGGCTGTGGCAAGCCAGATCACGTGAATATCCCTTACTCAGGATGGTAAGGATTCCCACAATTCCCACGGATGTTCACTAGGCCCTTAATGTGACCTGCTAATAAAGGACACTCCTCCAAGTACCAGCCACCAAAGTTAGTGCTTCCAGAAATATTATTGCAGCAGGGGATACACTAATTATCTTCAGATCTTTCCCAGAAGCACTGTTTTTGGGAGGCAGTACATCCAGGGTGGCCACTGTAGCACAGATGTCCTAGGATTTTAAGGGGCTTACACCGAGAGGCACAGTTTCATCAGATTTATAGACATGCATACGTACTTGTTAACATGAATTTGCCAGTAGCTTTTCTCAGTAACTGGAACCCAGTGAATTGAACCTTTGTAAAGGGAATGGTCTATACCCCCCAGTATCAATTCACCACCATTTTCAATGTCTTCTCCTCTAAAAATGTAAAACAAAAAAATATGTAAACTGGATGACAAAACAGTCAAATGGTAAAACATAAGTGGGATATGAGAGTGGGGGGAGAAATCAGCTTTCAATTACGACCCTTTCACATCTTTTTCAAATGTGTATGTTGCAATGGAAGTCTAACACTTTTAATTTTATAATTATACCTAGAGATAGCGCCAAATCAGAGCTTCCAGCCTAAACCCCTTACTGAAAATGTTAGGGGTTGTAGAGGGTTTAGAAGTGAGATTAGAAACAAGTGCCTTAGGCCAGTTTCTGGTCTTGTTTACCCCGGTATAAATCCAGGGTAAATCTAGTGATTGAAATGGAGTTACTCTAGGTGTGACTGAGATTACAACATGGCCCTCTTTCTTCCGAAATACTATCGCTCGACTGCAGCGCCGCCATCCTGTTCATCTCCTACTAGCAGACGAAACAACTCTCTGAGTACCCAAGACGCTGTAAGAAAGTCAGATGTAACTGTTCATATTAGCACTGGTCAAAAGCTGATAAATATGTTTTGCAAACATTTTCTAAATTTTCTGATTCCACAAAATAAATTAGTTTTTTCTTTTTCCTCCTTTTTCTTTTCACATGCTTTTTCAGTGACAAAATGCAAATAAGGAAAGGGAGCGATGTAAAAATGAAAAAAAACAGCCTAAAATACTAAACTGACTTTTTTGTTTTTGTTGTTTCAAACAAAAAAAAGTGGATTTAAAAAAATAATAATAATCCAATAATTGGAAATTTTCAAAACAATGAAATTTGGCATCTTATTTTTTTAAAAGTCCATTTTTCATTAAAAAACATTTCAAATGTAGACCATTCATCAGATTAATAGATCAAGAGACTTCTTTGGAGTTCTCAGTGGTTTGCGCATTAATTGTGTATTATACAGTGCATCTACAACTGTTTATTTTAAAGATATAAGTTTAATAGCATTTCAGTAAATATGATTTTAGTTACTATGTTCCCCACTGGTGCTTCTGTCTAGACCTATTCCTGAAAATGTCCTTTCTGGAGATGAAACACATACAAATGGATAGTTTCTTAATCTACAGTTAAAATTTGCTTCTTTTGACAGTGTCCCTTTATTTGGTGTTAAAAACTGACCTGTTCAAGTGGAAGGAAAACACTGGTTCCTCCACCAGATGTTGGTTGATTATGCTGTCAAATACTGGAAGAGCACTGCCAACTGCTAAAGAAGGGTATCCTAAACCCAGCACGCCATCAAAGTGTGCAAGAGCAAAAGTCATGCCGGGCTCAAAGATAGACTCTCCAAAGTCCTGCCCCTCGATGGAAATGTTGCTGATCTGTTTGTTATTAGCAAAGGGAACAAATGAAAAGTAAAGTCAGAGCAGATTACAGAAATAACCACATTTTATATACACATCAGGTTTTTAGATTTATTAGTTTTATCAAATGTGATGTACATAGGGTGACTAGACGTCCTGTTTTCATAGGGATAGTCCCATTTTTGGGGACTTTTTCTTATATAGGTTGCCTATTACACACACATCCCATTTTTTCACAGTTGCTATCTGGTCACCCTAAATGTACAGAGCTTTCCAGTAACTGTGTTAGTTGTATTAATATGAGCAGACATCATGCACTGAAGACAGTTATATTTTGGAAAGCAAGTCCCTTCCTATGGCCTAATTCTGCTGTCATTTGTTCATAAACTCATGCCAGAAAACCACAGTCAAAAGGGAAAGGCAAGGTGGAAGATGCCTGCCCTAAATCTAGTCAACCCATAGGCGTTCTCAAACAAGACACATGAAAGGCCATGCTGGAACAAGATGCAATTGTTCCAGGACTACACATGTACATTTCTCTTTATGTCATATTGCCAGAGTGCTGTATGTTACTGTGCTTTCAGGAAGGAAGAAGTCTAACACTAGACAATAACAAAGGACAATTCCTTTCTAATTTAAAAAAACACTGTGTTTTATTATTTTAGTGAACTGGCAGCTTTGATAGTTGTGAACCAGCAGCTTTGCTATAGTTAAGGTTGAATCTCTGTTTAAAGATAACAATTCTAAGTGCTCTAAAATCCATTTGCTATCTCAGATTGTGCCTTATGGGAATGTGGGATAGGGTTACGGGTCCAAATTTGGGGTCATTTGAACCACAGGTTCCCAAGATACAGCCCCCCTAAAAAAAAACAGTTATTTACACAATTACTTACTTCTTCTTTCTTGCCCCACACTTGTGGTTCAACTATGGGTCTGATCCTCCCCCAAACTGAGGCAGGATAGTGGGATGGGCAGTAGGGGTAGGGGACACAAAATTGGGTGACAGGAGAAGTGGTGGCCTGTCAACCCCCCTTCCCCCCCCTCTCCTTGAAGCCCACCACCACAGTCCCCCTTGCTCCTCCCCAATCTCTTCATCTGCCCAGGCTAAGTGGTTGGGGAATAGGTGGAGATGCCTCCCATCCCAATGGCAATGCCAAGGGCTGGGGGACATCCCACAGCCAAGGGTGTGATGAGCGAATAGGGCAGCAATAATCCTGAAACCTGAGGAAGAGCTGGGGTCCTCCCAAATGTGAGTGGGGATCCTGGAGGGCCCTGCCCCTATGAGGGTCCAAACCTTTCTCTCTTTCCCTTTTGAGTGATTTGGGAGTCTTTACTCCTCTCTGGGGGAGGGGTCTGGCCTCTCCTTCTGAAGTCCTGTGAGTAAGGAAGAACCGGGGAGACCCTATCCCTCCGGGGAGGTCTGTCCTCCTCTTCCTATCTCCTCCATGTCAGCCAGCATCCAATGGGGCCCTGCCCCCCTTGGGGGACCTAAGCCCCTCTGTCTGCCCCAATGTGAGCTGGGTTTGAGGCAGGGTGACCATATTTCCCTATCCTAAATATGGGACATCTGGTAAAATTATTTGTAATCAAGCAATTTCAATGGCAATCAATCAGAACGATGCAGTACAAACATTCAGATTAAATTAAGTTGACTGAGCCCCTGTTAAAAAGAAATACTGCGTAGTTGGATTCTTTTTATTTACCTTCTTATCTTTAAGGCTTTAAGGTTCACACAGGGAGGGGTGATACACACACCCCCACCCAAGGTGACACACACATGTACCTCTCTTACATGTGTGGTGGGGGAGTGGTGACTGACCCTCCCGGCCTGGCGCTCTCCACACTCCATGCCTGGCTGGGCCCCCAAGATGGACCCACCTGTCCCAGTAACTGGTGCCACATCTTCCCAAGGCAACACTTGGGGAGGGGGGGACATGCAGGGTCACATGCCCCCTTCCCCAGATTTTCTGCCAGGGTTCACACAGAATGTGGCCAGCAGCAGCCTATCGGCATTGTGCAGGAGGGAAGGGATGGGAGCTGCTTCCAGGTGCCCCCTGTCCTGTTCTTCCCCCCCGCTACAGGAAGAGGTTAAGCCTTAAGTATGCATTGTGCACCATGGCCCAGGGAACCTGACTGCAGGGGCTTCAGCTAACCCAGCCAGAGAGGTGGCTCAGCAGGGAAGGGTGCCTGGGGACGGAGCAGCCCCATGCTCCCTGGGGGAAGGACCCAGGTTTGGAGCAGGGCAGGTGAAGAGGGGGCTAAACCCACTGCTGTGGAGCCTGCAGATGGAGGGGGGGTGGGAAACAGCTGGAAATCACTTCCCCCCACACTTCAGAGCCAGCACTCAGCAGGGGCTGCACTGATGGACTGGCAGTGGGAGAGGCCTGGCTCTGCACACTGCAGCTTTGCCCCGCCATTAGCTTGCACACCAACCCCCATCTTCGGCCTTTGGACCACCCCACTCACCGCCTGTGGATGTGCAGCTGGCAAGCAGGGATCCAGCCAGCAGCAGGACCGGCCAGCACTGATGGGGGGAGGTGGCAGAAAATACAGGACAACATGCCCATTTTTAAGAAAAAGTCAGGACACCTGAAGGAGGGCTTAAATACAGGACTGTCCCATTAAAAACAGGAAGTCTGGTCACCCTCGTATGAGGAGACAACAGAGCCACCCAGCTTCCCTATGCTGCCTCTAGCACTGCGGAAGAAGACTCCAGGCTTATCCTTTCTCTCAATGCAGCTGCTTTTATGGGGGGAAGGGGTGATGCAAAGGAGATGGGGGGAGGAAAGAAGGGGTCAGAGCTGTGGCAGTGAGGGATGTAGCAGTGGCTTCAGCTCTATCCCTTCAAACCTCTGCATACCTATACCTAGGGCCCTACCAAGTTCACAGTCCATTTTGGTCAATTTCATGGTCATAGGATCTTAAAAATCGTAAATTTAATAACTTAAGATATTTAAATCTGAAAATTTCACAGTGTTGTAATTGTAGGGGCCCCTTCATTTCCATTTTATTCATGTAATTTTTCCTGGGAATTTATCAGTGTTTATTGCAACAAAAACTGGTGAAAATCACTGCAAAAAACTATTAATAATTTTTCTGGGTAAATACTGGGGTTTATTTTGGTGGACGGAAAAGTGGAGGGCGAGGAAGTATTCAGTAGATTAATGCTTTGAATTCCATTCATCAGTGTTTGCTGCAGAATTAAAACAGAACTCAAAACACAATGCCACTTTGAGTTTTAAGAAAACAATATATCTTTAATTCACAAATTAGGGCTGTCAAGTGATTTAAAAAATTAATCGTAATTAATTGTGATGTTAAATAATAATAGAACCACATTAATTTAAATATTTTGAGAAGTTTTCTACATTTTGAAATATATTGATTTAAATTACAACTCTGAATACAAAGTATACAGTGTTCACTTTATAATTATTTTTATTACAAATATTTGTACTGTAAAAAAACAAGAAATAGTATTTTTAAATTCACCTAATACAACTACTGTAGTGTAATCTCTTTATCATGAAAGTTTAACTTACCAATGTAATATTATGTATAAAAAATAACTGCATTCAAAAATAAAACAGTGTAAAACTTAGAGCCTACAAATCACTCAGTCCTACTCTTGTTCAGCCAGTCACTCAGGCAAACAAGTTTGTTTATATTTGCAGGAGATAATGCTGCCCGCTTCTTGTTCACAATGTCACTTGAAAGTGAGAACAGGCGTTCCCATGGCACTGATGTAGCTGGCGTCACAAGATATTTATGTGCCAGATGCACTAAGGATTCATATGTCTCTTCATGCTTCAACGACCATTCCAGAGGACATGCGTCCATACTGATGACAAGTTCTGCTTGATATGATCCAAAGCAGTGCAGACTGATGCATGTTCATTTCATCATCTAAGTCAGATGCCACCAACGGAAGGTTGTTTTTCTTTTTTGGTGGTACAGTTCTGTAGTTTCGCATTGGAGTGTTGCTCTTTTAAGACTCTGAAAGCATGCCCATATCTCGTCCCCTTCAGATTCTTAAACCTTGATCAAGTGCTGTAGCTATCTTTAGAATCTCACATTGGTACTTTCTTGTGTTTTGTCAGATCTGAAGTGGAAGTGTTCTTAAACTAACATGTGCTGGGTCATCATCGAGGCTGCTATAACATGAAATATATGGCAGAATGCGGGTAAAACAGAGCAGGAGACATACAATTCTCCCCTAGAGTTGAGTCACTAATTTAATTAACAAAATTTTAAACGAGTATCATCAGAATGGAAGCATGTCCTCTGGAATGGGGCCGAAGCATGAAGGAGCAATACAAATGTTTGGCATATCTGACACGTAAATATCTTGCAAGGCAGCTACGAAGTGCCATAGGAACACCTGTTCTCACTTTCAGGTGACATTGTAAATAAGAAGTTGGCAGCATTATCTCCTGTAAATGTAAACAAACTTGTTTGTCTGAGCGAATGACTGAACAAGAAGTAGACCTGAGCAGACTTATAGGCACTAAAGTTTTACATGGTTTTGGTTTTGAGTTTAATTATGTAACAAAAAAAAATCTATATTTGTAATTTGCATTTTCATGATGAAGAGACCGCAGTACATTACTTATATGAGGTGAACTGAAAAATACTATTTCTTTTATCATTCTTACAGTGAAAATTTTTGTAATAAAAGTAATAATGTAAAGTAAGCATTGTACACTTCGTATTCTGTGTTGTAATTGAAATTAATATATTTGAAAATGTAGAAGAACATCCAAAAATATCTAATACATTTCAATGGGTATTCTATTTTTTAAGTGTGATTAAAAGTGCGATTAATCAAGATTATTTTTTTTAATTGCAATTCATTTTTTTTAGTTAATCGTGAGAGTTAACTGCAATTAATTGACAGCCTTACCCCAAATAAAACTTTTCATTTGAATAAACAGTTTACTGTTGTAGACTTAGAACTATTAGCCTATAAATATTTACATTTAATAATTGGGCAACGCCATTTGCAGCGCATACACTTAACTTCATCCTTTTCTCCTGTTGTTTTTTTTTAACTTTTGAATACTTCCTTGTGTTCTGAAATATATTCTGATGCAGATTTTCATTTTCTTCTCATTTTAGTGTGTCAAATCTTTAACCATAATCTGCTAGCAGCTTTAAATGTGTACGTGGTGGATGTGAGATTCATCAGTATGTTCAGATGCGCACACACTTCAGAGCTTGTGTGCGTGCCTGTTGGTTTATTGTTTGTATCTTCTGTCTGGACTGACACATAGCCTTACTTCAACAGACAGCTTTGCATATACACACAGACTAATGGATTATCATAATACATATATCTCATGCAATGTTTTGTATTTTCCTAATAAAACAAGTTATTTTTATATCTATGTGAATTATATAAAATAGGGTGAAAATCAGAAAAAAACTGAATACTTTTTGTAAAACCTGGGAATTTTTTGGTAAAAATTGGTTTAAACTGAAAACGAAGGGGCTTATGCATATACTAGGCTCACATCTGGAGCAGAGACTTTGCATCTGCACTCTCCTGCCCCTTCCTGCTTCCAGCTGGTACATGCCCTCCTCACAACCCCACCACTCCCCACTTCCCCATGGCCCTTCCAAGCTTTCCAAGAGCATGGAGTGTGAAGGATGATGGTGGAACTGGTGTGCAAGGAGGTGAGCACTGAGTATTGTGGTATTTGGGTAGTCAGAACAATGGGTGTGATGTAGGGAATATTGGAGCTGATGGAGCAGTGGTAGGGGAACTCATGGTTAAGAGCAGTGAGCTATGGTGGAGAGGGGGTTGGAGCAATGCAGGGAAGAGTGGAGTGGAAAGGAGGGATCAGAGCTATGCATTGGAAGATGCTGTGGGGCTTCGCATACATCCCCCCAAACTCCCCAAGTCCATTTGCCCCTCCCATGTCTGCCTCCCTTTCAAAAACTCCTCACTCGACTCCATTCCAGTCCCTGCACTATTTCTGCATCTTCTCCCCAGCTCCCCCACCAGCGGGTTCCATTCCAACACTCACCTCTCTGTGGGGAGGTGGGCTGAGTTGGACAGGCAAGGAGATGACATGATGACACAGGGCAGTGAACGGACTCACATGCAGCCTGTGCATTCTGTGGCCAGGGTAATCATTGCCAGGGATCCAGCAGCAGTGGAGGGGGAGAGCTGGGCTGCGATGCATGAGGATACTGAAACATTATTTTAAAAAAGCCAAGGAAATTAAGTGCCCAAAAGCTTTGTTAACACAGAGTTAAGATTCCCTGGTCGAGTCGCATGCCTTTTCAGAACTCTGAGTTCAGCTGCACCCAAACTGCTGAAAACCAGGAACTACAGAGTTAAAGTGCACACTCCCCTCCCTGGCAATGCAATCTTAACTCTGCCCTTTTTGAGCAATGCCTCAACATGCCAGCACCACATACTTGTGCTCTACAGATGCTATAGAATATTCTGGGATCAGAGCACAAGAGCACTGTAGGACAAAGTCTTAGCTAAGGCAAAACTCAGGTTAGGTCTGATGTAGCAAAGAGGAGCTACTTACACCTGGCCTACACTCAAACACTGAGTCAATTCCACAAAACACCCTAAACTAACCAAATGTTACCTCCCCTTCACTCCAACCTGAGCATTCCTTCTGAGGCATTGCCTTCACTAACCCCTCACCAGCCCCAGTGTGCCACCCTTCTGCTGACAACCCAGATGACAAGATCACTCCATGTCTCGACAATGACACAATCTACAGAAGTCAGCACTTATATGAGGCATTTGTGATCCTCTGACATACTCATGCACCTCTCATCATACCAAAGACTATATCTACACTACAGCTTATGTTGGCATAGCATGTCGCTCAGGGGGGGTGAATCAATTACCTCCCTGAGCGACACAAATTACACCAACATAAGCACTGGTGTGGACAGAAGTTTTCCTGCCAACATAGCTGCCGCTGCTCGCAGGGACTAGAGAGATAAACTGAGGAGAGAGTTTTCTCCTGTCGGCTTACAGCCAGGGCTGTCTTTACCCATACGCAAAGTACGCAGCTGCGTAGGGCACCAGAAAGAACTTGGGGCAACCAAATTTCCTGGTGCCCTGCACAGCTGCGTGCTGCCTCCAGCCCTTGCCCCACCTCTTCCCAAGGCTCCCCACCCTCACCCCTACCCCACCCCAGCCCCCTTCTTCCCCATCCCTGCTCCGCCCAGCCCACCCTGCTCCACCCCCACCCCCACCTCTTCCTGCCCCTGAGGAGTGCAGCAGGGCTGGGCCTGCACTCACCAGTAACAGGAAGTGCAGGGACCCAAACCCTAGCCACACCACCGGTGAGTTGCTGGGGGTGGTTCCCTTCTGCCCCCAAGCCAGCCCCCTCCTCCCTCCCACGGAGGCTGCCTCCCCCCTCGCAGAGGGGCTCTGTAGGGCCCCAGAATAGCTAGGGACAGCCCTGCTTACAGAGGCTACATTAGACAGTTTGCAGCAGCGCAGCTGTAAACTCTCTAGTGTGGCCATGCTCACAATAACAACTGTACCAACTGCTCCAGTCTAAGCCCTCCACCATTCAGTACAACTACACCTAACACAATGAACGCAGCTGACGTGAATGCAGATAAATGCTGGAATTCAAATTTCTGGAACACAACACAAATAATTGTACAGTCTCTTAGAATTTCCTGCTGGTTACTTATTATGGCATCCCATTTGTGAACCATTCCCAATGGCTACTGCTAGCTCCAGGGGGCAGAGTTAAGGTTGCATTGCAGGAGTGGCCTGTACCTTAACTTTGTATTTCCTGGGTTTCAGAGGCTGGTGTTTTGCTGAACACAATGTTCGGGAAGGCTACAGGGCACCACCATCAAACAATTTGGTGTTAATGAAGTTTTGAGGCATTTAATCATAATACATGAAAGGTGCCTTTTCTAGACTCTAGGCACATTTGCTGTAAACTGAAAATACAGTCAGTCAGCTTGAACTAGTAGCTTGCGCCTCACCCCAAAGCCAAAGATAAAATCAAACCCAAGCAATACCAAACTTATCCTCAAAATCCTGGGTATACAGTTAGGCCTTGCTCACGGTCAGCAGATTTGTGCTGTTTTGGACCATGAAGGAAGGAACTTCTGAAGCCCAGGGCTTCTCACAGAGAACACTGTGCTAAGGGCTCTCTACTTCATTTTCCCCATTCTGTCCCCGAGGGGCTTCAGCTCAAGCATCCATACTGATAGCATCTGTGGCAATAGGACATGAGTCACTGTCCCTCTCCTCATGTAAGGCAGGTCCCAAGCTACTCAGGTCTTTGTAGGTCAATACTAACATCTTAACCACCTGGAAAGCCATAAACAACCAATTCAGAGAGCGATGATAATGATGATGTTAGGGTTCCACTCACCCGTAATGTGTCTTTGCCAGCAATGCCTAGAAGCTGTCCAGTACCATACTGTAGAGCAAAGGCCTGCCCTCCATGCTGATAGGAGTTTGATAGAAATGATTTAAATTTTTCATGCATCTCTGTGAAAATAAACCTCACCCTTAGCACTGAAGATATGGTAATTGGGAATGTACCAGATTTCTGAGTATCAAGAGGGAAAATTACTGTTTGTAGTGACCCAGCCACTCCCAGTCTTTATGCAGGCCTCATTTGATGATGTCAAGTTTGCAAATTAATTCCAGCTCTGCAGTTTCTCTTTGAAGTCTGGTTTTTAAGTTTTTTTGTTGAAGAATGGCCACTTTTAAGTCTGTTATTGAGTGTCCATTCAAAAAAACCATTCAAAAACCAGTAGGAGAGCACTTCAATCTCCCTGGACACTCAGTAACAATGGAACCATTTAGAGGGCAGAATCTCACCTTCTCCCTCTTCTGCTCTACACATCCTGTTTCTTTAGGGGATGCACAGCAAAGTCTGCCTACTCCTTTCACAAATCCTTTCACATTTTCCTTCACCCCAGTGAACCCCAAAGTCAAAAGATCAGTGTAGCAGCAGCAGCTGCAGTGGAGGAGCCTTTCCACTTCCACTGCTGTGTAACAGAGAGAAGATGCCCACCCCAGGAAAAGACACTCAGAGTTTGGACATCATGGCCAAAGTTCCTGAGAACACAGTCTCAATATTGATGTAAATAAGACCATGCATGCAGTATTTCCTCCACCACCCCCTTTAGTAGCTGGATGGACACATGAGCTGGTTGCCATCTGAAGATGTCAGGAAGGGAAAAGAGTTGCTGCATGAGCAAAAATCTTCTCCTAGAAGATTGCACCAACTCAGAGAGCATCCTGACCTATTGAGGGATGGGGAGAGAGGCAGCTGGATTCTCCGATTGGACTGAGATCCATATCTGAAGTTATGAGTTTTATCCAGCTGCTTGTGCCCCTAAATACAGATTCCACTGAAATACTAACCTGTTCATTTCTCCTTACTGGGCACATCTATAGCCCTTAGATTACAGTATTTCACTCTGAGATTTTCTTTCTGTCTTCTCTTGCCTCAGATGTCTCTGGTAGCATGAAGTTTGAATGTTGTTTCTGAAGCTTATGCATCACAACATAAATTGTGTGAGGTATAACAGACATATCGGTGTAGCTCAGCAGCTAACTCTGAGATAAGCAACACAGACATTCTTTCTAGAGACTCCTTTTTCTTACCCACCTCGCCAGTAGAGTGGAAATGGACTAATCCTTTCATCTGCCACTTTGTGTCTCTCGGCCCTGTTGTATCTAACTAGCAATGACAAATTCCAGAGCGTGCAGAACTGGAATTAATCTGAATATCATGGGAGAGTATCAACTCCCTCCACTGTTGCACAACATGAATAAAACTGCGAGTGAATCTCTCAGTAGAATTCTTGTAAAATAGTGGTGTGAAGTGAAGGTATGTGAGACTCTGCTGAACACTCAACAAATGTGTGTGGTTTTCTGCTAAATATGTTTTCCACCAAAGTGCATTCACTGCAGGGGAGTTACTTTAAAAGGTGAACTAAACCATTAGAAGCTCAAAGGAACATAACGTCTCTTACTGCAGGCTTCACTGATGCAATAAGCTGAAGGGACCCAAAAATTGGATGATCCTGTGTCGAACACCACTGTGAATTTCTGAGGTGGGGTGCCAACACTTATCACCCCGTAGTATTGGGCCTGAGGGAAAAATATACTTAGTCAGTTTAGCGCTATATCAATGCAGACGATCCTTGAAGAAAAGACAGACAAAGGTACAATGTAAAATATCCTCAGTGTTTCCAATCCAATTTGATTTGACTTTTAATTAAATGTTACCTCTACCAGGCAACCAATTCTTTCCCATCCCACAAGTGGCCACTTAAGGCAGATTTCAGGATGTGGCATATCTTTTAAGTACTTCAAGAGCATGAAGTCAATCCTGGAGTTTTTCCGTTGACTTAAATGGAAGCAAAATCATGCACCAAATTCTTACAAATGCAAGGCAAAATCTTGCAATAAATTCCTGAAAAACTCCTATTGAAGGCAACAGGAAGGTCTGGCAGCTTTATACTAGTAAGGAATGCAAGATGTAGCCCTACTGATTTTAGAAAGCTCTTAATATTAATCCAACTGGCAATGCAACTATCACCTCACTGGGACACACCACTGTATATTTTTATTTGAATGTATTCTAGTCACTACTAATTAGCCAGTTAAAACAAGCGGATCAAATTCAGTATCTGCTTAAGATTCCACCTGATGCACCACACAAAACCTAGCAGAAGAATGTAGAAAATACAGAAGGCTCTTTTGTATAAAAGACAGATGGAGAGAATCTGTGAACATGTGAACTCTGAAGTAGCTTATCAACTTAAATGCTCCAAGTGCTTAGTGCCCATATCTGCCTGTGGAATAGCACTACAGCATTAGGAGACCTATTTTTAGGAATAGGCATTTCTGGCATCTGATGCAGATAGAAAAGCCTGTCCAGTGCCAAAATATTCTGTATTGATGCAAATACTTGAATGTTTATTATGAATGTATTAACTGATATTAATGTGCTCGGCACTGAATGGAACATGGTATCTGCACCAAGAGCTTACATTCTAAATTAGACGAGTCAGTAAAACCCACTCCATGAGTTATATGTAATAGAATATCTAGATGAGCTAAGTCTGCTAAGTCGCCACATGATTTTATTTATTACTGTAACCCTTGTCCTTCTCCATTATTGTTTATCACGTTTTTGCATCATCTGTAAAATTAGATTGTAAGCTCTTGAGAGCAGGGATCTTATCTTTGTATCCATTTCTGTACAGCACCTAGCGCATTAATAATAATAAATAATATGATTAAATGGAAAGACCTGCAACATTTTGAGATTAATTAACTAGTGCGTTATTTGTGGGAAGTATGTTATTGCCTGTATGTTTAAAACTGAAAATCCCTTTGTGGCATGATCCATAACTTTCTCTAGATACAATGACAAACACTCAGTCAGAGCTAAGCAAGCCCTTCCAACTACATTACTTAATGAGCAGATTAAGATTTAAGAATTTTTTCTGTAGTAAACTGAAGTTAAGGTGCGCTGTGGTGAATCTTATCTAGATTGTCCCCTAGGCTTCTGTTCTTTTAGCTTCATCCTGAGGATCACCATTTCCAATTCTCTAGCTTTCCCCTCATCAGAACAGGTGGAAGTGGGATCCTACTTTATCCTAACTGGGACATAGTATTATTTATTTATTATATGCTACAAAATGAAAAGTGTGCCCATCCCAGGCCCCCTTGTGATCTCTTGCTACTAGATACAGATATATCATTATGCAAAGCTGAAGAGGCAGACGGATCATAATTCATAAGCAGGGAAGCTTTGTTTAAATTAAAGTAGTCCTCCATTTACAAGTGAAATAGTAAGGATATAAATCATTCTACTAGCACCTGGTTTTCTAGTATTCATATCTTCACAAAATGCTCATCAGTTAAGACTCAGGAAGCAAAACCAGAAATGCTATTGTTTAGGAGTTTTTAATTTTATTGGTGGGTGGAAGAGTTCATGGGATACCACCCACTATATGAAATTAATTTTAGGGCAGTGGCCTGTTCAGAGCAGGTGTTCGGCATAAGCAGACTAAACAATTGCTTAAGGCCCCAGCAGCTCAATTGAGCCCCCTATTCACTTGTTATTATGTATTGGGGCGAAGGCAAAAATATTCCTGCTTAAGACTCCCAATGGGCTAGCACCACCTCTGGGCCTGTTCACTTGGGAGAGAGCTGGATTATAGACAGAATCTGCTCAGCTGTGCTCATAGTCAAATTGCCAGTCATGGGAGGAGTTTGGAATGGTTAACTCGTGCATTTGCCGCTTTGGGAAAAACTAAATAATTCATCATTTCCATTTTTTTAAATGTCAGATGAGAGAAAAAGCTTGAGCAATTCACAGGGTGGCCTCAGTTCTGCACATCCCTGTTACACCCAGGCAGGGCTTTCCTCAAGGCCACCCCCACTTCTATCTCCCCTCAGGCCAGGCCAGGGCCCTGCTCAGGGACACACCTCTTGCTATCTCCCCACAGTGCAGGGCTCACCTCAGGGCTACTCCGGTCACTACCTACACTTCCCTCTGGCTAGAGTGTGAGTGTTGCTGACTGGTTCTAAGCAGAGCTGGTCAAAACACCAGGAAAGGATTTCACAAACATTTTTCAACTCTTGTTATTGGTTTTATTACCCAGCTCAACTGCTAGTTTAAAAAAATCTTCTCAACAAAAATTTTCCCAACATTTTCTGTCAAAATTTGAACAGTCGACAAAAATGTTTTCAGAAATTCTAAATTTGAAAAATTCTGGCCAGCTCTAGTTCTGAAGGGAGTTGTTTTTAATCCATCATGCTCTTCTTCCATGTTCATCTCTGGGCCTTTTTCTTTGTAGCCCCCTATCTTGGAACTCTCTCTCATTGACCCAATCTGCCATGCTTCCACCATCTTGCATATAAACACAATCTCCTCTAAGAAGCCTGTATAACTTAGTCCTCTCCTTTGATAAATGTTAACAAAAAAACCAATTAGAAAACTAAACAAAACTCTGAACCAAGAAACATGGTGTTCACAAGCTCAAATCACTTGTGTAATATAATATCCCTCCCAGCCCCAGTCCCTCAAATCGGAGATCTGTTTAGATGGGAAATTTTTCAGGGCTAAGGCAGGCCTGATATTTTAATCTCGAAGTGCCTCTTGCACTTTGGGCACAATAAATAATAATAGCAAAAACTCCATTCATGTTACCTACATGTCTCTATTAACACAGATTTTTACAAGAATTTATTTGTGACCTAACATGTTCAAACAAGAGGAGATTTTGGTTTATTTTGTAACATGTCAAACAAACAGATTTCTGATCAATGTCGCTCGGCCTTCCACGTAGATGTGAGCCCCAGTGAAGTCAGTCGGGGTTCGTGTGACTCACTGCAGTTTCTAAACTAGAGGGAAATTCTAGGTAGGTCCCATGTCTACCCTAATTTTACTTATGTTACTTGATCAATCTTTTACACACTGGCAAGCTCATTTATAAGGATGAAAAGAATCTAGTTTAAACAGATCTACAATTAATCTCAACTTGCAAAATTTTATACAAGAGAATAGAACTAGTGTGCTGAACAAAACCTGCCTTCAGTGCAATAAGTAACCCTTTAAATTCCATTACACAGGAACATACTCACATTCATGTAATCATATAGCCTTTCTGAAGCAGATCCAGCTTGCAGAAAAATATCTGAAGGGAAACAATGCAGATATCTCCGAGCAAAAATGTCAGGCTGATGATTTTTCCAAAATTCCTCCAGTTCTCCCTTTTCTCGAAGCTGCCTCTTGATGGATTTAAATCGACCTAAAGGGATCCTAAGCAAACAAAATAAATACAAACCATTTTAATTGGACTTCCTTTCTATATCACTCAAATGCCAATGTTTTTTTAAAATGGCTTTTTCAGTAAGAGAGATCATTCCAGGAAATCAGCTGAGAACAAAATGCACTACAAGGACCATTTTGTGATACTTGAAATGCTTTCTTACCTTTCTATAGCTAAGATGAATGGAATATAAACCAGAACCACTAACAGCACCCTCATGGTTTCAGGTGGATAGGAATCTATATGACATTCATACACTTAGTACTGTCTTTTATACTTTATTGGACACAAAGGGCTGTTAGCCAGGTCAATCAATTCCAGGAGGTTAAATGGTTTGGCAGAACCCTCATTAATGTGTTCCAGGGCAAACCATTGCTTTGTGTAAATATTGACATCCACTGAAGATATTAAATCGCATTGAGCAAGGGCATGGTCTATATGAAAAGATACATGTTAACATTATATATATAGGCAACATTCAGCCTATGTTGTGGGAGAGTGAGAGAGAGAAAGCAAAACACAAAGCAAGCTAAGGAATTTTCTGGCTACCTCGATGTACAGAGAAGTGGAAAGTCAGCATAGATGATGGGTATTTTTAAGGTGTCTAAGATCGTTAGGTAGGTTTAATAGCCAATAGCTTAGGTTTTGATATGCAGCTTGCTACAGGAGGATCTAACACTTAGGTGTCCGAGTGTGCTGTGACAAGTCACTCCCCTAACAACTGAAGATAAAAGCCCTATCTAAAACTAAGCTATGTGTGCTGTTTATGTGAGAACTGTATTTCAAATGAAATAAATGGACTGTCATCCAAAAAAAGTCATCAGTCAAAAAAGATGGCATGCAAAGTAATGCGAAAAATACCCTAGGATTTTTTTCCTGTCACATATTGTCAAGGCAGTTTTTAATGGAGATTTTGCTATGGTTTCAACAAGACATTTATAATTTCTCATTTGTTATTTTTTCCTATGACTATTCTGAAGATAGAAGCCCCATCCCTGCCCAAGGCCTACGGATGGACCAAATAGGGAAAATGTAAAATGTTGTCACCAGGGCCGCCCGGGGTTGGGCAATTTGCCTCAGGCCCTGGGCTCCGCAGGGGCCCCCACGAGAGTATTTTGGGGCCCCTGGAGCAGGGTCCTTCACTTGCTCTGGGGGCCCCGGAGCTTCTTCCACTTCAGGTCTTCGGCGACAATTCAGCAGTGGGGGGTCCTTCTGCCCCAGAACCCACTGCCAAAGTGCTGGGTCTTCGGTGGCAATTCGGTGGTGGGGGCCCCCAGCCACCGAAGACCCCAGGCCCCCTGAATCCTCTAGGAGGCCCTAGTTGTCATAAGGGGACTCTGCTTCATTAGACTGCTAAAGAGCCTAGCAGATGCCTACTGAGCATGCTCAGAAGTGATGTTTCAATTACTTATGACTTGTTTTATTTTGAATCTTTCCTCCACAAAGAATGTAGGAAAGCGCATACTCCTCAGGGTGAACTACTCTAAGGCTAACTTTCAAATATCAGCCATCTTTGCTATATCTTGTTTAAAAGAATGCGGTTAGAAGGTGGGGAAAATGTATTTTTCCACACTTTCCTAGAATTCAAAACAAGCTAAAAAACAGGTTGATATCAGCATGAAGGTGAATTTACACTAAACAAATAATTAATTAACAACATAAGAAATTAAATAATGAATGAATGTTTGGAAACATGGTACAGCTGTAGATTATCATATTCTAAAATCTTTATATTTCAACAACAAAAAATGAAAAAGTTACAGCATGTGTGTCGTGGACAATGGTCAATACATCTGTCACTCACTTACCAAAAGTATATGGTACGGATATGGTACCACATTTAAAATAACCTGTCCTCTGTATTGCCAACCCCAAACATACACAGTCATGGGTAAGGCCCCCTCAAAGACACGAAACTGGCTTAAAAACACGAAAGCCTTAAAAGAATACATTTGGAAGTCTCTTTATTTACTTTCTGACTCATGTTTTCAAGCTTTTCTCCAAAACCAAAAGGTCTACAAACTTACTTTTTTTTTTTTTAATGAAAGTTGTGATGAAAATAAATGTGGTGAGTTCACGTCACTCCAGGGTCTAGGGCTTTATGAAAACAGCAACTTTTAAGAGATTCATAATAAAATTGCAAGAGTTGGCAACATTGTGGTATATTTAACATACAGGAGTATTAGTACATTTTTCAATTTTAATATCCAATAGATATTTAAAAGGCTTTTAGTTGCTTGCATGTATGAAAGAAATTACTGTTCCCCCTAGGCTTGGCTGTTTTGTGCCAAGGAGCAACAAGCTACCAGCTGCTGCCCAGCAACCACACTCACCAGGCACCATTGTGAACTCTAAGGCCTTAAATCCCTTTTGCACTGTATACCTAAGTTCGGGATGATCCCTTAACCATTTAACAGTTTCCTAGACTATACCACAGGCTAGCTAATTTAACACCAACTCTTCCTCCACCTCTGTGAAATGCAGTAATCTATGTAATGCTCATTTCTATTGATATGATGTACTCTAATAAGAGGAATGATACTTTCTTCAGATGTATGCAAAGGTTAGCAAGGAGTTATTCAGAAGTAGATACAAATCTGATTCTATTCTTGATGGAATAAATAGCACAATATCAGAACCTCATATATGCCCAGATATACAGTGATGGGAGATAAATGATAGATAAGAAAGATGTACTCACCTGGATCTGGAGTTCTCTGAGTATATGCCCTCTGCAAATCCGCACCTCTCTGGTATACCTCATTTCAAAGGACTTCACTCATTTTGCCTACACTCCCCATAAGTGTGGCATTCCCTCACTTTTATTACTGAAAATAATTTACATCCGAAATAAACAAATTATGAAGCTGATGTTATAACAAGAGTAAAGAATCCCACTGCACTTTTAATTTCCTGCATTAATATTTTTGTGTCCCCCTCGTACTGAGCCTCTGGCAAACATTAAATTCCACATTTGAGTCTTGGCAGGGTGTACCTCGCTGCCTGGAGTCATGGAACCATCTAGAAAGCAATGACCAGTTGGGTTGCATTCACACCCTCTCACAGTTCCAAACACTTGATACAAAGCTAAATAAAGTTCAGTTCTTTCAGCTATTCTAAATTTCAAAAAAGGACTGGAAGGAAGTAGGAAAGGAGCGTGGGTAGTTGAGTATAACGAAGGAAATTGAGTGTGGTTCTGCAGTGGCAATATAGTCACAGTAGTTATGGTCTAGGTAAGTAATCTTTTTGCCCTCAAAAATCATCTCTGCAGATATCCAGTCTTCAGAGACAGTAATAACTGCCCTGGAAGAACACCAGAGAGAACTTAAAGTGTGGTTCTATTCTGAAAATTTCCTATGTAAAAATAGTACTAACATCTGTTCTCTAGGTGAAATCCTAGGTCTATTAAAGTAAAATTATTATTATTATTTATATTACCTAGCACCTATGAGCCCAACTCATGTACCAGGACCCAGTGATACTAGGCACTGAACGAACACAGAGCAAAACAGATAGTCCCTACCCTAAAGACACAGTGGGAGTTTCACCACTGACTTCAATGAGACAGGATGTCACTCTTGGTGTGTTATCAGTCATATCTGCTAACATCAGCATCTAAAGTTTTTCTGCTTCTTTGTCCATTTAATACTGTGGAGCCAACACAGCCAGTAGGGAATGCAATGAATTCTACTCCTTCTTGCTCAGAACCAACAGAATTGTTTTCTAAGCTCCAGTTACAAGGCCACTGTGCACATCTAGCCCCACTGAAGGTCATCGGTCTGTAGTATTTTTATTACTGATAGTGATTTGTGAGAAGAAAAGAAACCAGCTCGACTTTCAGATCCCAGGTAGAGTTTGCAGGGCTGGCATTAGGGGGAAAAAGGCTTTTTGTTATAAATTGAGCATACCTGATCTAGAAGAGTCAGATACAATAAACATGGAGCTCTTTGTTGCCATATTTACAAAGCCACTTTTCAGCCTAGTTTAAATAAAGACCAAAGGAGTGCTCTCCTGAAACAAGCAACCAATTTGGCTCTAAAGGTGAAAGAATAGTATTGAGTAAAGGTCTGAATAAAGTAGTAAATATGGGCGCTTCACAGATTTCAGATATAGATTGTTTCTGAAGAATCCATCTGAAAGTGCCTTACACCTAGCAGAATGGGTCTTGGGCCTTCTTGTGCACCACCACCAGTTTAGTGATAGCAAGACCACTTCTGAACTCAGACTGATTCTCCTTTGGGCTTATCCCCCAAAACCACAAACACCTTTCAAGATTCATGACATATTTTGCTCTACTCACATCAATACTCTTTTGATGTCCAATTCAGAAAGTCTATCTTTTCTAGCTAAATTGGGGGAAACCGGGAAAAAGACTTGGTTGTTGATGGATGGGTTAAAATGAAATTCGGAGACCACCTTCAGGAAGAATTTGGAGGGAGAGAGAGAGGGAGAGAGAGTGGAAGCACCTTATTTTTATGTAACATCATGAAAGGAAGATCAGCCTAATTGTTTGGCTCCCACTTGCCACAGCTGATGTAATGGCCACTAAGGACATATCTACATACAGGTTTTGTACTGATTTAACTATGTTGGTTTAGAAAGAGATATAGTTACACTGGTGCAGCCTCTAGCATAGATGCAGTTATACCATTTCCATTTAAGGAAAGTGACCAGAATAAACTCTGCCAACATCAAGGTGTTTATCTCAATATACCTGCATCTGCACTAGAGGTTTGCATCAATGTAACTATACTTGTTAACAAATATAGTTAAATCAGTACAAAAACTGTGTATAGACCAGACTTAAGGATGTAACTTGGAGAGACAGATGGTAAAGAGGACACTCCCCTGTGTGTTCAAAGAGCAATTCTATGACCTGGTCTACATTAGTCTGTTATTTTGGAACTAGCCAAGTTAATTCGAAAAAAAATAATTCCGGCCACACGACCAAACCTTTTTTTTCAATTTAAAAAGCTCTTTAATCCGATTTCTGTACTCCACCTTGGCAAGTGGAGTAGCGCTTAAATCGAGATCGCAATCCCAGGTTAAAGGTATTGTGGACACAATTCAATGTTATTGGCATCCGGGAGCTATCCCAGAATGCTCCCTTGTGACTGCTCTGGACAACACTTTCAACTCCGATGCACTAGCCAGGTGGGCAGGAAAAGCCCCGGGAACTTTTGAATTTAATTTTCTGTTTGGTCACCATCAGCACAGGTGACCATCAGCACAGTCCACCATCACACGTGACCAAGCAGAGTCCACCATCACAGGAGATCACGCAGTCCCGGATTAGCAGACAAGCTCCAGCATGGTCCGAACGGGAGGTACTGGATCTCATCGCACGTTGGGAGATGAGTCTGTTATGGCAGAACTACATTCCAAAAAAAGGAACACAAATACATACACTAAAGTCTCCGGGGCCATGACGGAAAGAGGCTACTCCAGGGACACAGAGCAGTGTCGTACAGAAATAAAGGAGCTCAGGCAAGCATACCAAAAACCCAGGGAGGTGAATGGGCCACAGCCCCATACATTCCACTTCTACCATGAGCTACACTCAATTATGGGGACTGATGTCACTACCCTACCACTGCAAGGGAAGAGTTGCACGGAGCAAGAAGGAAGAGTCATTGGAGGACAAAGAGGAGGAGGAGGAGGAGGACAGTGCACAGGCAGCAAGTGGGGAACCCGTTTTCTCCCCTAGCCAGGAACTATTCTTAACGCTGGAGCCAATAGCCTCCCCCCACTCTTGAGGCGGGCTCCCAGACCATGACCCTGGAGAAGGTACTTCTGGTGAGTAAGAGCCCGATTGGAGCCACGCAGTAGGTGCAGAGTGTTGTGTGAAGCGATCATCTCAGAGATCCCACAGGCCCTCCTTTTATATGGCAAACCAACCAGGCATTGCTTGCTGTGGGGAAGGGGACCCAGCAGTTTGAAAGCATTGAAATGAATGTAAAAGAAGCAGAACCCCGCACGCCCCTAGGCTGCCTGCAAGCTGAATTCTGCTGCCCGGCCGTGTGTGATGGCTTACTCAAACCAAAATGTCCCCTTTGTTCTCTGAAATGTATCTTTTAAAATACTACCCTCCCTTTTTCTCCTCCTGCAGGTGCCAGTGTTTCAACGTGGCCCCTACCTACTCCGTCCAAGAGGCTGGTCCAGATTAGAAGGCAGAAAAAACAAACTTGGGATGACATGTTTGCCGAGCTCATGCAGTTCTCCAGCATTGATAGGGCCCAGCTGAATGCATAGAGGCAAACAATTGCAGAGTCCCGTAAAGCATTACAGGAACACGAAGAGAGGAGGGATGCGCGCGATGAGAGCAGGAAGGATGCTATGGTCAAGCTCATAGGGAGCAAACTGACATGTTCCACTGTATGGTGAATCTAATGTGGGAAAGGCAGCAAGACCACAGACTGCCACTGCAGCCCCTGTATTACTGCCCTCCCTCCTCCCCAAGTTCCATAGCCTCCTCACCCAGATGCCCAAGAACACGAGGGGGGAGGCTACGGGGACCCACACTCTCAACCCCAGAGGATCGCCCAAGCAGCAGAAAGCTGGCATATGTGAACTTTTGATTTGGTTTCTGGACTTGTCCTTCCCTCCTTCTCCACCTCCCTAACCCAATGCCCTCCCTCCCCTGGTCTACCTTCAGATTTTTCTCAATGTGCTGTGCATCAAATAATAAAGAACAGTTTTAAAACAATTTTGACTTTATTTCCTTTCATATATATATATAGAGAGAGAGAGAGAGAGAGGGCAGGTAACTTCAAGAGAAACAAACACAACTGTCACACCGTACCCTGGCCAGTCACGAAACTAGCTTTCAAAGCTTCTTTGATGTGCAGCGCACACTGCTGCGCTCTTCTAATCACTCTGTTGTCTGGCTGTGCGAAACTGGCCGCCAGGCGAGTTGCCTCAACCTCCCACCCTGCCATAAAACGCTCCCCCATTACTTTCACAAATATTGTGGAGCACACAACAAGCAGCAATTACAATTGGAATATTGGTTGTACTGAGATCTAACAGAGTCAGTAAACTACGGCAGCGCACTTTCAAATGTCCAAAAGCACATTCTACCACCATTCTGCACTTGCTCAGCCTATAGTTGAACTGCTCCTTGTTACTGTCCAGGGTGCCTGTGTACGGCTTCATGAGTCATGGCATTAAGGCATAGGCTGGGTCCCTGAGGATAACTATAGGCATTTCAACATCCCCAACAATAATTTTCTGGTCTGAGAAGTAAGTCCCTTCCTGCAGCTGTTCAAACAGACAAGAGTTCCTGAAGACGCGAGCGTCATGCACCTTTCTCAGCCATCCCATGTTGATGTTGGTGAAATATCCCTTGTGATCCACCAGTGCTTGCAACACCATGGAAAAGTACCCCTTACGGTTTATGTACTGGCCACCCCGGTGTGCCGGGGCCAAGATAGGGATATGTGTTCCATCTATTGCCCCACCGCAGTTAGGGAACCCAGTGCATTAAAACCATCCACAGTGGTCTGTTCATTTCCCAAAGTCACTACCCTTGATAGCAGCTGGTCAATGATTGTTTTGGCTACTTGCAGCACAGCAGCCCCTACAGTAGATTTGCCTACTCCAAACTGATTCCCGACTGACCGGTAGCTGACGGGCATTCAAGCTTCCACAGTGCTATGGCCGCTCGCTTCTCAACTGTGAGGGCTGCTCTCATTTTGGTGTCTTTGTACTTCAGGGCAGGGGACAGCAAGTCACAAAGTTCTTGAAAGTGGCCCTACACATACGAAAGTTTCCCAACCACTGGGAATCATTCCAGACCTGCAACACTATGCAGTCCCACCAGTCTGTGCTTGTTTCCCGGGCCCAGAATCAGTGTTTTACAGCATGAACCTGGCCCATGGCCACCATGATTTCCCAATCCCCACATGCCGTGCTTCTAGGAACGTCTGCGGCCATGTTCTCATCAGTATAGTAATCGCACGGTCATCGCTTCCTTGCCTGGTTTTGCAGGTACTGCACATACTGCTGGATAATGTGTGAGGTATTTACAATGGTCAAAACTGCAGCGAAGATCTGAGCGGGCTCCATGATTGCCGTGCTATGGCGCCTGCAAGGGTAATTCTGGAAGAAGGGCGTGAAACGTAGGAGGCCTGTTTGGTTCAAGATGGCCACTAAAAGGCGGTAAATGGTTGTCTTCTGTAGCTTTCAAGGAGTTGGGAAGCTCACTAGAGCTACAAGAGCAGGAGAGCAGAGTTTGTGGTGGAAGCATGAGCAGAGTTTGAGGCAGAAGCTGTGCAGCTCAGTTCACGATGGCCGAAAAATGGCAGGGAATTGTTTCCTTCTGTAGCTTGCACACAAGCCCAGGACAGACAACATGGAAAAATTAGCTAGTGATGCAAGAGCGGGAGAGTAGAGTTTGTGGTGGAAGCTGTGCTGCTTGGTTCACGGTAGCCAAAAAAAGGTGGGAAATGGTTAGATAAAAGAGTAGACAGAAAGATGAGAGGACATGCGAGATGGATTCATAGTACCAGGAGACAGGCACCGTACTGCACCATCTGCTGGAGCTTGCACAGGGGGAGGAGGGAGTGACACCACACACCCAGAAACACTCGTGAGAATGTTTTTGCCCATCATGCACTGGGAACTTAATCCACAATTCAAATGGGTGGTGGGGACTGCGGGAACTGTGGGATAGCTTCCCACAGTGCACCACTCTGACATTGGATGCTAGTCTCAGTACTGTGGACGCACTCCACTGAATTCATGCACTTTAGTGGGGACACACAACACCGAATGTATAAAATCATTTCCGAAAATTCAAATAGAATAAGTTTGAACCCCATGAGTATCGTCCATACTACATTTAGGCCTAATCCAATGTCCACTGTATTCAATGGGAATCCTTCCACTGATTTCAGGGTGTGTTGGATTAGGCTCTTAAAATGCCATGAATCTATCTGCCTGTCTATCTAGGTTTGGCCTGGTCACCATGATACCTGCCAAGTATTTCTCTCTTCCACCCCATTTCATAGGAAAAATAGCTTCATTAGTTTAGGTAAAGGTAAAGGTAAAGCTAAGCTGAAGAGATGAGTTTGGTATTCATTTTTGAACTCAGGGGTCTAGGGTGATTTTTATCTCGTGTGTGATGCATGCTATAGTCTTGGTCCAGCTCCTGTGAAGTTCTGTCTCCTGCACTCACAAGCACCAGTTGTGGACATTCTCGCATTCTAGTGGGAGATAGTTATTGTGGGAGGTCAGTCACAGAGAAAGAAGTGATTTCTCAGATAGCTAAATCCAAAAGTAACCATAACCCCACTGATCTGAATTTCTCATTCTACACTAAGAATTATCCTCTTCCGGATAGTTCCTTTGCTCTTCTCAAATAACTGAAGTCAGATGCCAGCACCACCTTCTGTAGAGTGCAGTAATAGAAATATATTCTCATTTGATCTTATTGCTTTTTTTATAAACCTAGGGAAATAACTGAGAATGAAGTCCTGATTTCTTATTTGTGAAAGGGAGTTTTCTTACCAAATTCAATCGAACTGGTTGTAGGCACTAACTGCTAAGAGCAGAACACCACCAGATGCATGGTAACATACCGTATGGTTAACTTTTTTTCTTAATATTTTTATTTTTGTAGGACAGACACACCTGATTATACAAAAACAAAGAACTCAACAGAACCATAACTGACAATGAGCTCAGTTCTGTGATGAGGCCCAAGTGGTGGACCTGTGTAATATGGTGGAGCTCCACTGAAATATCAGGGTCAATAAGACTGTCAAGGTATGAAAAGTGACTTCAATATCTTACATTAGGCATAACTATGTTGGGCATTTCCTGGCTGGCTGAGTATTTGTTAACTTGCCTCCCACCCTCAGCTTCTCCACTCAGTCATTAGCTGCCAAGAAATGCCCTTCCTCATTGTCATTACAGCTTAAATGAATCAGGGTTTTTTATTACAGTTCTAATGTTCCCTCAAAAGCCCTACTCTTCTATTGTTGAGTTGCTTTTTTCCCCACAAATACTCTGATTTCACTAGCATGTTCCAAACAGACTTTAACTTTGCCAACAAAAGCACAAAATGCAGCAACGAAAGGTCATTCTGACTTTTTTTGATAAGCTATAACAATGATTAAACTATAACCTAGAGTTTTCCTAACATATATTTAGTTAAAAACTAAAAGAAAAAAATCTTCCTGAAATATGCTCTAGAACAGGGATAGGCACACTTTTTGGCCTGAGGGCTGCAACGGGTTTCAGAAATTGTATGGAGGGCTGGTTAAGGGAGGAGGTCATGGCCCAGCCCCCATCTCCTATCTACCCCCCACCCCGGGACTCCTGCCCCGTCCAACCCCCCCATTCCCTGACAGCCCCCTCAGAACCATTGCCCTATCCACACTCCCCCACTCCCTGCCCTCCCTCACATCACTGCCCTCTTCTCATTCAAATCCCTGCTACAGACCAACTTCTGCTATGACACATGTACAAATAACTATAATGGCAACTATAATAACTGTTCAAGGCAGCGACCATGACTACTTCTGTGTGTGTACAGCACCTAACACGCTGAAAGTGCTACTAGAAAGAAGTTATAAACAATTTAAAGAAAATAGTCTTCCTCAATTACAGCTGATGCAGATAAAGATTCAAACTCTGCCATTTGATGTGTGTATTGAATTCAAACCAAACATCCACCTCTATCTGTTAGAAATGCTCTTTCAAAAATCAAAGTTGTTCTGAATCTCTGATGTGAAGATTTGCAAAAGTGCTGTAGAAAGAACCACCCAAGAGGTCAAAGCATCTATAGAGTTGCCCTCTAAAGACTGGAAGCCCTCTACAAATGAAAGGATGCTATGCACCAAAGTTTGCAGACTAAATTAGCAATAACAGTGAAGGTACTACAGTAAAACCTGCCAAGAGTGATCACTCATCGGAGTTAGCAAAAGTGGTTGCTTGTAAGATGTGGTCTCTCTTCAAAGGCTTGCATGGCAGAGAGTGATGGTTCTGGGGCCTCTGCAAGCAGTTGCTCATGACAGGTGATCTTTCTTCAGAGGTGCTCTCTAAGGCAGGTTTTACTGCGTATAAATCATTCCATAACTGGCTACATTTAAATGAGAGAAAACATTGCCATTGATTTAATTATAAAGTTGTATGCCAGACAAAAGGGCAGCTAGACACTGGGAGTCAGTAGCAGGAGGTTAGAAGAATGGAGGAGGTTAACCTTGGCATGTTGTGACTGTACATGTATTGTATATGGGATTCAGACAGTATAAGCAAAATGCAATTTAGCAAAAAGGCTGCGCACAGCTAAAAGTCCCAGCAGCTCTAGTAAATGCAGTTAACTTAAGAAAGTAAATACTAAAGCAGCTGAAGAGCACTTTGCCAAGTATTTGTGCTAAATGTATGAGATAAGTATTGGGTGGCAGGTCACACTGTTAAAATGTATAT
The DNA here is from genome assembly GCF_007399415.2 of Gopherus evgoodei. Taxonomy (NCBI): domain Eukaryota; kingdom Metazoa; phylum Chordata; order Testudines; family Testudinidae; genus Gopherus; species Gopherus evgoodei. Next base: position 299,873,251 of record NC_044322.1, read on the forward strand.
TTGGCACTTCACAAAGTAACTCCATAAAAGAGCCACTGGTCTGGAAAGTTAGTTGAGGCTTGACAGGTATTCTAAACAGGAATCGGATTACATCTGACATTCCCACTCAGGCTGCTACAAGATTAAATGTTTAGTTTAAATTAAAGTTTAAAAATTCACTCTTCAGCAATGTTTACTTTCCTCAGCCAATCCCCAGAGCTGGTACCAGCCGCACAGACAGTGTGGCTGTATCTACTGGGAGGCAGGGAGCATTTGAGAAACTATTTTTGGTCAAGTGTAATGCAATTTTAGAACTTTTACAGTCTTCACAGGGAAGATGGCCTCTTTTCTGTGTGTGTGAGAGAGACCTGTTCTCCGAAAGTCAGGCTGTCTGCACTTCCCATCACCAAGCACTCATTCAGTTATCAGCAACATTTCAGAGCTCTTGAGATTAATGACTGTTGCCATGTAAACTGTGCATTATAATAGGAAGACGGAAATACCAGCAGGACAGTGCACAAAGTAGAAACCAGGGAGAGTTCCTGATGCTCCGGGTTCCACATGGTAGCAGTGGTTTTAAATGCAGACAGTTTCAGTATGGGCAACACACTGAGAGCAATCATTGCCTTCATCCCTTCTGATGACTGCCAGAAATACCTCCTGGGAGACCTTGAAGAGATGCCAATTGATAGAATGGTGGATCTGAGCAGCAGGCAGCTGAGGAGATTTCCCTTGCATGTTTGTTCCTTCAGGGAGCTCGTCAAGCTGTACCTGAGTGACAATAACCTGCATCAGCTGCCCCCAGAGCTAGAACAGCTGCAGAACCTCCAGATCTTGGCATTAGATTTCAACAACTTCAAAGTGCTGCCCCTAGTGGTGTGCACCCTGAAGCAGCTGTGCATACTCTACCTGGGCAACAACAAGCTCTGTGACCTGCCCCAGGAGCTCAGTCTCCTGCAGAATCTCAAAACCTTGTGGCTCGAGTCCAACTGCCTGAGCCACCTGCCCGAGGTGGTGTGTGAGCTGAGCCTCCTCAAGACCCTGCACGCTGGCTCCAATGCGCTGCATACGCTGCCTGCTGGGCTGCGATGCCTGCAGGAGCTGCGCACCATCTGGCTCTCCGGCAACCTGCTGGCTGACTTCCCCCCGGTCCTGCTGCACATGCCATTCCTGGAGGTGATCGACGTGGATCGCAATGCCATCAGGTCCTTCCCCAGCCTGGCTCACCTCCCCGGCCTCAAGCTGATAATCTACGACCACAACCCCTGCAGGAACGCGCCCAAGGTGGCCAAGGGGGTGCGCAGAGTGGGGAGGTGGGCGGAGGAGACCCCCGAGCCCAGGAAGCGCTCCGAGCTGGGCAGGGAGGAGGAGACCGATGGCAAGGAACCACCACTTCCCCCTGACAAGCAGCCCCAGCCCTGCTAAGGTTCAAGCAGGAGCCTCTTGCTGGTGCTGCTGTGGGCAGCTGGCAAATCATCACCTGCGCCCTTCTCTGACGGCACGGGATTTGCGCACCTCCGGCTGGTTACAGCAAAAGTGCCTTTTAAATAGAGCATTTCTTCACCTCCTGGTACATCAGCTGTTAAATGCACGACAGTGCTGAGACCGTTCTTTACAACAGTATTTCAGAGGCCTGTTTGATCTCAGTTAGTAGGTGTAGCTATTTAAATAGATGTGCCATCAGATTTCTCCCTCTTATCCCAAAAGCCTCCTAACTTAGGGCTAAAACCCAGCACTCCCTTTGTAGTATGAGCAGGTGAAAAATACTGTATACAAGCCGACCCTTTGAAGTGACGGAATGGATTTGCATCTAGCAAAATCCCTTTTATTCCAAATGCCGCCTAAGGAAGCATGACTGAGTTTTTCCATCCATTGATCACGCTGGAGCACTCGTAAGTGAGCACTAGCCGCCATACCCGTGAAGTAGCCTGTATCAAAAGACGTGTGTCTCATGCAAATGATGAAAGGGATCTCAGCAGCTTGTCAAAACTCCCTCTTCTGCCTGGAAAGAGGGTATAGCAAATATCATTTGGCCATCCCCAACTAACACCTAAAATTACTAGACTAAGCCCGAGAGAATGAGGTTTTTGTTTTATGTGCCTTTGCCAGCACTTTATGCACATTTCTCCATTCAGCGGGGTGGGTTTTCAGACCTGCAAAAGGAGTTGTTTTGTTTTGTCTTTTTAAAGGAAGATCTGATAGTAAAACTATAAAAATTGGCAAGGCGATTTACAGGTGTAATATCTAAATATGGCCCCATACCTGCAAATACGCCTATGTTTAACTAGAGCTAGCTCCAGACTTCAATGGGACTACTCTCCTGCTAACGTTCGCACAGCTCAGAACTGTACTTCTGCCACCACACTTGGAAATTTACTAAATAGTCCCTTTAATTTAAAAGGCATGTTTTGCGCTAATGTGCTCTGGGTAACGATAACTGACTCAAAATGGGTTGAATTTATGTCTACTAAGTTATACTTGCAGAGACTGTTCTTTTGATTTATAGTATTTTTTTATACTCAGCACTAAACTTGACATGTTAATGGGGTTTCACTGGACCCAAACAGCTACCTGTCTCTATCATCTTAATAGCATAATACACAAAAATGACAGTTAATTTTCCATAAAAGTTTTGATTTTGTGAATGTTTAATGTCTTTACATTCTTAAAAGAATATTTGGAAAGTAGAAAATCAGTTAGTCCTTGCTGTCTAATTAAAGTTAAATCTGGATTTGGATATGGCTAGTACCACCTCGTGTGTTTCCTATTTATTAAACTAATGAATGGGAGTTGTACTCAAGTGCCTTTAGTAGAGGGAAACTATATTGCTCTATAATTAACTGGATTGCTTTTCTCAAAGCCTTTGCCAAATTTTGTTCTGCCAATCATTTCTTTAAAGGGAATAACATTCGGATGTTATAGACGAAGACACATGCCTGCTTCTTGTTCCATTAGAATTAATGTGACTCTTTCCTTTTTGGTTTGGGGCATGTTTCCTTTGCTACACATATGAAATCTTCTTACTGGGCAAGAAACAGCAACGTTTTTGTTTTGTGTATCTTTGTAAAATTAAAATAAGCCCAGGCTGTACTGATTGTCTGCTAGAGCATTCTGTCACAGCCCTTTCACTGGTTGGCCCACGAAGAGCTGCTGAAATATTTTATTCAGCTTTGGGCATCACTGCCCTTTTGACATAGTGTAGATCAGTAGTGTCAGACTTGTGTGGCCCTTGAGGATGACTGAAAATTGTTTGTGATTTGAAAGTATGTTCCCTAAGCCATACCCCATAACTAAAAGAAAGAAAGAAAGAAAGAAAAATGGAAGGAGTTAAAGCAGCCCTTTCACAAGGCTACATTTCTGCCTCCTCTTGCCACTCCCCTTGCACTTTTTGAACAATACCTCACCATCCCGGTTGTTTGGAGCAGTGATTGATAGAGTTGGACATTCACAAGAGCTAGTTATGGCATTAGATCCTTAACTATGTTTCTGACCTCCCTCCTAAATGACCACGATCACTGCATGTACAAATAGCTGCAGTGGGCCACGTTGGTGACATTGATCATTACTACAAACATTCACGCACCACAGCTGATGAAAGTCATGTCTGTATTTTGACTGATTTAACCTTTTGAAATGCTGTATTGTAAATTGATTGGTGGGTTTACGACAGACATCAGCAAATGGGACTTCAGATAGTCATGTAAAGTTATTAGAGCCACAACCCAATAGTCAGTCACATATTTGACTATCATCTTTTGATATGCTGCTAAATTCACACAAAGTGAATACATCAGAAGACTGGACTCAAGCCAAGCTTTACAGCTTCAATAATTACATAAAGGAGTTCTATACTAACCCGTGAGCCATTTTTTTCATATAATAGTCCTTACAAGTAAGAAAGTGCAAGAATGGTTGTAGGCAGTAACAATGGAAACTCTACGAAGTTAATATTCAGTATACGTATTAAAAAAATTAATACACACACAATCTTGCACTTGAGCATTTAGTTTCGACTTCTATAAAATCTACCTAATTTCATAGTGTAGACATACCCTTAGTTTTGGTAGCTTGCAGCTCGGCAGTGAAAAATGAAGGTGGCCAGAGGACCACTTTCGGTACCAGTCTTAAATTTTTATCTCATGGCTATATGCTTAAAACAGAGGTGAGAACTGAGCAGACATTACAGATAAAGTGGGGTCAACTATTACAGAAATATATGAGTTTTTAAATGTCACAAGCATTATTTTTCTTTCTAGCTGTAATGGATAATGCCCTACCAGATCTTAACCCTGTGTCACTACTCCAAGACTGAATATTCTCCATGTAACCGTGTAGGAAAATATCACCTATGGGAGAATAAATATTTATTTAGTAAGCTGTTAGAAGATCTGCAGTGTTTGAAAGCTCAGACAGCTCGCAGTGGAGCTGGAGTAAGGGGCAGAGTACAAATGCAACAGTCAAAAATGCATGATAAATGCAATTACCACATGAACGTCATCACATAGAGTATACTTACAATATTTGAAAACAATGTATCCATAACAGTTAGTAACATGGTTCAGTCTGTTTAAACAATTCTAAGATTTTTCCTATTGATCTATCACATCTTTCCAGAGGATGTTGTGTTAGAACTCCAGAGCAAGATATACATATATCAGAAGATATGTAAATTTCAGCTAAACACTGCTCTGTCTTAAACACCTGTCCCTGAAATGGATGAGACAACACAAGTCTCTGGGCAAGATTATTTTGAACTGGTTCCAAGGTGTTCTTGTCTAGAGAACATCAACATTTCTGTGTTGTAGCTGGCAAGAATAAACTTTTTCAGGCCAAATGTAACCATGTGATCAAGAGCACCACCTCAGAGTTTTCATAGTGAATAACCTTCATAAGAACAAGGAAAATTACAAAACTAGGAACGAGCAACTGAAACAAAAAAAATAAAACCACTTCTAAGAAAGTGTTCAATAAGAATGGCAATGGAAGGGAGCGTCTCTGACATTACTTCTAGGAAGGTGAAGAGGGCCCAGGGCAGGTACCAAGATATCCCTGAGAGGAGGCCTAAAAATAACAAATAGTTACACTTATTTATGATGCTAATTCCTCCTGTTCCCAGATTACAGCAGCTTCTGAGCAAACCATTCCCCCCCTCCTTCCTGGGCCAACAGGAAGTCTCCCTTCAGCACTTAGGCAGCAGCAGGTTCTTTTTAAAAGGTCACTACTCTAGTTACTGTAATCTAGTGCCTGCATTCAGAACTACTAACCAAGTTATCAGCCTTAGGCCCCTTCCCTTACTATACAAAACACACTTTCAATTTTCCATTTGTCTAGGAGACTCGTTTGTGAAGAAAACCTTGAAGACAGAACTGAGAGCAACCACTACAATATTGCCCTTCCTTCATCTAGAACCTGGCCCACAGTCTTGAGACTGGATCAATGGTGCCAATTCAGGGAGACTTTAGTACTACTAAAAGTGCCCATAAATAATTGAGTCTACTTCCTGTCCTAAGGAATCATTCTTTTAAATAAAGTATTTAGTTCTGCCTATGACAAAGACAAAAGAAAAAATGGGTACTTACCTGTACAGAAACTGTTGTTCTTCAAGATGTGTTGCGCACAAATACCTTCCACTGTAGGTAAGTGTATGTGTGCCCAGTGCATTCAAGTTGGAGACTTTTGCCAGCAGTACAACTAGGTGGCGCAGGTGCCCCTGCTCTCCTCATGCTGCCAGGTGAGGGAATAAAAAAGGGGCCACTGCCTCCCTCTCTATTCCTTTGCACCACTATATGTAATCTCTGAAGTACCGGGAAGGTGGGAGTGTCATGGAACATATCTGCACAGCAGATCTTGAAGAACAACAGTTATTGTTCAGGTAACTATTTTCTCTTCTTCAAGTGGCTGTCCATTCCACTGTAGATGACTCATCAGCCATTCTCTTACAGGTGGGACTTTAGATTATCTGAACAGAGACTAACACCAATTTGCCAAAGTTGGTGTGTCACGAGCAGAGATCCTAGTTTTCCGTGATAAAAACAGAATTCTCCAATAAAAATCCCCCATAAAAATCCACATTTTTCTGCAATTAAAATGAAATGTTGAACTTCAGTTTCCCTAGTCACAATATATACAGGTATCAGTTGAACAAAATGTTTTATTGATACAGTGGAACCCCATATATCCGATCTAATTCGGCCAAGGCCAGATTGGATAATAAAAAATTTGGATAATCTGGAGAGTTTCGACCCTGAGAGGTGAGGTTCCCACTGTCAGCCCCAGTTCAGTTAATACAGACAGCCAAATAATGGAGGCTCGGATAAACAGGATTTTACTGTATATGTTTTTATTTTTTCCACAAAATGTAAAACTAAAGATTCTCTATAAAAATGCAAATTCTGTGTTTTTCCACAGCAAACCGATTTATATTCACCATAGCGATATGATATAATTATGCAAAGAATCCTGTAGCACCTTATAGACTAACAGATGTTTTGGAGCATGAGCTTTCATGGGTGAATACCCACTTCATCAGATGCATGTAGTGGAAATTTCCAGGGGCAGAGAGAGGTAGGTGCGTGTGCGTGTGTGCGTGTGCGCGCGCGTGTGCGCGCGCGCAAGCAAGCTAGAGATAACGAGGTCAGTTCAATCAGGGAGGATGAGGCCCTGTTCTAGCAGTTGAGGTGTGAAAACCAAGGGAGGAGAAACTGGTTTTGTAATTGGCAAGCCATTCACAGTCTTTGTTTAATCCTAGCTGATGGTGTCAAATTTGCAGATGAACTGAAGCTCAGTAGTTTCTCTTTGAAGTCTGGTCCTGAACTTTTTTTGCTGCAGGATGGCCACCTTAAGGTCTTCTATAGTGTGGCCAAGGAGGATGAAGTGTTCTTCTACAGGTTTTTGTATATTGCCATTCCTAATATCTGATTTGTGTCCATTTATCCTTTTCTGTAGACACTGTCCAGTTTGTCCGATGTACATAGCAGAGGGGCATTGCTGGCTTATATTACATTGGTGGACGTGCAGGTGAATGAACCAGTGATGGTGCGGCTGATCTGGTTAGGTCTTGTGATGGTGTCGCTGGTGTAGATACGTGGGCAGAGTTGGCATCGAGGTTTGTTGCATGGATTGGTTCCTGACCTAGAGTTACTATGGTGCGGTGTGCAATTACTGGTGAGAATATGTTTCAGGTTGGCATGTTGTCTGTGGGCGAGGACTGGCCTGCCACCCAAGGCCTGTGAAAGTGTGGGATCATTGTCCAGGATGGGTTGTAGATCCCTGACGATGCGTTGGAGGAGTTTTAGCTGGGGGCTGTATGTGATGGCCAGTGGAGTCCTGTTGGTTTCTTTCTTGGGTTTGTCTTGCAGTAGGAGGCTTCTGGGTACATGTCTGGCTCTGCTGATCTGTTTCCTTATTTCCTCGTGTGGGTATTGTAGTTTTGAGAATGCTTGGTGGAGATTTTGTAGGTGTTGGTCTCTGTCTGAGGGGTTAGAGCAGATGCGGTTGTACCTCAGTGCTTGGCTGTAGACAATGGATCGTGTGATGTGCCCGGGATGGAAACTGGAGGTGTGAAGGGAGGCATAGCGGTCGGTAGGTTTTCGGTATAGGGTGGTGTTAATGTGACCACGTATTTGCACCGTGGTGTCTAGGAAGTGGACTTCCCGTGTAGATTGGTCCAGACTGAGATTGATGGTGGGGTGGAAGCTGTTGAAATCGTGGTGGAATTTTTCCAGAGAGTCTCCTTCCCATCGGTCCAGATGATGATGATGATGATGATGATGATGTCATCAATGTAGCATAGGCAGAGAAGGGATGTGAGTGGACAAGAGCTGAGGAAGCGTTGTTCCAGGTTGGTCATAAAATATTGGCATATTGTGGGGCCATGCGGGGACCCATAGCGGTGCCACTGATCTGGAGATATATATTGTCATCAAATTTGAAATAGTTGTGTGTGAGGATAAAGGGACAGAGCTCAGCAGCCAGTTGTGCTGTGGCATCATCAGGGATACTGTTCCTGACAGCTTGAATTCTATCTGTGTGTGGGATGTTTGTGAAGACAGCCTCTACATCCATGGTGGCTAGGATGGTGTTTTCTGGAAGGTCACCAATGCATTGTAGTTTCCTCAGGAAATCAGTGGTGTCACGGAGATAGCTGGGAGTGCTGGTGGCATAGGGTCTGAGTAGACAGTCCACATATCCAGACAGTCCTTCAGTGAGAGTGCCAAAGCCCAAGATGATGGGGCGTCCAGGATTTCCGGGTTTGTGGATCTTGGGTAGTAGATAGAATAACCCTGGTCGGGGCTCTAAGGGTATGTTGATTTGTTCCGGTGTTAGTATAGGGAGTGTCCTGAGTAGATGGTGCAGTTTCTTAGTGTATTCCTCAGTGGGATCTGAGGGAAGTGGTCTGTAGAATTTGGTATTGGAGAGTTGTCTGGCGGCCTCCTTTTGGTAGTCAGACCTGTTCATGATGACAACAGCACCTCCTTTATCAGCCTCTTTGATGATAATGTCAGGGTGGTTTCTGAGGCTGTGGATGGCATTGCGTTCTGCACGACTTAGGTTATGAGGCAAGCGATGCTGTTTTTCCATAATTTCTGCCTGTGCACGTCGGCAGAAGCATTCAATGTATAGGTCCAGACTGTCATTTCGACCCTCAGGAGGACTCCATGTGGAGTTCTTCTTTCCCTCAGATCCCACTGAAGAAGGGATGAGGAAGGTGGGTTGGGAAATGGGAGGGAGATGAATTAGGTAACTTATCCCTCCTTTACTGTGCTGAATGTCCGATGTGATGTTTTCCCAAACACAGAAAGAGAGACAGGCCTGATCTGAAAGGAGATACCACCAGTATGCTGTCCTCAATTGAAAAGTCAAAATCATTGCTTCGAGGTTGCAGTACTCTGGTGAGAAGGGCCTGCTGCAGCCAAAGACAGCTGGTGATGTCAAGGCAATCCTGACCTCCTCTTAGGAGCATACTGAGATCTCTGATGGAAGGAAAATCTGGAGTAATTTTGTGATCAAAACTGTTTCCTTTTCGCAACTGGAGTATAAACTCCTAATTAATGAATTATTGCCTGGGAGTGTGTGTGTCCATATAGCATAGTCTGTTTAGCCAGAAAACAATTTAGATCCCTTAAATTGTAAATCTTCTGTTGTACTATGCAGCAACTTTGAAATGCCAGAAGACTGCATCCAGGTAGAGTGCTGCATGGAGACTGCAGTGGCCACAGAAAGCGAAGTTCTATCAACGGCATCTATTGCTCCGGAAGAGATGTACAAGCTGCAAGATGACCCTCAGAAACCAAAAGCTAGAAACTGTCTTTATATTCTTCTGGCAACTTATCAGCAAAAATTAATAAGATTTATTTTGAAAAAAGTGTGAGAATTGGCAGCTCTCATTTGAAGTGTGGCAGTGGAACAAACCTTATGACCATATAAATCCAATCTCAAATTTCTTATCCTTGGGAGTGGCCTTAATTTGGGATTGATGAGATTGCTTATTAGTAGCTGTGACCACTAAGGAGTCAGGAATTGGAAGGGTAATGAAATAGCCAAAATCTTGTTGAGGGACTTGATATCGTCTGCCCGCTTGTTTAGCTGTAAGAGGTATAGAGGGGACTGCATGAGTTTTCATTGGCTCTAGCAAGTTCTTACTGACAGGAAGGGCAACGTTTCCTCGAGAAAGAGTCCGTACGATACCAGAAGGCTGTGCAGATTCTCCACCTGCACCCCTATAGAAGTAGTCTCCCTCCTCTTGAAGTCATGGAAAACTCAAATCATTGAGTGCGGTGTCAGCACTGGATTAACTGCTTTGTTCCATGAAGATGAAGAAATGGATGGGGAGGGAATATCTAGTGTTTCCTGCAACAATTCTCCTTCCTCCATGGAATCCAGCACACCATGGTGATGTATGGTAGCAGGATGCTGAGAAGACTCATACTAAGAAAGCAAAAGAACTTCCTCCTAGATAGTGAGCAAGAGAAATCTAGAGTCTCTTGGGACAGCCCAAGACCAGTAAGGCCTTGGAGAATATGCTACAGACTGCTATCCAGGGCAGGGGACCCCAAGCTGGAGTCTCTCTGTAGGGAAACCAGTCCTGGTATTTAGGACAGGTAGTGGAAGACCTGTAGGGTGATCTGAAAGAAGTCCAAAGATGAAATGTAAGTCCCTTCAGAATAGGAATAGTTCTCACTGGGATTCTAGGTGGTCTGGGTATCAGAGAGACACGAGACTCCAAATGTCGACAAATTGATTGGCACCGGCATAACCACAGAGCACATTTATGGTGCTAGGTGCACTGACAGCACTGGGAGCATCACTGACATCAGATGTCACAGTGGTGCCTAATGTGTTGATAGTGGAGCAAACACTGTAGCTGGCTGCAACAAATAAGCATCAGGTAAGGAAAGACAAAGAAGCTCCCTTGCCAACAAGAAGGCACCTCAGGTAAGTGTTTTGGCACTGATGGTGGCAGTGGAGTCAAGCGCCCTTAATCAGCCAAGGGGAAGAAGGACCCAGGATGGGTGAAAATACTGGTCTCAGCGGTCTCGATGGAGATGGAATCAATGGTGCTGCCTCAGAAAGGACTGGTGAGCATGTAGATGTGTGAGGTCTCAAACTGGAGGCCTTACCAGAAGGTTTTCTGGGAGAAAACCAAAAAACTTACAGGTTTCATTAGTCAGAATATTTGGAACATTCAGAAGCAGACACAGAAGATGAAGCATGCTAGATTCAGAGTTCCCTGTGTCGCAATAGGGGCCCAGCTCAGGTGCGAGTCACATTGCCTCTTTCACAAAGTGAATCTTAAGATGATGGTCTGTTTTTTAGTCCTGGTGGGGAAGGAGGTACAAATAGAGCATCCCTCTTTCACCAAGACAGATCAAACTTTTCTTGTGCTTATCTGTGACAGAGAAAAACAGCCCAGCCTGTAGCACATTGTTTAAAACCTTAGAACTTTTTCCATAGTAAATTCCTCCAGGCAACTGCTCAACTTTAGTAACTATCTGAACTACTAAATACTAATTATACCTATATATACACACTAAAGCTATGGAATGCTGGCTAACAGAAGCAAATGCTACATGGAGCTCCCACTTTCTCCACAGGAAGAAAGAAGGAACTGATAAAAGCGGCAAATATGTCCCTTTTATGCCCTGGCCTGAGAGCTACAGAGCAGGGGCACATGCACCATCTAGTGGTACTGCTGACAAAAGTCTCTGACTTAGTGCACTGTCATAAATACACCCATCTACAGTGTAGTATGTATGCACACAGTCACCTGAAGGAGAACAATAAGCACTGTTTACATATACACAACATTGCATTTGCAACAGTTAACTTCAGATTCTCCTTAATGCCAAGAGCTAAGAACCCCTTCCCACTACTGCTTCCAACAGTGCCAATATTTAAACGAAGATGAAGTTTTAGTCCGAATACATTATACGTAATGAATGTTTAAATAAATGCAGAGTAGTTTACTTCGGCTAGATCAAATTGTCACCTACCAAACAGGATATATAAGAAAGTGAGCTGGAACTCTCAGGCAAAGAATTGCCTACAATTAAAGCAATGTCTTTGTGCGCAAACAGAAACCTTGCTTATCAATTGAAAAAGACATAGCAAAGGAAATTTCGACAAGCCCTGCTTTACATGGGGGCATGCTTCATATTTATTATCCAATCATAGAAGGAAATGGAATGAGAAGTGGGAGAAATGTTGTGTGCTAGGAATTTTGTTAAAATATGCAAGTGTGCTAGTGCCCTCATTTAGAATAGGATTTCAATATACGCAACAGCACATATCTAAAGGTAATGACATTCTAAAATTCTAGTGTAAAGAAAACACACTGTCTAACACATACTGAACTCTTTAATATGTGTTAAAGGTAGCATATTTTGTCTCCACTAGAATCATTTTAAATGCGCTATCATCACATCTTTAAATCCTAGTCTAGATAAGGCCAATGAGGGGATCAAATAGAGCAGCATTACTTGAGTTATTTAAATTTGGGAGTGGGGAAACATGGCAAAATATAGCCAAGTATGGAGGGTTTTACCACTCAAAATAAAAGACATACCTCTTAATGTCTGTGGCGTTCAGAGGTTTGTTAACTGCCTTGTTAACTGCATTATTAACAGCAAAAACAGCTAATGTATCTTAGGAGAAAGAATACGAAAAAGTTATTCGGACAATCCCACCTTTCAACCGATTAATGTCAGTCTGCTTTTGTCACATGAAGCTGTCTTAAAAACTTTATCCCATTCGCTTGATTGGCTACACACAAATAATTTAAAAGATAACAAGATTACAGACTTGTGTGACCTCTTCCCCCAATGTTCAGTCATCCCTAATTATAATTATATAATTAAATAATCATATTACTATGCACAATTATGAAAAAAGCAGCAACTCTACTAAATTAAAATCTTTCAGAACAAAAATATGGATTTTATCCAAGGACATCCCAATAGGAGGAGAAATCTTTCTGCAACTTGTCATCGCATTTCCTGCCATGGCATATTGTAAATTTCAGTTCTAACAGAATGATTAAAAAAAGCTTAACAGCAATAGATTTTTTTCAACATCCAAGTTAAACCCAATCTTCTTTAACTGCCAAAAAAAATGCAGTGTATATTCAGTATCTGTAATAAAGCAAAACCCATGGCTGGAAATAATAAATGCTGTGCAGGCTGTTTGAGTTAAGAGGCACAAAAATATCATTTTCAAGCTAAAGTAGTAATGTAACTCTTCCACAGTGAGAGGAGAGTCATTTATATCCACTTCCTTGGTCACAATATTAAATCTCTCTGCTTCGGATGCTGAGAAAGTCCATTGCAATTCCCTCCATATATCAAGATCACACTTACTCACTCTCTACCAAGAAGAAAACCCTCAGATATTAATTTGAAACTTTATTTTAGGGATCTATTGCAGGAACTAGGAAAGGAACAGAAGGAATATAGATGCTTCATACAACCCATGTTTTATTTGGATGTAAAATGCCTTTTTTAAAGCACAAAAACAAAATAAGTTAAATCTGCAGAAAAACGTAATAACGACATGCCAGTAATGAATACACTCTTTTACTTTAAGTTTCTATTCCATAACTTCTCAGGAGATTGGTTGGCTGGTTTGTTTTTTTAAGTACATGGCAAGATCTGGTCCACACATCCTTATGGGTTGAACAGTTAACATGGGCGATGGTCTGGTACACGTTTCCTGAAAGAAAATCACATGATTTAGAATGGTATCTTCCCCTTGAAGTCCAGCAGACATTTTTTAAAGTCAGAAGTTTTCCACACTACTGTAAATTCAATGCCAATTATTTTAATAAGCATGGAACATATGAACTGCCCATCTGGATAAGCCCCTGGTCCCTCAAATCCAGTAATCTTGTCTCTGACAGTACCCAGCACCACATATTTCCTGAGAAGGTGCAAGCAACCTAATAAGCTGGTAGGGATAATCTGTCCAGTAAGAGTCTTCTCTTAATAGTTCGAAACTCATCTGAGACCCAAAGCATTAGATTTTATACTCCTTCTAAAACTTTTAGTAGTTTTACTAACATAACTGGGTATTTGTTATGTACTTAAAAAAATTCAACTTTTTAAATCTTTCCCAGCTGATGGCTAATTTAAAATTCAGTAACGTGTATAAATAGTTCAAATTTTCCCCTCCAATATGCATTATTCTTATTGCCCATTCACCTAACTTTGGTTATTTCCTTCTGAAGTTTCTCAGAATCCTCTATGCATTTGGTTAACACTTGCAAATTGTGTTACCTGCAAATTTTGCCACCTCGCTGTTCACTCTCTTTTCCACATCATTAACATGCAACAGTTCTAGTAGAGACTTGTTGCACCCCACTATTAACTTTTCCCATGACAATCCACTAACATTTTCCAACATCTGTTTTTACAAAGTTAAAATTAAGGCTCAAATTCACCAATGTGGTGAGGGCTTACATAAGCCCTTTGTGTCTGTTACCTAAAAGGTTTTGGTAACACCAAATTAGTTTTGCAAAGCTGTTGCCACATGGATGAATTTTACTGGTACGTGTCGGAGAAAAACTTCAGTTCTCACTTTTTGTCTGGGTGCAGCAAGAGTCAGATACTTTATTATTTCTTAAGCAACTGCAACCGAAGGAGAGAGTGCCCTAGGACACAGGGTCGCTCCAGTCCCAGACAGGTCTCTCAACAGGTAAACAATTACAGGAAGCATTTACACTTTTGTTACAGACAATAATAAGCAACAGCTGCATTTTGTTTATACATAGGTCATCCCAATATCTTGTTTTTCTTTCTTAAGAGACTCCAGTCTACATTTAGTATTATCTACACAAGGTCGAAACAACTTCTCACACAGTTCTTTTCCATTCGCCTCACACAATCCTCGCTTCTACAAATCTCATGTTATTTGGGTTACAGTTAGCCTAACTCTTGCTAACAGAGACTGCCATGCATTAAGATCCCCTACAAATCCCTGTCAGTTCTTTCTCTACTTTCACATAAGGAACAATGAGGGATTCTTCACTAGCAGTCATTTTATTTCCAATAAATTCCTCCAGTGCAGGACTTGATTTAACTGGGGAAAGAACTCTCGTTTGCCACGAACTGTATGAAGTGACTCTTCAAGGTAGCGTACAAAATTGTAGAATATTTCCAGGTACACAGATGTTAACATGCTCTAAGTTACAGCATCTGAATCATCCAAAGAATATTGTTATTTATTTTACAGTAACTGTATTTCTTAGAGATGTGTCTTCCATATGGATTCCACTCTTGCTTTGCACGTGCCCAAGAGTGGAATCCATGTGGGCAATGACATGAAGAAATGTGGGACACACATTAATATTGGTAGATGATCTTTACTCCTAGCACACCAATCAGCAATCGAAGTAGACAAAATAATAGTAAACAGACAGCAACAAGCGGTAGCAGATTCAATTTCAGACACAATATGGGCATCCAGCTAAGATTTTAGCTTTTAGGGTTTCCTAACAATGGAGAGAATCAAAAACTGTCTTCCTATTTTTCTCCACAAATAATAGATTTCTCCAAGGAACTCAGAGTTTAGTTCTACACACACTGATCAAACACTGTGTCACAACTATGGATTTCCATTAACTAGACGGTGCTTGAACAGACTCTATTTTAAACATCACAATGACTTTGGAAAGTCAATTGTTTCTGCTATTGCAAACCAATTGTGGGAATACTAAAATGTTAGAGAAGAACCAAAAATAGCTTTGTTACCAGGAAAAAACAAAAGATGAAAATATTTAGCTTGAAATGAAGGGTTCTCTCTAATGGTATAACTAGAATACCAAACTTAGATTCAGAGTTTAGGATACCTTGGTGCTGCTTTAATAATGTCATCCACACGAATAATCATTTCTGCTGCTTCAGCTGCACTCAGCAGAACTTGTCTCTTGACTTGAAAGCTTTCAGTTATTCCCAAGGTTGCCATGTCTCCAATGACACCATCTTTCATATCTTTAAAAAGAAAGATACTTTGCCAAAAAGTTTTTTTTTAATACAGGAAAATCTTGTTAATAACCTGCATTATCCACAAAGCTATCTAAATCAAGTGCGGATAAAAAGATTTCATCTCAATCATGTATTATCCATATGTCATATTCTACAGAAAAACTATTTAAGAAATTATGTATTATAAATAAAAGGGTCAATACTTATTACCTTTATCCCTCCACCTGTAAAGCTGGGTGCTTTAATGACTATGAGTCCAACTATGCAGGGCTAAAAGGGAGAGGATGTAAAATATCTTCACAAGTAGATTTCCTATACACAGAAATGTCAATGACAAAATTCACTATCGTGGGATGTTCCTGGGCTAGAAGAGTGTGCTAGGTTCCCTTGGGAAGCTGTGAATATCCCCTTTCCAACGGTATGAAGCTTCCATTATGAAATGCCCTACAGAGCTGCAACATGGTGGTCTTAAAGTCATGATATAGTAAGTACATACCAGCTGTTATTAAGGGCTTGTGTATTTGAATAGTTAAGTTTGTGACAAGCCAGGGTGTAAGCCTACCTCACACTAGACTGCCACATACTAACAGTCTATAGGACCCTTCACACTAAAAGTTCCACAGTGCGCTTTGATTTGCCCCCATTTCAAAGTCGGCATCCACATTGAACCAATAATCCCAAACTCAAGCCAGTAAAACTTACATCCCATCATCATGAATACTATATTTTCTTTCTAGGCATATGCATGTATTTAATATGCAAATACATGCATGAGGATATTAATATGTTTAATTTTCAGGATACATTTACTAACTTTTTTGCACTACTAACTAAGAACTTGAAAATACCATTTACATACATAGAGTAAGTGTAGTCTTCTATATTTGAACTGAAAGTAGTAAGTTCTTTACTATAACCATCCTTGCTATTACAACCATGTCGAAGTGGAGCTTTTCAACCTTATATCATTTATCACTTTGTTTCAAATTCTGCATCTATTTATTGTCACTTTCTAGTGCTGCTACTCAATCTTGGTTGAATCACAGCATTAACACTCACTCATTTGATGCTTATAGTTTAACCAGGAATAGAAAAGAGTAGCTTACAGCCATACAGCCATCTCTATTCCAAATGGTCAATACAAGCCATGAACTTGTCTCCTAGTTTAATAATCACAGAGGACCGGGACAATTGCATGTTAAGACAGTACAGGAAAAAGCTAGTACTTTCATTCATCATATGAAACCATGATTCACATCCATTCAATTGGACATCTATTGATACAAATAGGTTTGACTACTTTAAATCCTAATTATATTGTTTGTAATGCAATAAACTCTTGCCCTGACTTTATCACAAGGTCATGTTTGCCTCCAGTAAGTCACAACAATGCAAAAGCATATATTCCATACCATAAAAAAGGACAAAAAATTCATTACAATTCACATGTTATCAAATTTCTCACCAAGTCCATAAGTTCTTTTCCCTTCACTGTGAGCAGCTCTGAGCTGAGACACCAGATCTGCACTGTCATAGCCAGCATTATCAGCTATAATGGTTGGGATCTAAAAGAATAAATATGCATGACAACAGATCAGAGGATGTTTTAAATTCTCAAGCAAATAAAAAGCAAAACCAAAGTTTTTGCAACAACTCTATACAAACTTAAGGTTGCTTATTTACTCTTCAATTACAAAAACAGCTGTGAAAGGGAAAAACATAGTCACAAAAAACATATATAGGCAGAAATTCACCAGTTGAAGTTGTCAACAAATGTTTTTCATTAATTTATAAGTACGCAAAGTTACACCATATGACCATTTGAAACAAAAATATTTATCTGCAATTAAAACGGTTTGCAGTGATTTCCTGTTATCTGTGTAAAATAATTCTCTTCACTGAGAATACACATGCAAATTTGCAGGCCAAAAGGAGATGTTTAGATTAGATGAAAACATAGCTTAGAAAAATTCTAAAACTGTGACCTTAACTCTGGAACAGATACTAAGCAGCTCTTTAAAAAAAAAAAAAATCTATTAATTTGTATTAAAAGGTACATATTTCAGTAGGAAAGAAATTGGAAAAAATAGACCAAAATATTTATGATGAGAATGCTATTCCCTCAGGCCTGAGACCTCTGTGAGCAGTACTAGAGGGAATGCTAGCTACAATATTTTAGTTGGTTTTTCCTTCAATTTAGTAAGAGTACATTTTCTCATTAATCATTTCAAAATGGTCTTGTGGCACTTGTTCCATTTTAAGAATGTAAACTTGCTGATGAGCATTTACCAACAATAGAGTCTTCTACTCAACGCATGTCAGTTTAAGTGATGCTAGAGCAAACTGTCTATGGTCATTAAAGAGAGAGTATTTTCTAAATTAAACATTACTTGACTTTCTGAAAAAAATGTTTTCCCTAGTTTAAAATGTTGCTACTGGAAGTCAGGCTTTCCCAACTCAGTGTTCCAATATAAGAGAGGTTAGCAGTTAATGTGTATTTGTATTCACTTTTCCGTTGTGGTGTCTCATTTTTCACAAGCTGAAACAAATATTTTCTAAGATTTTATGTAGCCAGTGCTAGAGAATTTTTTCTATTAAAGCATTACTGTAATCTCCCTTAATCAGCGACCTAAAACTGCTGGAACCAATGTGTGCTGCCTGTTCTATTGGTCTCTTCTGCCTTTAGCCTTAGAGTATGTCTACACAGCTGAAGAAAAACTCATAGCTGGCCCATGCCAGCTGATTCCAGCTCGTGGGGCTTGGGCTGCAGGGCTGTTTCGTTGCTGTGCAGACTTCCAGGCTCGAGTCCCAGAGCCTGGGCTACAAACCGAGCATTGGCAGGAACAGGAGGAGGGGAGGAGGAATGCACCAGGGTGGGGGACAGCACATGTGCTGGCCAAACAGACACTGCTACCAAAGTTCTCCAATTGTTAGCGCAGGGACGCAAGTGCACCTACAGTGGAGCACCCATCGGGACACTATTTGAAGAAGAACATTAACTTACCATTCTCAAGGCCTTTGCAAAAGACTCCATTGCAACAGATTCTTTGCCTGGTGTTCTGTTGGCAACCTCTGTGACAGCATTAGCCATCAGCATCTCTGAGCAACCTGTATATTAAAAGAATGCACGTACCTTAAAACCTGCCTTCACTGACAACAAGAACTCATACATTGTGTTGAAAAGAAAAACGTAAAAGATAAACTTGAATATTCACCTCCACCATAGACAGTTCTAGTATCTTTCACAGTTTGGGCAAGGACACACAGAGCATCATGCAAAGACCTTTCGGCTTCATCTATAATCTGCTGTGTTGCTCCACGCAACACTATGGTGCAAGCTTCACCTAAGGTCAAAAATAGCAAACACAAATTGCTAAGAACATAGCCAAGAGAACATCAACAAAAATTTGACAGAATAGCTTTGGCAAAATGAAAAACAGTCTCAAAAGCATTTATGCTAGTTTTACTGACATCACCATGGACAAGTTTAAATTATTACAAAAAAATGCAGCAGTTGGCATGTCAAAGTACAAATGAAAGTTTCTAATGAACTCCATTATCCAGGCCATTTTTATCCATGTCCTACTACAGAATATGCTGTATTTCTTCACAAAATAGTTAACTTAGAAGCAGAAGAAAAAACAATAAATTGATAAACTACATATATATCAGAAGTATTGGCACTTTCTGGTTAATGAAAGTTACTGAAACCTATTCTAGAAGATTCCTGCTAACAGGTTGCCACTTGCCTCATCACTGTTTTATTTACCAAAAGGGGAGTGGGGACACAAAGTCTTAGGTCCCAATCTTGCGAGCACTTATGAATGTACATAACACAACTCAGTAAAATTAAACCTATGTACATATCTTTGCAGGACCAGGGCCTTAGTGTTGGCCCAGCTTTTAAAGACAAAATGTTACTTGTCACATGGTGCATCTAAAGTATAAATTCTAATGACAACCACTTAACGAACAGTTTAAATATAATTGTTAGTGATAAATAGGGCCCTACCAAATTCACATGCCATTTTTAAAATTGTAAATTTCATTATTTCAAATGTTTAAATCTGAAATTTCCTATCTGTAGGAATACTGACCCAAAGGGGGTGGGTGTTGCAGGGTTATTGTAGGGGGACTGCGGTATTGTCACCTTTACTTCTACGTTACTGCAATGCTCCCTTCAGAGCTGGGCAGCTGGAGAGCAGCAGCTGCTGGTTGGGAGCCCAGCTCTGAAGACAACGCCACTGCCAGCAGCAGTGCAGAAGGAAGGATTGCGTGGTATAGTATTGCCATCCTTACTTCTGCACTGCTGCCTTCAGAGCTGGATCTTTGGCCAGCAGCTGCTACTTGCTGGCCACCCACCTCTGAAGGCAACAGCACAGAAGTAATGGTGGTATAGTATGGTATTGCCACCCTTACTTCTGAACTGCTGCTGGCAGGGATCTGCCTTCAGAGCTAGGTGCCTGGCCAGCAGCCAGCACTTTCTAACCACCCACCTCTGAAGGCACCACAGAAGTAAGGGTGGTAATACCATGACTCCCCTACAATAACCTTGAGACAGCCCCCGCAACCCCCTTGAGAGTCAGGACCTCCAGTTTGAGAAACATTGGGCTCCCCCGTGAAATCTGTACAGTATAGGGTAAAAGCACACACGAGACCAGATTTCATGGTCCGTGATGCATTTTTCACGGATGTGAATTTGGTAGGGCCCTCGTGATAAATGAATGAAATTATAATGGTTGGTTATTGGTAAAACACTTACCCATAGCTACACCAGAGAAGTGAATGAGCTTATCTTCTCCAATCATAACCTCTTCAATAAGCTTGCAACTTCCTAGTTTTACCAGCTCTGGGTGATCAAAGGTTGAAGCAATTTCACCACCTATGAATGTAAGTTCATGTTAAACTGCTTGTTTGGTTACAGTCTATGTATGGGGAGAATTTGGCAAACCAGAAAAGTGCCTGAAACCATTATGGCTTATTCATAAAGGCAACCTAGTCACCAAGCTGTAAATTGCCCATTCAGCAGTCTCAGCTTGACCAAGGCAGGAGGGGAAGGGGTTTGGGGTGCCACAGAAAGGGCGGCTTGACCCCACGTCCTTCCTGATAAGAACTGTGTTGAAGTTGCTGATACATGCATTTTAAAAGAGCAGAATGCGCCCCAGGAATGGCTATTGGGGTCTCAAGGCTGAAAACTCTGGAAAAACCCACACCTGGTTAATCAATAATCAGAAGGAAACTCTTGCTTTACCATTGAAACTGCTTACTTTACAAGTTTTATTTAAGGGACACGTCATTCTATTACTAATGTATAAATAAGGGGGGAAAAAGCTTGAGATAGTTGGCCTCGTTTGGGGACTCTTTTGGACTCTCCCTCTGGATACGTCTTGTGGTCCCTACCGGAAGACGGAAGATTTGGCCACCGGAAGACTGCTGCTGTTTCTCTCGAGAGCCACACTCAGCTTTGGTAATTATCAAGGGGGGGGTGGTTTACTAATCTGTTGCGGACGTGTGTAAGTGCTTGAGACTAAGCAAAGTGTAGCTTTAAGTGAAAGCACTAACGTTGTCCTGTTTGTGCCAGCCATCTCTCAGTCGGACGGAAGTGTGTCCCGATTTATTTCCTGACACTACCTTGCACAGAGTAAAAGTTACCAAGAGTTTTGGGTTGAAAGAACCCCGGGTAACATTAAGTCAAGTCTTGGAAGATCTGAAGCTTCCTTTAGCCACTAAGAGTAACACTACACCAATGTTTCCTAAAATTGAGGGCAGGACTGTACATCTCAGTTGATTCCCAGAGTCTCCACTTTCATGTTTTGTTTTGTTTTTTAAAAAGCTAGACTTATTTTATGGTCACAAAGTCAGTCTTTAAAGAGTGTGTGTTTTCACTAAGAAAAAAAAAAAAGGTGTGCGTGTGGGGGGTCTAACTGGAGTTACCTAACATGATGTAAAATCCTACTGAAGACAAGGCAGTTTGTAGTTTTTACATACAAGTTAAGTGGTCAAGTTAAAGATTAGGCTCCTCATAACCTTTAACTTGACCTGCTAACTCACATGAATGCTACTAATGGTCTTGTCTTCACCAGGATTTCACCTTGTTAGATAACTAGTCGGCTAGCTTCAGCTGAGAATACACCTTTTCCCTTTAGTAACAACACCACCAAACTGTTAAACTGAAACCAATGCAAAGAAGTTTGTTTCAGGCTCTCTGTAAACTCAATATCTCCAAGGCTTGGACTGTTCCATCCTTTCAATGGGTGCTAACTCAGATGTCAATGATGACAATTAATGTTGATGCTTTAAGTATTTCACTGCTCAAACCATGTAAGAAAGATGACAAAGTTTCCAACACTCCCCAAAGAATGTGGAGGGCACAGGAGTTGGGAAGATGTATACATTAAAACATGAAGGCCTTTATCACTACATGGTAGGAAGCAACTGGTTTCATTTTCCTGAAGCGGAGGCTCAGCTTTGAAGAGTTTGGGAAATTCAACACTACATATTGTGAAACTCCTGACACCAAAATATTAAGAACAGAGTCTAGAACTATATGTTTGTTTCACCTCTGAAAAGCACTTTGAAATCTGATAAAGACACAACTGTATTCATTTATATTTTGAATTAAATCCAATTATTTGATTGATCTGCTACATGAAAAACATATCCAGTACCCAACTATTTATTTCATTCTAATGCTTGACTAACATGTGTAGCTCCTTTTAGACTATCGTACCACTGTTTATAGAGTGATATAGAGCTACAGTATGATCACTGCATACAAACCTATATGATCTTTAAACAATACCAACTTAAAAATCATACTTCTGTTGGGATATTTAATTTATTTTCCATACTATTGTAACTAGACTACTTACACTTCCCAAAAACCAAACAATGTTATACCTACCAAGGCCTATCTGCAGCAGACCTATCCCATATTTATTTCAGACTTTCTATATTGGTTACTTAGGGTACCAAACACATAATTCTGAAGATTTTTTTTATTTACAGGTAACCTTTAAAATAAAGTCTGATCCCTATCAAATCTGAAAAGCCTAAAGAAGTATATTTATCAGCATGCTATGATAATGCAGGGCTCGTGAGCTGGTGCCAAATGACAACAGTAAGTTTAAAATTTAAAGCAGAGTAAATTGAAGATAGTTCAGCTCAGTTTCCATCTCTTCTCTGCTGACAATAGTACTCACTGGGACATACATAGCTGGCTATTAGCAAAACAATTTATTTTACAGAGGCCAAAAGTCATCAAGAACATAAGAATGGCCATACTGGGTCAAAACAATGCTCCATCTACCTCAGTATCCCCTCCTTTGACAGTGGTCAAGTGCCAGATGCTTCAGAGGGAATAAACAGAACAGGGCAATTACTGAGTGATCCATCATGCCATTGTCCAGTCCCAGCTTCTGGCACACAGAGGTTTAGGGACACCAAGAGGACGATGTTTCATCCCTGATAAATAGTAATTACTTTTGGGTAGATTTTACCTTAAGAGAAAGATCTTCAGGGTTGTTTTTTTTTTATTTAATTCCCCCACGCTCCACCTTCCCAAGTAATATATGTTCATATTACTCCAATGCTTTTTACATTAACTGCTTTTCTTAAAATGAAAAGTTATAGGCAAGTTGTATCAACAACTATGGAATCACACATTAACATTTAGCAGAAAATGTATTACTGATACGTCAACACTCAAGACCTACTTTTTTGATGCAACACTCTTCTCTATACCTGTAACAAGAGCCAGACGTTCTACACCTGCAAAGTCTGCATGTTCAATAGCCATAACACCAGCAGCACCAAACAGCTGTTCGGGGTAGTTATAAATCAGTTGCCTACAATTGAAGCACACACACATATTCATGCTATGGAAAGACTGCATCTTTCATCAAAATTACATGACGGCCACAGAAACAAATCTGATTCTCACCATGAACAGAAATGGATTGTCAATGGAATTATTATTAATACTTCAGATTGCAAAATCATTCAGGGTGCAAGGCACTTACCAAACATGGAGAAAATGTCCCTGCACAAAGCATGAAGAGTTAGACAAATTCTAGGGGTGCAACTGAAAACTAAAACACTGTAAAGTAACTTGTTTTTCTAACTGTGGTTCTTGCTGCGCCTTCACTGTAGCTGTCCTCATGATCCCCCACCCAAGGGAATAAAGGGAAGAGTGGTCCCAAATATCCTGAGTTCCTTCCCTAATACAGAATCCAATTAGCGTAAGGTTCTGTAGTACAGGAAAGGAGAGCAGGTTGTCTGTATTCCACTTTCAGTGACTCAAGAGCAGTAACCTGGAGTATAGGAGGTGGGTGATGTAAGTATCTGAACACCTACCACAGAACAGGTCTGCCAAAGCACGCATCAGTTCTTGATACTTCTACACGGGAGTAATATTGTATAAATGTGCACCAAGCACATGCAGCTGCCCTATAGGTCTCAGGTTGGTACACAGTAGTTGCCTGGGACTTGGCATGGGTTCCAATCTTTACTGATAGATCTTGTCTAGCTGTTTCATACCATGGCCTAGTGCAATTGTGAATCCAGTTAAATAATCTGAGCAAATACTGCCTTACACTTCGTCCTATCTGCAAATGTACACACAGTCTGGGGAATTCTTGAAAAGTTTAGTTGTGTCTAGACAGAACGACAGTGTCCTAAGCACATCTAGCGAGTGTAGCTTGGCTTGCCCTTGGTTACAGTGGGGTTCTGGAAAAAAGACAGGCAAATGGATCATTTTATTTAGATGGAAGCTGGAGTCTACTTTCCACAAGAACTTCAGGTAAGGCCTAAGGGTCACGCTGTCCTTATGGAATGTAGTGTACACAGTAGATTAGCCATAAGTGCCTGAATTTCTCCTACCCTTTAGTCCCATATAGCCACCAAGAAGGCTGTGTTCATGAACAAAGGGTAAAGTGAGCAGGTCAACAGTCTCAAAAGGTAGAGCCATTATATCAATCCCACATTCACTCTATTAAGGAAGAGGAGAATCTCTGACTGAGAGGAAACACATCCACATAAGGCCTTAAGGAATCTAGCTATCATCAGGTGGAAAAAATACCACATGACCCTGCATGGAAGAGATGGTTGGCTGATAATGCTGCCAAGTGAACTCTTACTGAGCTGATAAGATAGCCCTGAGTTCTTCAGCAATAAAAAGATGGTTCAAAATAGCAATATCTGAGTCTAAGGGAGAGAACTGGCATTGCTGGGCCCAAACAGAGAATCTTTTCCACTTGGCTGAATGAGTAAACTTAGCAGTCTTTCCTATTCATGAATTGGTATATTCTGGACCTCAGCAGAACAGCTCCACTTAAGTCATGATTACCTAGCCAGTATCCACACAGTCAGGGATAACAAAGCTGGGTCCAGATGGAGAACCTGTCCCTAGTTCTGGGAGATTATGTCTGGAAGAAGAGTTAAGTATCAAAGGAGGGGTGGATAGATTCTGCAGGTCTGATAATGAAAACTTCATTGGCCAAGCTGGAGTCAGCATGATTACTACAGCTGAGCACTGTCTGAACTTGCTTCAGACCCTTGGTATTAATGGAATTGGTGGGTAAGGGGTGTACTTTATTCCTGATGTTAAAGGGAATGAGGAAGGCATCTGATAGGGAAGCCAGACTCAGACCTTCCCGACACACTTCTTGTTCTCATTTGAGAAAGTCTATGGCTAAGTGACCAGTTGTTGATGTCGTGTGATGTCTTTAACAGCTCATTCATGATCATTTGTGAACTGCCTTCTGCAGCAGTCTGTCAGGACACCCCACAAGCCTGGTAAATGAAGGGCAACCAGAGTGATTTTGTGGGAAACACCAACTGCTGAGTTGGACAGCTTATTGGTAAAAGGGAAATGATCGTGCTACTCCCTGCCTGTTAATACAAGACATTGCTGTCATGTTATCTGTTATATCTAGACCATCAATCCTCTCAATATGGGAAGGAATGCTGTGCATGTCCAACGAATTGCTTTCAACTCCAGTACATTTATGTGAAGGCAAGCATCCTCAGGAGTCCAAAGGCCTTGGATTTGGAGATGATTTGGTGAGTTCAAGCATGTGTCATTAGTGTACTGGATGGTAACAGTGATAAAGGGTACCCCCTTTCACATTTAGAGGTTTCTTTCACTAATTACAGTAGGACTTCTGGGGGGTCTTGCACTTTAACATTTATGTGACATTTACTGGGCAGATGCAGAGATTTTTGCATAGAGCATAGGTGAAGTCTGGAATGCTTTGTGACATGTATCCAAGGGGCTGTGTGACTTCTGGCTCACTAGGCCCCTATGTTCTTATTCTTTTGATGATCCTGCAGCTGGTTGATGAGATCCACTATGGTACTGACTATGTCCTAACGCAGATAAGCCTTCAGTGTTATCGAAACTAGCAATGCCCCTTTGAAGTCTACCCTCTGGGTTGACAACAGAATCTACTTTTTTACTGATGAAGTCCCAGGTTAGTGAACAACTGAAGAATCAGGTGAATGGAGTCATTTACATGTGTTGATTTCACTCAAATGATTCCTTACTTTTTCCATGTGAGCTGCCATTACCACAGCCAGGCAGTTGAAGACCCTCAGCGCTGTTGATAGGTGGAATGGTAGAACTCTGTATTGATAGTGGGAATTTGTCTGAGATTCCAAGTGATATTTCCTATGAGTTGAATGGATTGTTATATGAAAAGAGGCACCTTACAGCTCAAGAGCTACAAGAAAAATCCTTTGGATCTAAGGAAGGGATTATAGAGGCTATCTAAAGCACCAGAGAAAGTCTAGAATTGAGCACTAGTCCTGTTTTTATTTCAGACATAACTGTCTTTCGTGAGAGAAGTCCCTGAAAAAGGGATGGGGAAGGAGGGTGGGAGGTAGGGAGACTGAAATTGTCTAGAATACCCTACCCCTTAGGGATGGGAAAGGATGAGTAAAGATCCTCCAGATGCTGTAAACTGCTCTCAACCAAGATGTCAATTAACGGCCTTGACGTAGCCACAAGGTAAGTAGCCAATGAAGTGAACGCATAGTCTTCCTTTGGTACCCCTGCTTAGACTACATTTGTGGTCTAGCCTGATTCCTTCTTGGTGTAGGCATGCAGATTCACAGAGATCTTTGAGTTGCTTGTGAGTCTTTCAGCAAGAGTACAGCCTCATTGGTTTTACTATTGAAAAGATCCCAGCCTAAAAATGGCAAGTCCTCAGCAATAAGTATATGAGATGGATAAATAAAGAGATCAACTTATAGTCAGTTGTTTATTGTAGGCATCACAAAAGAAGTAGTTCTTAAGGAATGTTTAAACAAGGAGAATGTGGCTCTGCAGACCAGCTCAGAAAAGGTGTTCTATATGTAGCAAATGGCCTGGAACACTACACAGAGAGCTGGAGTACCAGTCACAAGGGGTGTCACAGTTGACAATGAAAGGGATGGGAATGACATTAAGAAACAAAGGCCCAGATCCTCAAAGCTATTTAGGCACCTAAAGCCCATAGAAATCAATGAGAGTTAGGTGCCTAAATAGCTTTGAGGATCTGGGCCAAAGACAATTCAGAAGACATGAGGTAGATATAAACAGATTCTTGAATTATGCTGAAGCTGCCTCTGATTGAGTACAAGGGAGAGCAAGTGAAAGGATTTTAAAGGTAGGGGGCATGGCGCAGTCAAAATGACAGGTAAGAAAATTACTTAGCAACTCTGTTTTGCATGGAGTGGAACGGGCTGGGCAAGGATGATATTGGACTCAGTGAAGACATTACAATAAATAAGTAGTCTGACAATAAAGGGCTGGATGAATCTTATGTGCGTGGGTAGAAAGAGCTGGGTCTTAAAAAAAGGTTATGAAGCAGCAAGCTTTTAATAACAGAGAACGTGTGGGACATAGTCACATACCTTATTCCTTCCATAATAAATGCATACCTGTTAATAAAGCAGTTTATTCCATGCTTAAGAATACGTTCAACCTTCTCTTTCATTTTTTCTTTTTCTGCTTGTTCTATTTCTGCTACCTTTGCTGTCGAATCCACTCTTACACGAGAGCCAAAGACCTAAATTAAAAACAAAGAGGTAAGATTTATTTGAAATTTAACTCAATTTATAAAGACGGCTTCTATTATATTAATCACCTACCTTAATTTTATCTGTATCCATACCAGTGTTTGCAATAAGTATCTTCGCATTTTCAATTCTTTTTGGCTGGTTAACGCCAATCTTTTTATCTAGCAGAAAGCCTGTAATAAAAGAGAAAGTAGTTAAAACCTCAGCAAGCCTTAAAAGGGGAAAAGGACTATTATTCTAAAGCAGAGGGGGACAAACTACGGCCCGTGGGCTACATCCGGCCTGCAGAACCCTTCCCTCTAGCTCCTGCCAGAGAGTGGAGTCAGCACAGGCTTGCGGAGGAGCCAGCCCAACTCCCCGGCAGCGCAGTGATCGGGGTGGAGGCTAGCCCCTGGCCCCTCCCCATCTGTTCCCCTCCCTCGCAGTCACAGCTCCCCCAGCGCCACCCCTCTTAACCCCACTCCACTGATAATGTGGGGAAAGAAAAGCAGGGAGGGTTGGATAGAGGACAGGCATCCCGGGGGGATGGTCAGGGGGCAGAGAGCAGGGGTGCTTGGATAAGATGTGGGAGTCCCAGGGGGCAGTCAGGAGAAGGGGGAGTTGGATGGGAGTTCCAGGGGGCTGGAAAGGGGGCAGGGGCCAGGCCATGCCTTGCTGTTTGGGGAAGCATAGCCTCCCTCAGCCTTCCCTACCCTGCCCTCCATATGATCTCTGTACCCGATGTGGCCCTAGGGACAAAAAGTTTGCCCACCTGTGTTCTAAAGTGTGTCGAAATTTTGTACAGATTTACCTATCAATACCATAGCAATGTTTCCTGAAGCACATACAGACAAATGCATCTCTCTCACATACAGGATTAATTTCAACTCTCAAATACATGGTCACTGAATAAAAACATACCTTCATCTAAGTAAGAGTCTATCAGACTTCCACCTAGTTTCTTGATAATATGGATAGCTTCCAAATTACCAGATCCTTTCAGTCTAAGAACAGCTTCCACTGCTAGTTTAGTAAAGTGATTTTTATGATGAGTAAGTAGTTTTGAGGACAGCGTGGTCCCTGCAATGTTCATTAAGTCTTCACGGAACTTTATTTCATCATCACTAAAACAAACACAATGTAACCAAGTGAATAAAATTAAATGGACAGCACTGAAGAAGCAATTCAACTGACTGACAACCATGACACTCGGATTTACAAACACTGTTATACATTTTTGAAGTGATGTGCAGTTGCAAAATAGTTGCACTTTGTAAACAGTTAATTGTATGCCTATCTACATGAGGCATTCTCATCTTAGGATATGAATTTGAATAAAAGCATCTCTTGAAAAGGAGTTGGTGCTCAATGGATAAACCACATATGGCCTGTTGCATTACTGCATACATATATTATTGATACTTCGCACTTTCATTTTGAAGAAATGTATAGGTGAAAGCACTATGTGACTCCAATGAGAAACTGCCTAACTGGAATTAATTTGCAAAATGGACACCATTAAATTAGGCTTGAATAAAGACTGGGAGCGAATGAGTCATTACACAAACTAAAAACTACTTCCCCATGTTAATTTTCCCCTACTGTTACTCACACCTTCTTGTCAACTATTTGAAATTGGCCATCCTGATTATGACTACAGTTTTTCTTCTGCTGGTAACAGCCGACCTTAATCAATTAGTCTCATTAGAGTTGGTATGGCAACGCCAATTTTTTCGTGTGTGTGTGTGTGTGTGTGTGTGTGTGTGTCTCTCTCTATATCTATATCTATATCTATATCTGTATGTATGTATGTATGTATGTAAAATCAAACAGTTTTCCTCCTGTTGACACACACACCTCTTCCTACTGTATTTTCCACTGCATGCATCTGCTGAAGTGGGCTTCGGCCCATGAAAGCTTATGCTCAAATAAATTTGTTAGGTTCTAAGGTGCCACAAGGATTCTTCATTCTTTTTGCTGATACAGACTAACACGGCTACCACTCTAGAAGTTTACAGTACGCACTGAAAAATCTGAACAAATTGCAAATTTTGTTGAAGGGGAAAATTATATTTTAGTTAAACAGCTACATCGTTTAGTAATTTAAGATAATTTGTCTATATTTTTAAAAAGCCTTTATAGTTTAAAGAAAACTGTGATAACTTCTATTCCAAAAATATTGCTTATATCATATTATATTTTAAAGTTCAGAAATGAAGAAAATCATTTTTCCTCCTGGTGACCAATATGCAATTGTTTGTCCTACCCATCTGTGACAGTTTACATAGAAATTAATCAGGACAACCAAAGAAGATTACTACTGCAAATACAAGGTATTTACTAACCCATGATCCACTGCAGATTTCAAGAGGGCCTCTCTTGCTGCTTTTGTAGCTTCTCTCCAACCTGCAATGATGGTTTGAGGATGAATCTTCTTTGCAATTAATGTTTCTGCCTCCTATTAACATAAAACATATAATTAATTTACTTCAACGACAAATTTGAAGCGAAGTGGGAAATTTATTCAGTAAAAAAATTTAGAATCTTTTCATCATCAAAAGGAGACTTTTAATCCAACTGACAGCCAAAATGACCAGAATAATCTTAACAGGAATGATTTAGAAAATATATATTTACCCTCTAATACTACAAATACAGATGTGGTCATTCATGCTGCTAATATTTCCTACCTAAGCAACTAATGTGCTTTATTCAGTGTGGCCCTTGAAGATCATCTGGAATCTTTATCTAGTACAAGCCATAGCTATATTTTGAACAGGCAAGCAAACTATTATAAAAATGTATCATCTACTCGAAGCTCTGCATTGGCTTCCTGTTCACTTATGGGTGCAGCTCAGGGGGCTGGTGTGAAATCTTCAAAGCCCTGGCTGGCCTGGAAGTCAGCTACCCAAGAGATCATCTCTCACCTTAAGCCCTGTGTCATAAACAGATAGTAGGAGTTAATAGAACAGAAGTACTTTATATCTCTTTTGCCTGTAAAGGGTTAACAAGATCAGTGAGCCTGGCTGTCACCTGATCAGAGGACCAATCAGGGGACAGGATACTTTCAAATCTTGAGGGAGGGAAGTTTGTGTGTGTGCTGTTAGTTTTTGGTTGTTGTTCTCTCTGGGTTCTGAGAGTGACCAGACGTGCAACCAGGTTTCTCTCCAATCTCCCTGATACAGATTCTTATAGATTCAAAATAGTAAGTACTAGGTAATAGGCAAGTTAGGCTTATGTTTGTTTTCTTTATTTGCAAATGTGTATTTGGCTGGGAGGAGCTCAAATGTGTATTTGGCTGGAAGGATTTTAATTTGTACTTGTATACTTCGGCTGGGAGGGTATTCCCAGTGTCTATAGCTGAAAGACCCTGTAACATATTCCATCTTAAATTTACAAAGATAATTTTCACTGTTTTTTCTTTCTTTAATTAAAAGCTTTTCTTGTTTAAGAACCTGATTGTTTCTTTATTCTGGTGAGACCCCAGGGGACTGGGTCTGGATCCACCAGGGAATTGGTGGGGAGAAAGGAGGGAAGGGGGAGAGAAAGGTTAATTTTCTCTCTGTGTTAGGGTTACTTTCTCTCTCAGGGAGAGTCTGGGAGGGGGAGAGAGAAGGAGGGGGGAAGGTGGATTTTCCTCTCTGTTTTAAGATTCAAGGAGTTTGAATCACAGTGATCTTCCAGGGTAACCCAGGGAGGGGAAGCCTGGGAAAGGCAACAGTGAGGGAAAGGGTTTACTTTCCTTGTGTTAAGATCCAGAGGGACTGGGTTTTGGGTGTCCCTGGGCAAGGTTTTGGGGGGACCAGAGTGTACCAGGCACTGGAATTCCTAGCTGGTGGCAGCGCTACAAGTACTAAGCTGGTAACTGAGCTTAGAGGAATTCATGCTGGTACCCCATCTTTTGGACGCTAAGATTCAGAGTGGGAAATTATACCATGACACCCTGTCATTTCAGTTAAGATCAGCAGGTGCTCTTGATGTCAATTCCTGGAGCTAAAAATCTTTAGGCCTTGTTGCAGAGCTTTGTTAGCAGGAGGTCCTTGCCTCTGAAGCTCCCTCTATGGGTAGCTCAGAGTCAAAGCTCAGTAGCCTTCAGAGTACACAAGATGACACTTAACTGTTTAAACAGGCACTACCAAATCAATTTAGGTCTTGCAAAAACAATCATTTACAAAGCCTCTCAAAAATGTTTCTTTTTTCTTAATTCATTGGGAAAAAAGATTTACGAAGAGTATTTTCCTGGAGTGTCTGCAATCAGACTCTACCATTCTGCTAACTGCAAGAGCCAGAAAGTGAAACTGATTACACGACTAAAAAGGCAGTTTCATTGTTTCTTTTTGCATATCAGTTGAGTGAGGAAGACAACATAAATGGTGAAGCAAGTTTATTTTAAAAATCCTTTCAGATGCAATAATTTAAGGTGTTATTAATAATAGATAAGGAATACGGTACTATTAACAGAACACTGTGACCCCAGGACCTCATAATGCCAACTGGTATAGGGAACAGGGGTACATAAGAGTTTCAGAGATCCTCTGGGCCTAGTGTCTGTCTACATATTAGTCAACCAAAGACTATTATGCAAGGTCTCTTATGATAGCCTGTGTCACACTGGTCATAACTGTGAGACGTATGTACAGAAAATATGTGAGAAAATGTTAAGTTATCTAAGTCTGAGAGTTAAGGTAGGCCATCAGAAGATGATCCACAAGCTCCTGTCAGGCAGGAAGGACGAGATGCTTATCTGTGTGTGCCTGGTCACATGCACATTTACTGTCTGAGCAAAATGTTATTCAATAGATTTTGGGGACTGCAGGAAAATGCAACAAAGGTTATCCGGTTTAGAGTAAACAGCATATAATAAACAGCTTTGGGTTTGTTTTTGTGAAGTTGGGAGGCCATTTTCATGCAGTTGCACCCACAGTCCCCCCGTACCGCCTACTCATCTCTGGGACTGCTTTCAGCTCCCTTGAACTATGCCTCATTCGGCATCATGGCACCATGCGCAAACCGCTAGCCTCTTGCTATTTTTTTTTGGTGGAGTCTGTGTGGTTTGGACGAACCAGACTTGTTTTGGGGTGTTTTTCCTGGCAACCTGTGCAGATGAACCCCGAGTTATCCTTGAATTTGTGAGGACAAGCCACCAGTTGGTTTGATTTTTTGAAGCAGGGATCTCAGCCAACTTGGTTGAAGCACTAGAAAAAGGACTTGAGGCAAGCTATCACGTAGGACACAGAGGCTTTGTAAGTTAAGTTTAGGCTCTAGAATGCACATTATGATTGCGTAAAGTGCTATGTGTAAAATAAGGTGGTGATCCTGAATTGAATCTTGTAAGCTGGTGAAAACAACTCCTTTGGGAATAGCAAATCAGAGTTCTCCACGTGTTAATTGAAATGGGGGTGGGCATTCCAGAGGGATGGTTGGAGGACTTGGGGGTTGCTAAGAGCCTACTGCTTGCCTGTACAGAGAGAGTGAGGCTGGCAGAGGCCTGGAAGGTAGTACTTGCGTTGCCAGAGGCTAGTGAAGTCAAGGAACTGATATATCGCAGGCACAGACAAGACTTCCTCACATTAAGGGTAGGAGGCAGCAAGGTGCTTCATAACCCTGGATAACCCCAAGAAGCAGCACAGACAGCATCTAAGTTTTGTTCCTGTTTTTAACAATTTGGTAAGTGATACGCTAATGCTTACTCTATTGGCAGTGCCCTACTCTGTCTATGGTATCAGAGCACTGAAATACCACATATAGTAGAAAATGTTTAAAAACAAAAGTTTCATTACCCTAAGTAATTCAGCTGCCAGCACAGTTACAGATGTAGTTCCATCACCAACCTCATCATCTTGAACCATCGACATATCTAAAAGAGAATACTACTATGTTACTTTATTTATTCAAATATTTTGTACTGCTCAGCACTAACTACAAATATTGTATATTATGGGTACGCACTAGTTTGGAAATCAAAAACAGGGTTTTAAAAAAAACTACATAGGGGCAGGATTAATTGCAATAACTGAGTGTCATATTATCAACCTGTTACATAGCAAAAGAAACTTGCTCAGAGGATGTTGTTTGTTCGCTAAAGTAAATGCTATTTAATAACTGACCTACAAGGAGATTTCAAATATTGTAATGACAAACATCTAGTCAAACTCACCAACCAAAACCTTGGCAGCTGGGTTGTCAACTCCAATAGCTTTTAGGATAGTTGCACCATCATTGGTTACTGTCACTGTGCTATCTCTTCCAGTACTTAGAAGAATCTTGTCCTACAGGATGCAAGATTTAGGATACTGCTTGAACACGTAGTTCATAGTGTTAACAGTTGCAAAGACAGCTAAAAATATGGTATCTGAAAGCCTGCAAACATCTTACCATGCCTTTAGGTCCCAAAGTGCTCTTAACCAAGTCTCCAATGGCAATAGCACCAACGAAGGATGACTGGAATAAAAGTGAACAAGATCAGACAAGGATTCATCATTTCTTTTATAAGCAGCTGAAGACTAAAACATAACAGAGTCAGAAATTACATCCACTTGTCCTGATCTACTCCCTCCACCACCATATCCCATCCCCTTCCCTGGTTCTGAAGTCAGGCAGCTTCTTCTCCTCATACCCTGGGTGCTAGCAGAAGAGT
The DNA here is from genome assembly GCF_007399415.2 of Gopherus evgoodei. Taxonomy (NCBI): domain Eukaryota; kingdom Metazoa; phylum Chordata; order Testudines; family Testudinidae; genus Gopherus; species Gopherus evgoodei. The sequence continues at coordinate 299,907,382 of NC_044322.1, forward strand.
CACTCAGAGAACAATGACCCACAGAATCTGGGAGCAGCAACTCCCTGGAAACTCCTGCTCAACCCTTAAAAATTTAGGCTGGAGTATTCTCAAAACAGATTAAATCTTCAAAGAATTATACTTCAACAAGTCTCTACCACTGAACAAATGCAAACTGAACTATTTTAAAAAAAAAAATTAGATGTGGTCAAATTTGGCAGTTTTTCATGTAAATGGCAAAAGAAATCCCACTCCCAAATTTCAAATCCTCAGTCCAAAGTATGGAAGAAGACCTTCTCAGCAAAACAGATATTAACAAAATATTTAAAAAAAAAAAAAAAGAGCAAAAACACATTCCTCACCCCAACCCCATATCTCATTCTTGAAAATGGCTGAACCATTTTTCCTTAAACTTTACAAAAATATTCAAAGTGAAGCAGACATTCAGCAAGGAAAACATCACCCTGAGCAGGTAAAGTTATATGCAACTGAAAACAGGGTCTTGTACTTAGGGCTCTGTGTAAATTGCAATATATATATTTTTTTTTAAAGAAAATTCTCAACTGTCTAAACAGCAAAGTATTGCTTTTCAGTGAGTTTGCATGGAATGAACTTTACAGGTAACTTTAGTTGATTTCAAGAAATGAACGAATTTTACAAGTTAGTCAATTTCTTCCACACAGACATGCACACAGCACTCCATTCTTCCACACATGCACACAGCAGTCTTATTCCTTTGCATGCACAGAGCACTCTGTGCTTCTGGATGCACACACCACTGCAAGAAAAGGTAATGTTTTGTACTGAAGACTTTGTTGTAAACACTCTCATTTTTAAAAAAAATTATATTTAAAAGATCGCCATTTTGGGGGACAGGAAGCAATTTCATGGTTTCCATGCCCTCCATTAGAGTAAAAAGAACAGGAGTACTTGTGGTACCTTAGGGTATGTCTACACTATGGGATTATTCCCATTTTACATAAACCAGCTTTGTAAAACAGATTGTATAAAGTCGAGTGCACGCGGCCACACTAAGCACATTAATTCGGTGGCGTACATCCATGGTCCAAGGCTAGCGTCGATTTCTGGAGCATTGCACTGTGGGTAGCTATCCCCTAGCTATCCCATATTTCCCGCAGTCTCCCCCACCCCTTGGAATTCTGGGTTGAGATCCCAGTGCCTGATGGGGCAAAAATCATTGTCGCGGGTGGTTCTGGGTAAATGTTGTCACTCATTCCTTCCTCCGGGAAAGCAACGGCAGACAATCATTTTACGTCCTTTTTCCCTGGATTGGTCTGGCAGACGCCATAGCACTGCAACCATGGAGCCTGTTCAGCTTTTTTTTTTTTTTTTTTTTTTTACTGTCACCGTATGTGTACTGGATGCCGCTGACAGAGGCGATACTGCAGTGCTACACAGCAGCATTCATTTGCTTTTGCATGATAGCAGAGACAGTTATCAGTCGTTCTGTACTGTCTGCTGCCACTGTAAATTGGCAATGAGATGACGGTTATCTGTCGTTCTGTACCGTCTGCTGCTATCATGGATGCCCCTGGCCGAAGTCGGCCAGGGGCGCAAAGGCAAAAATGGGAATGACTCCCTGAGTCAATCCCTCCTTTATGATATCTAAAAATAGAGTCAGTCCTGCCTAGAATATGGGGCAAGTGTGCTAGAAAACCAGTGTATCAGAGAACCAGAGAGCACAGCCGCTCCGTGTTAGATCCTGCAGAAATGATGAGCTGCATGCCATTCTAGGGGGTGTCCCTGCAACCACCCCACCCGTTGCTTCCCTCCTCCCCAACCTTCCTTGGCTACCGTGGCAGTGTCCCCCTCATTTGTGTCATGAAGTTATAAAGAATGCAGGAATAAGAAACAGTGACTTGTTAGTGAGATAAAATGAAGGGGAGGCAGCCTCCAGCTGCTATGATAGCCCAGGCAGGACATTAAGCGGTGTGGGGGACAGGAGCCCAGCATCCCACTGCTATGATAGTCCAGGCAGTACAGAATCTTTTCTTTACACATGAAAGGGAGGGGGCTGATTGAAGCTCAGCCCCCAGTTGCTATGATGAGGACGGTTACCAGCCGTTCTGTACCATTTACTGGGAATGACCAGGAATCATTCCTATTTTTATCCAGGCGCTCCCCCCGGCCGGCCTCACCTGAGGCCAGCCAGGAGTACTCAGCAGCTATCAAGGATATTGTATCGTCTGCCACCGGGGAGGGAAGAGGAGCAGGTACTGCTCTTTACTGCTGCAGCATCGCATCTACCAGCAGCACTCAGTACACATAGGGTGACATTAAAAAAAGTCAAGAAACGATTTTTTTCCCTTTTCTTTCACGTGGGGGGGAGGGAGTAAATTAACGAGCTATACGCTAAACCACACCGGACAATGTGTTTGAACCTACAAGCACTGGGAGCTCAGCCAAGAATGCAAATACTTTTCGGAGACTGCTGTGGACTGTGGGATAGCTGGAGTCCTCAGTACCCCCTCCCTCCCTCCAGGAACGTCCATTTGATTCTTTGGCTTTCCGTTACGCTTGTCATGCAGCACTGTGTAGCCTGGAGATTTTTTTCAAACACTTTGGCATTTCAGCTTCTGTAACAGAGCTCTGATAGAACAGATTCATCTCCACATACAGTGATCAGATCCTGTATCTCCTGTATGGTCCATGCCAGAGCTCTTTTTGGATTTGGGACTGCATCGCCACCCGTGCTGATCAGAGCTCCACGCTGGGTAAACAGGAAATGCAAGTCAAAAGTTCGCGGGGCTTTTCCTGTTTACCTGGCCACTGCATCCGAGTTCGGATTGCTGTCCAGAGCGGTCACAATGGTGCACTGTGGGATACCGCCTGGAGGCCAATACCATCGAATTGCGGCCACACTAACCCTAATCCGATATGGTAATACCGATTTTAGCGCTACTCCTCTCGTCGGGGAAGAGTACAGAAACCAATTTAAAGAGCCCTTTATATCGATATAAAGGGCCTCGTAGTGTGGACGTTAAATCGGTTTAATGCTGCTAAAATCGATTTAAAAGCGTAGTGTAGACCAGGCCTTAGAGGCTAACAAAGGTGCCACAAGTACTCCTGTTCTTTTACGGATACAGACTATCACACCTGGCTACTCTGAAACCTGTCTCCATGACAGTGTGATTTACACATTGCCTTACTTACAATGTTAACTGTCAGACAACCTTAACTATAGAAAATGTTAGACATTCTGTTGATATCTAAATAAACTCACCAACCGAGCTGTCTCTGCTTTTTCTTCATCTGCTCCTGCCTTGAAAATATTCACAGGTGCAAGAGAAAGGGATGCCTGAAATAATAGTAACCATAATGTAATTTAGCTTTATCAATCATTTTCAGAATACCTCACTAACATAATTTGAAATTAACTGATGTTTTATCTTATTCTTGAATTACAATACTTAATATCCCCTATTCCCAGGTATATTTTAATAAATGAATCTTTAACACACTTTTTATCTACATCTTTTTTTTTTTTTTTAAATCTTCACTATACTGATGCTATCTAGAGCCTCTTAATTTAGAAAGACATTTATTACCTCAAGGGCACCAAAGGACTCAAATGCTGTCTCCAACTTTGCTGAGATGAACTACCAGAGCAAATATAAGATTTCCTGCCCTGTTCTATCCTGCAGAGCACAGGTGACAAGGAGATTTGCCTGGAAACTGAACAGATTTAACTGGTGGAGATTTCTTCTGTGCTGGCAGTGAACGAGCTTTCTGATACCCCTACTCCTGGAGTGAATGAGGCTATTCTCTACTAGCCAACAGCCCTTGAGGAATATTACCAGTTGGCATAGTTTAGAGGAGCCAGCTCTTAATTACACCAGAGCAGAGGTGAGCCCACCAGAAAATTGGGAAACCAGAACCTTAATTTCTCCACTGCTCTGCTGCACCCAACAGAGAATTGGAGCCACTCATGTCAAAGTTTTGCAGAATTACTGAAAACAAAGATAAAAACTTAGATGACATTTTTAAGTTAACATTATCACAATTTTATTTGCTCGCTTTTTCCATGCCAATTACACCACAATAGTGGTCAGTATTTTTTAGCCCATTAAAATTAGAAATGTAAACTTAATCAAGGCCCCCATTAATTCAGCAGCAAAGTAGAACTAAGTTGTACACCACCCAGAGCTGAATTCCGAAGCAAACAGGGGATTCTTCAGCAGCTTCAAGTCAACTTAGAACCAGATAAAAAGGAATATAGGTGATATTAGCCTATTTGGATGTTTACAGTATATTCAATCTTACACCGCTGCAAACTTAACACAGTAGATTGTTCTGATATAGGGTTGGGCCAATTCTGAAATAGGTTTCTCAAGGAGTAAGTTTCTTCCCAAGCCCCCATGAGTTACTAGCAGCCTGGTGTGCAGAAACACAAAGACTTAGCTCCCCCAAACATATTTTGCCGTGTTTGAGGTGGATGATCTTGTTACCCAGGTAAATCCTAACCTCGAGTCTGCCAAGGGTCGCCTGCCTCAGCCACATCCCCATGTGCCCCGTGGCAGAGCGGCTGCCGAGCTGTCACAAGCCCTCTCGCCAGCAGGCACGTTGGCCATCGGCCCCAACCCGACAGCCTCAGAGCCCCGGGGCCCTCCCCCACTCCCGGGGGATGGGGCGGCGGCGGCCGCGGCGATGGTCCCCTGCGTGACGCGGGCCGGGCAGCGGCCCCGCATGGCGAGCCAGCCCCAGCGCTGGGCGCGGAATCTGCGGCGCTACCCACAGCGGGAGGCCGCTCTAGAATCTTCCAGGCCCGCGCTCCGCTCGCCGGGCGCGGCAGGGCCCAGCTCGCCCGTGACTGGCGGCAGCGCCGCCGCACAAAGGCGGGGGAGGGCCCGGAGCCGCGGGCGGCAACGGCAGAAAGTCACCGCTCCTCGCGGCCCACGTGGAGCTGGCGCAGGCACAAGCCCGCCTCGCCTCGCCTCGCCGCTCGTTCCCCGGGCCCGCAGCCTTACCATGGTGAGGGTGAATCTGCTACCAGCGTCCTGCCGACCGCCTCCGCCCGCTCACAGTCACCGCCGCGCGATCCGACCCCAGGCCAAGAGCTACCCACCAGCAGCCACCGGAAGTCGCGTTGCTTGCCAGCCGGAAGTGGAAGGGCTGCCTCGGCCTAGCGCTCCAGTCCCCTTGAATGTTGCATTCTGGGAGTTGTGGTCTTACGCTGGCGAAAGGGACGCGCCCCCCGAGGGTGAGACGGGGGCGCTGTCTGCCCTGTCTGGTCGAGGCTGAGCCAACTTAGCTACTTTGTCACTAGATTTAGTGACTTTTCGGTTTCCTTAGTGAGAAAATAAGTGTCAAAGTCACCAGTGGCAAATCTAGCGACCTAGCCACAAGGAGCTCAATAGTGTTAACACGGGTTTCAGAGTAGCAGCGTGTTAGTCTGTATCTGCAGAAAGAACAGGAGTACTGGTGGCACCTTGGAGACTAACACGTTTATTTCAGCATGAGCTTTTGTGAGCTACAGCTCACTTCATCAGATGCATGCAGTAGAAAATACAGTAGGAAGATGTATATATACACACAGAACGAACATGAAACAATGGGTGTTACCCTACATACTCTAATGAGAGTGATCGGTTAAGATGAGCTATTACCAGGAGGAGAGAAAAAAAACTTTTTATAGTGGTAATCACAATGGTCCATTTGCAGCAGTTGACAAGATGATGTGAGAAACAGTGGGGGAAGGGGGGAATAAAAATGGGGAAATAGTTTTACTTTGTGTGATGACCCATCCACTCCCAGTCTTTATTCAAGCCTAATTTAATAGTGTCCAGTTTGCAAATTAATTCTAAATCAGCAGTCTCTCATTGGAGTCTGTTTTTGAAGCTTTTTTGTTGTAATATTACAACTTTTAGATCTGTAATCGAGTGACCAGGGAGATCGAAGTATTCTCTGGCTGGTTTTTGAATGTTATAATTCTTGACGTCTGAATTATGTCCATTTATTCTTTTATGTAGAGACTGTCCGGTTTGGCCAATGTAAATGGCAGAGGGGCATTATTGGCACATGATGGCATATATCACATTAGTAGATGTGCAGGTGAATGAGCTTCTGGTAATGTGACTGATGTGACTAGGGCCTATGATGGTGTCCCCTAAATAGATTGGTGGACAGAGTTGGCAATGGGCTTTCTTGCAAGGATAGGTTCCTAGGTTAGTGTTTTTGTTGTGGGGTCTGTGGTTGCTGGTGGGTATTTGCTTCAGGTTGGGGGGCTGTCTGTAAGCAAGGACTGGCCGGTCTCCCACTACGATCCACTCTGTGCTCTTCTTGCTACAGTCTGTTGCATACCATGGCAATGTCATTACATCTCAGTTGAACATGGCCTCAGAAGGAATCACATTCCAGGGCTTCTTGCGCTGAGGTCACTATAATCTGCAGGCAAGGAAAAGCAGCCCAGGTCAGGCAGGTGGGTTAATTGCAGCTGAGCCTCCCTTTCTTGCAGTCTGGATGTGAGCCAACCAGTTAATGAAAGGGAGTGTCTAGAACCAGAAGAAAGAGGGCATTTGCCTGACCTGAGCACTGCATTGCAGGGAGCCAAAAAAGTAGATTTAAAAAAAATCTGCTAGCTTGACCCTTCCCCATTCCCCCTGCTTCTAGGTTTTGATTTCTGAAAATAGCTGGGCAGCTAAACCCAGGTCAAGCCAGGGGAAGGTGTAAAAGGGAGCGAAAAATCAAGATAACTCCATCTTTGATCCTGTAGTAAAGGCTTCATCCCTGGAAGCATGGTGCCCCCTGGTCCATTGGGGAACATGGCCCTGTATCATCCCATCCCACCTTCCATCCCTGCAGCTCTCCTGCCTCCCCTGCCATGCCTGCTTCATTAGCCATCTTTCCCTGCATCACAGGTTTCGCTGCCTACTACAGAGCAGCAAGAAACAACACATTTGGGTAAAAACAGGCCCCGGTTAATGCGCTACTCTCTCCACAGTGCACTTGGCCGTAGCAAAGTATTTAATTAACCTCCACCAACAGGGGCAGCGAGTTATACAGGCCCATGGTGCCTGGGCTCCAGCAAATTCAGGGCCCATTGGGCCTGGCTTCATCAATGTTTGGAGCCAGGTCTCTCCCCCAGTCCTGCCTGCCTGCCAGCCCGCATGCCTCCCCCGAGCATCTGTGGCTGCTGCCAGCTACAAGTGAGTAGTGCTGTGGGCAGGCTGAAGTGGCTGCTGTGCCTGAGGATGGGAGGAGGTGCGTGGCAGGGCCCCCCGCCCCCCACTCCCTGGCAGGTGACTCCAAGGCAACTCCGGGGGGGGGGGGGGGGGGAAAGGGGCTTATCCTAGCTGGACCTCCTGAGCAGCAGCCTGGTGGGCCTTGGATGTCAGGCCGGGGGGACGGTCCTTCCCCAGAGCTTGCTGCTGCTGGTGGGGAGAGGGTGGGGCGGGGTGGGGCAGGGCAAGTCCTCCTCTCTGGCCCCCAGCCCCACACCCTGCACCCTCTCCCACACCGCAATGTTCTGTCCCAGGCCAGAGCCCACACCCAGCACCCAAATTGTCTCCCAGAGCCTGCACCCCTCCTGCACCCAAACTTCCTCCCACAGCCTGCACCCCAAATCCCTGCCCCAGCCCAGAGCCTGCACCTAGCACCCAAACTCTGTCCCAGAGCCCACACTCCTCCCATACCCAAACTTCCTCCTGGAGCCTTAGGCAGATGGCACGGGTGGGCGGAACTTGGACCTATTCTGGGTACCACCAGAAATTATACATACCTACTGCCCCTGTCCATTGACTTCTTTTCCTCACCTGCAGATTATAGTGATCTCAACCCAAGAAGCCCTGGAATGAGATTCCTTCTGAGGATATGCTCAATTAAGACATAATGACATTGACTTAGTGTACAACAGAATGTAACAAGACGAGCATGGAATGGATTTTATGAACACGATTGAGCTGCTTGTGAATGATTTTGTGACTATACTCACCTGGGCCTTCATATAAAAGTAAAAATTCTGTTAAATTCTCTGGAAATTTTGTTTAGTGACATTTTTTACTCCTTTTGACTGCTTAAACTGCTATATCTAGCGCCTTTTCAGGATTTGTCTGGTGACTTCTTGCTATATGTGGTTGGCAACAGGGCGTGGAGCTGTGCTGAGGCCAGACCCCAGAGAACGCTGCTGGGGAGAGGGTGGGAACAGCCCACTGCCACGTTAAGAGCTGGTGGCTGTCCTGTAATGCAATAGCATTGTGCCCACCCTACTAGGGACTACCTCCAACCCAGCAGACCCCACACAGCAGCAACCATCCCACTTCTCCCTGTCTTGGGTGAGCCTGGCCCATGCAGCAGGCTCCAACCCCTTTCCCAAAAGATTGTCAGAGGGGCAGGGGTACAATAATGGGGATGGGGCATTTGGCCTTGTATACACTTGTGGCGGCATGTAAGGGATCTGAAGACAGCTAGCCACTGCATCCATGCTGCCAGGTGTAGCTAGAAAGTCTCTGGCAGGTGAAGGCATCAGGGGTTTCCAGAGCCTGTCTGAGAGGGGAAGGCAGTAAGACAGGTACTGTACTAAAAATAGCATAGAGATGGAAGGCAGTGCTTGGGAATGCAGGGAGGCATGCAGTATACATAGGCTAAAGCAGGGGTAGGCAACATATGGCACGGGTGCCTAAGACTACACGTGAGTTGATTTTCAGTGGCACTCACACTGCCTGGGTCCTGGCCACCAGTCCAGGGGGCTCTGCATTTTAATTTAATTTTCAATGAAGCTTCTTACATATTTTAAAAACCTTATTTACTTTACATACAACAATAGTTTAGTTATTATAAACTTATAGAAAGAGACCTTCTAAAAACTTTAAAATGTATTACTGGCACAAGAGTGAATAAATGAAGACTTGGCACAGCACTTCTGAAAGGTTGCCGACCCCTGGGCTAAAGCTTCTGTGTCTTTCCTTACCTAAGCAGTGGCTCACTGTCTCCACACTGCTATTTATATCCATGCAAAGAGCATGTGTACTCTACATGCCACTGGAACTATAGCAGTCTTCTTGGGCTCTTGCAGGTACATGCTGCATCAGCAAATGCAACACGCTGCTTCCCCACTATTCACTACTGTTAAGAATTGTTTATATAGGCACTTTACCAGCACACAGGTGGAACAATAAGAGTTTCTTTAGGCTAATGGAAGCCCTCATCTTGCATCAGCAGGCTATGAGCATGGGGAGCTGAGGTTCCTATACACAAATCAGTGTGTGAGGAGGGAAGCTTTCTTTTTATGTTGTAGATGTTGGACTTCTCAACCACTAGATTATAAAACAAGAAAAGGAAAATAATAACCACCAGACTCCTCAAAGACTAACAGATTTATTTGGGCATAAGCTTTTGTGGATAAAAAACCACTTCTTCACATGCATGACTCTGAAGAAGTGGGTTTTTTACCCACAAAAGCTTGTGCCCAAATAAATCTGTTAGTCTTTAAGGTGCCACCCGACTCCTCGTTGTTTTTATGGATACAAACTAACATGGATACCTCTCTGAGAAAGGGAAAATGGGTTTTAACTGAATTTGTTTCAGCATTCAGGCTTGCCCTTCCTATGATAGGACTATCCAGCACATGAGGCAGGATCAGAGTCGTAATTCCAGAAACTCCACATTTGAGACAGCTTCAAAACCTGAAAACTAGAATATTCAAATGTGCAGTAATAAGCATGTCTGAATATTTTATTTTCCTCTCCTCCTACCTTCAGTTATTGGTAACTTCCAAATCTTCAATTAGTAGTTGACTTAAATATTCCATTACAAGGCAAAGAGTTTGTAATAGAAGGCAACTCTCCTGCTTTCATCAAAGCTCACCAAACCAGCACAATGCCTACCATCAGGGTACAAAAATCCTTAGGCCAGCTCTACACTACAAACTTACATCGATTTACCTGTGTTGGCACAGGGTATGAAAAATCCACAGCCCTGAGCAATGCCTAACCTCCAGTGTACGCAACGCTATGTCATCAGCAGTTTTCCCATCAACATAGCTACTGCCTCCTGTGGAGGTAGATTAACTATGCCAATGAGAGAAAATCTCCCACGGCATCTGAAGAAGTGAGTTTTTTTTACCCATGAAAACTTATGCCCAAATAAATCTGTTGTCTTTAAGGTGCCACCGGACTCCTTGTTGTTTTTGTGCATACAGACTAACACGGCTACCCCCAATACATGGCTGTAGAAACATCTTCATTAAAATACTATAGTGCACTTTTTAAATATCTTACCCATAGTCTCTTACAAAGAGAGCTGAAAAGCAGCCATCTCCCCTATATTTTCCAGACTGTCAACTAGGTGTCTAAGCCTTGGCCTGATGACATTTTTGGCACACAAGAAACCACACTATCACTAACCCTGTATTATACATGTACCTCTTTGTGAATACTCAACTGCTTAAAACTTCATCCTCATGTTTTACTACCTTTAAAGCCTGTATTAGGTATAGCTAGTCACCGTATGAGGTAGAAAGGAAAATGTGTTTAAGCAGCTACTGCTGCCTTTCTTTAATCGCCCATGCTCATCATTCCTCTTCCCCCTCTCCTACAGTTTGAATTCAATATTTATGAAACTTTCATAGGCTCTAGGAACTGTTTTATAGGCTCTGTGGAGAACTAGTCTGGGAAAATATAAGGTTTCAAGAAATCTCTTGTTAATTAAAACAGTTTTGTTATTTTTAAATTGATAACTTTAAACACTTTTAAAAATAGCTGAGATATCATTTTGGCCAACTTAATGAAAACCTCTGTGCATTGTGCAGCAGCCATCAAAAGAGAAGTTGTGGTGTTTAAAGAACAGGATGGAAATAGCGAAAGAACAAGTTAAAGAATATTTAAATAAGTTAAGATGTATTCAAGTTGGCAGGACCTAGAGTGTTTAAGGAACTGGCCAAAGGCATCAATGAACCATTAGCCACTATCTTTGAGAACTCAGAGGAAGAGTTAGGTGCCAGAGGACAGAAGGACAAACATACCTATCTTTAGGAAGGGTGTGTGGGAGGAGGAGGTGGGGAAATATAGACTAATCAGACTAGCATCAATAGCTGGAAGGATACTGAACTAAACAAAATCAATTTGTTCAAACTTAGAGGATAAGGTGATAAGTAACAGCCAAGGTGGATTTACTGAGAACAAATGCCAAACCCAGCTAATTTTCTTCTTTAACAAGGTACCAATCTAGTGAATAGAGAAAAGCAGTAGATGTGATATTATCTTGACATTAGTAAGGCTTTTGACAGTCTTACATTCTTCACAAAAGCAAACTAATAACATCAGAGAATTGGTAGGTAAGATCCCATGGGAAGAAAATCTAAGGGATAAATGAGTTCAGGAGAGCCAGCAGTTTAAGGGGACAATATGAAAGGCACAACTGAAATCTGTCCCAGAACACAGAGGAAGAACAGTAAGAGGCCAATGTGGCTCTATGAGGAGCTATAATGACGTGAACATCAAGAAAGTATCCTACAAAAAGTGGAAACATGGACCAGTTGCTAAGAAGGAGTTAAAAAAATAGCACAAGCATGTAGGGACAAAAGCAGAAAGGCTAAGGCACAAAATAAGTTACACCTAGAAAGTGACATAAAAGGCAAGAAGAGGTTCTTTAACTACAATAGGAGCAAGAGAAAGACTAAGGAAAGTATAGGTTCTCTACTTAGTGGGGAAAGAGAGCTAGTAAATGACATCAAGAAGGCTGACATGTTTAATGCCTGTTTTGCTTCAGTTGTCACTAAAAAGGTTAATGGTGACCAGATAACACAATTAATATTAACAACAAGGGGGGAGGTATGTAAGACAGAATAGAGAAAGAAGAATTATATATTTAGATCAGTTAGATGTACTCAAGTCACCAGGGCCTGATGAACTTCATCCTAGTGTACTTAAGGAACTGGATTAAGAAATCTCAGAACTGTTACCAAATATTTTCAAGAACTCAGGGAGGATGGGTGAGATCCAAGAGAACTGGAGAGGGCAAACATAGTATCTATATTTAAAAAGGCAAACAAACAAAAAGGACTCAGGGAATTATAGATTAGTCAGTCTTATTTTGATACCTGGGAAGATATTGGAACAACTTATTAATCAATTTGTAAACACTTAGAGAATAGGGCTATAAGGAATGACCAACATAGATTTATCAACAAAAAAATCATACCAAACTAACATAATTTCTGTCACTGACAGGGTTATTGGCCTAGTGGACAGGGGTGAAGTGGTAGATAAAAGCCTTACTAAAAATCAAGATGATGACATGACAGTCCCCTGTGACATTCTCATAAGCAAACTAAGGAATTGTGGTCTAGATGAAATTACTAAAAGGTAGATGCAAAACTGGTTGAAAAACTGTACTCAAAGAATAGTTATTAATGGGTCACTGTCACATTGGGAGGAGCATATCTCACAGGGATCTGTCTTGGTCCGGTACTATTCAATATTTTTACTGAATTGGATGATGGAGTGGAGAGTATGCTTATAAAATCTGTGGATGACACCAAGCAAGGAGGAGTTGCAAATACTTTCCTTCAAAGTATTAGAATTCAAAATAACCATGCAATTCAATAAAGACAAATACAAAGTACCTGCGGAACAAAGAAAAATCAAATGCACAAATAAAAATGGGAATACTGCAGAAAAAGGATCCCAAAGTTATAATAAATCACCAACTGGTATGAGTCAGTGTGATGGTATTGTGGAAAAGGTAAATACAATTCTGAGATGTAGTAACAGGAGTGTCACATGTAGGTAGGGTGACCAGATGTCCCGATTATATAAGGACAGTCACGATTTTTGGGTCTTTCTTATATAGGCTCCCATTACCCCCCCCCATCCCGATTTTTCACACTTGATGTCTGGTCACGCTATATGTAGGACACAGGATAGAATTGTTTCACCATACTCAGCACTGGCAAGGCCTCATCTGGAGTACTGAGTTGAGTTTGGGGTACTACATTTTAAAAAATGTGAAATAATTGGAGACAGTCCAGAGCAGAACAAAACAAATGCTAAGAGGTTTAGAAAACATGACTTGAGAAAAGATTAAATGAATGAGGCACGTTTGCTCTAGAGAGAAGGTGACTGAGGGGAGACAACAGTCTTCAAATATGTAAAAGGTTAGTATAAAGAGGATGGTGATCAATTGTTCTCCATGTCTACTGAGGGTAGAACAAAAAGTAATTGACTTAGTTTGCAGCTATGGAGATTTAAGTTAGATATTAGGAAAAACTTTCTAACGATAAGGTTTTTAAGAACAGGTTAGAGAAACTTCTGTCAGGGCTGGTCTAGGTATACTCAGTTGTGCCTCAGAATAGGGGGTGGGGGTGGAATAGATGATCTCTTTAGGTCCTTCCAGCCCTATATTTCTATGAAGTCAGTGGAACAAAAGGAAGGGCTTAGAGTTAAGCACAAGCTAAGTGCTTAGCTGTGTATGGATGGACGGTTGAGTCAGAGCATAAATGACTATCATTGGGGCTTCATCAATACAGTCTTGGACACTATGCTTACTGCAGAACCAGGAGTTCAGTTTTGTATGTTGAACTATTGCAGATTAAAATGTATAGTCCTTGCCACTGTGATTTTACAAGGCTGTTTTAATACTTTTACTGATACTGAATTAATAGCAATGACATATTAACGTCTTGTGATTAAGGGGATGACTCTTGACCTAATTTTGCTATCTGCCTTGAAGAAGACTGAGTTCATTTTCTATAGAACTGATTATTTACTTCAAGAAATATGGGGTATGTATCAATTTAAATGGCACCATACTGAAAAAGCAACAACTTTCTATATATTACAAAGATGTAAGGCCTGAACACCACTCAAAAAAAATGCACACAGATAATTCCAGGGCCACCACAGAAAATTTCCAAACTTAAAAATTATATATCCTAGTAATACATCCTAATAATACATTGGAAATAGAAGAGAGGCATCTTTGTGATAAATGAGATTCAGAAAATTACGTGAATACACAATGCCAGCTAATAAGGCTATGGCGCGCCAAGGACAATGGTGAAAAAGGACAAATATCTTTTCTATTGGGTTGAAGGTACAACACACCCAATATTAAATAATGAAAATCAGAACCCAGTCCCAAACAAGAAATTCACATGCTCCCTACAATGTAAAATCATTTTTATTGCCATGCTACAATTTTTAAAAAAATGAAGTTGGCACTGATGAGGGAGGATGACAATGTCAACATTACATAATACATTTTTTAAAAATGAACATTTGGTAAGCTATCAGTAATGAAAATGCAAACCAAAAATTAAAATAAAATTCTAATATGCTGATTTGGAACAGCATAAAAATACTGTACTATGCAGAAAGTGTCAATTTTCTCATAAAAAGAAACATGGAATGTCTGTAAAAGATTAACCAAACAGGGCAAAGTTCATAGAAATTGTATAAACAATTTGGCAACGGTACTCCCACTATTTAGACTTTTCATAAGAAATAAAAATCTAGAAAGCTACCTTTATACAAAGTTGTTATATTTACGCCTTTAAGTAGGAAAAAACATTTTATAATGCAAATTAGAACATAAAATAATCTTACAATATCATACAATGTAATGACAATAAAGGAACATAAAAACATGATTTTGGCCTTTATAGAAATATATATTTCTGCATTTAATAAATGCATTTGTGGCACAATGGTGACTGCTGTACTATTACTACCAGTCAGCTTTCATGCTAGAGCTGTATTCAGCTGTACTGTAATTGCAAATTTGCAGTTTAGTTAAGATGCAGACCATGGTTCAGAAGTAATAGTCCTAGGTGATGCAACTACAGAATGAGGTGTTACATGCAAAAAAAAGGCAATGTTTACAGTTGGGACACACTGTATTGTGGGATACCATACAACACTAATTTTCCTTTTCAAACCAGAAACATATCCTATACATTCAGTAATTAAGTACCAATATCTTACAAGTGAGAAAGTCTGTTAAAGATTTGGCAACTTCAGGGAAAGTACAAAGTTAGTACCTGTGTGTGTGTGTGTGTGTGTGTGGGTGTGTGTGTGCGCATACATATCCACCCTTACACAAATCAATGCCAAAATTTGCATTAATTTGGAGTCAAGACTGCTGATGTCCATTCCTAGCATTAAAAATACAAGCAATCCTGAGCTGTTTCTTTCACACTCTTTCATATATAACAGCTCAATCAATGTACATGTATGTATGACTAAAATAAAAATGTATATAGTAATTTTAACTCTGGCCACCACAAATAGGATTTTTTTTTAAGTATAGGTAATTAAATATATTTATATTTTTACAGTATTTTTAGGCCATTCCTGAATAGCTTGATCAGCCAGATCTTCTGGTATAGTGCAGCCATTTTGCACTCACTGCCAGCCAAATCTGATCAGGTAGCACCTGGTCCAGACACTGAAATCAACAGAAATCTTTTTGCAGGCTTCAACGGGCCCAGAGACAGTGTATCCAGCTCAAGATCACCCCAGTACAAAAGTAATCCACAGAGAGGCTCCTACCTCACACCCCCACCTCTGCTGCCAGCACAGAGGATGTTGTTAGAGGAATGGGAGCATGGTTGATATACCCCTATGCTCTATCATTCACTTACTGTGATTTTGGGCTGGTTTGCAGCTGATGCGGGGGAATGTTCCTGGGAAATAGTCAGGCACACAGCGGCCCCCAGAATCAGGGAGTGGAAAGGTGAGCTTCATGGCACCTTAGTACTCATGCTTCTCAAATAAAGATGAAGTTCTGCCCCTACATCATCATCATCATCTCTTATTTTTATCACTGTAATTCTCAGACACCAGTCAGCACTGGGGTCCCATTGTGCTAGGCTCTTTACAAAACACAAAGGAAGACTTAGTCCCTGCCCCAAGGAGCATACAACCTAATTTTGAATTATATTTTTACATCATCTCATTTGTATATATACATATTTGCTACATTAAATAGAAATACACCAAGGTAATGGATATATCAGAAAACTTTGTCACAATGTGTGTCTTATCACACTAGATAATTACTAAAACTGCAAGAAAATTTTTAAATGCCCTTTGTAAATATATAAAAAATATAAAAATGTCCAATACTTGTTTCATGACTTAAAAGATACCTCAGACATATTTCCACACAAAATACTGCGTTAAACTGGACTAAACAATGTTAGGAAATATCCTAATAATACATCTGACAAATGTCTGAAGTCATATTTAAAGCATAATTACAAGCAACATTAACATATGCATGGTCAGAGTTAAGTCTGCTATGTAAATTTTAAATTTCCTATTCATCTTATGTCTGTGTTGCCTAGAAGAGAAAATAATTTCTAAAGATTGTGAAAGAACCTTAACTCAAGATTTCCTATCTTTTTAAGGAGTACTATTTAGGAATGGACATCAGCGGCCTTAGCTCCATGTTAACGCAGTTTTTTGTGCTGGAATTTCCCCACGGCTTTTTGTTTGTTTTTGAGAACGTAAATGAAGAATTCAATATGAACACATCTTACATGAGCTTGATTAAATATTTTAATGAAATAAATACTGTCAAATTTGAATGCCTGAATTGCTATTCATGGAAAAAACCTACATTTAAATGCCAAAATCAATTTCTATCAGCCAACATGGAGGCTCAAAACTTGTCTTAGCCTCTTCTAGTGACGGTTGAGAGAAAATAAATTTTCCTCTAAGAAACCAATTAGATCCACTATCAGTTTCTACAGTTATGTTTCCTCAAATTCATCTTTATTTGCAGACATAAATAACACAGTACAGTGCAGATAGGGAGTTCTACTACAGATTCTACCTTATATGAAGTAGGTAGTTCTGTTAAGAAACAGAGCTCCACATCAGGGATGCAACATCACACGCTATGTAGTAATAATTCAATGAAAACTTGTTCTCTCTTAATTCAGGCTCTCGATTAATTGCAGTTAACTCACACAATTAACTCAAAAAAAATCACAATTGCAGTTTTAATAGCACTGTTAAACAACTGAAATTTATTAAATATTTGTGGATGTTTTTCTACATTTTCAAATATATTGATTTCAATTACAACACAACACAATATATACAGTGCTCAATTTATATTTTTATTACAAATATTTGCACTGTAAAAATTATAAGCAAAAGAAACAGTATTTTTCAGTTCACCTCATACAAGTACCATAATGAAATCTCTTTATAGTGAAAGTGCAACTTACAAATGTAGATTTTTTTTTTGTTACATAGCTGCACTCAAAAACAAAACAAAGTCCACTCAGTCCTACTTCTTGTTCAGCCAATCACTAAGACAAACAAGTTTGTTTACATTTACAGGAGATAATGCTGCCCCCTTCTTATTTACAATGTCACCCGAAAGTGAGAACAGGCGTTTGTATGGCACTTTTGTAGCCAGCATTGCAAGGTATTTACATGCCAGATATGCTAAAAATTCGTATGCCCCTTCATGCTTCGGCCACCATTCCACAGGACACGCTTCCATGCTGATGACGCTTGTTAAAAAACTAATGTGTTAATTAAATTTGTGACTGAACTCCTTGGGGGAAGAACAGTATGTCCCCTGCTCTGTTTTACCCACATTCCATCATATATTTCATGTTATAGCAGTCTCGGGTGATGACCCAGCACATGTTAGTTTTAAGAATGCTTGCACTGCTGATTTGACAAAATGCAAAGAAGGTACCAATGTGAGATTTCTAAAGATAGCTACAGCACTTGACCCAAGGTTTAAGAATCTGAAGGTGATGAGGTGTGCAGCATGTCTTAAAAGAGTAACACTCCAATGCGGAAACTACAGAACCTGAAGTAGCAAAAAAGAAAATCAAACTTCTTCTGGTGGCCTCTGACTCAGATCATGAAAATGAACATGCGTCGGTCTGCACTGCTTTGGGTAATTATCAAGCAGAACTCGTTATCAGCATGGACGCATGTCCTCTGGAATGGTCATTGAAGCATGAAGGGACATATAAATCCTTAGCGCATCTGGCACATAAATATCTTGCGACGCCGGCTACAATAGTGCCATGCAAAGGCCTGTTCTCATTTTCAGGTGACATTGTGAACAAGAAGCGGGCAGCATTATCTCCTGCAAATGTAAACAAACTTCTTTGCCTGAGTGACTGGCTGAACAAGAAGTGGGACTGAGTGGACTTGTAGGCTCTAAAGTTTTACACTGTTCTATTTTTGAATGCAGTTATTTTTTATACATAATTCTACATTTGTAAATTCAACTTTCATGATAAAGAGATTGTATTACAGTACTTTTATGAGCTGAATTTAAAAATACTATTTCTTGCGTTTTTACAGCACAAATATTTATAATAAGTAAATATAAAGTGAGCACTATACACTTTGTATTCTGTGTTGTAATTGAAATAATATATTTGAAAATGTAGAAAACATCCAAAAAGATTTAAATAAATTATATTCTATTATTCTTTAATTGCACAATTGTGATTACTTTTTTAATTGCTTGACAGTCCTACTCTTAATTGAAGTGAAAGACGGCAAAGGCAATCTGTCCTCTACTGATACTGCCTCATCCTGGGCAAAACGGATCTACCCCAGACATCAATATGAATATTCTGGGCTGGACTTTCAGTGGGCGTAGGTTGGCATAACTCCACTGAAACCAATTGTTGATTTACACAAGGAGATTTGTCTCTGTCTCTCTTACACTTAGGTAACAGTTTCAAGTTGTCATGCCCATGAAAGTACTATTTAATTTACCTTAAGTTAAATGACTTGCGTGTAGATGCCTCCATTTCTTTCAGTGCCTGTCTGGGCTTTGAGTGAATATGAAAGCCTGACTGGGTGAAGGGTGATGGATTATCAAACACGAGGGAGGGTGAGACTAGCTCTTGAACAGGCGGAAATGAGGCTCCAAGGAACAATATTGGGGTAGCTGCTCATGCAGCTGTTTCAAAGCAGAGTGTCCCTGCTTTGAAATCTTAGTGTGGGCCACAGATATGATATTCAGGACCCAGATCAACTGCATTCTATGTTGCAATAAAATGCTTTCTGTGTCAGAAATCTGAACACACTGTCAGTCAAATATCTCAGCATTTAAGTAGTTAAGTGCAAAATGTAAAGATAAATACTTGGGGGCCTGATACTGCACCACTGAAGATAATAGTTTTGTTATTGATTTAAATGAGAGCAAGATTAAGGCCTTATTGTGTAACTTGTTATATTCAACACCTGCCATATACTCAATACATTATCAGGACATGAGTACATTTTATTAATTTTTTTAATTTGGACACTTCACTGAGGAGAAACCAAAAGAACGTTATAAAGCCAATCAAAATTTTCAGAATTGGTCATTTTCAAATGTATTTGATAGAATCACTGAAAAAAAAAACTTTCACAAAGTATAATTCTGCACCTCTTAAGTATGCAGTATCAAATTGGTAAGAAAATACTTATTTTTCCTTGTGTAATCAATGGATTAAATTCCCACTTTAACTGCATTTTCAATGCAACATTAACAATGGAGTCCTGGACACTGCCTCCTAATATTATTTTATATACTGCAAATAAGAATTGGTTAGAGCAGTTACTTGAAAAGTAGTATAATATAGGAACACACTGCACTTTTTACTAGTCATGGCTTCGGGTGGAGCAATTTCTAGCTTAAAGGCTTTACACATTGGAGGATTAGTAGCGTGGAATATGTCATGCGCCTGAAAGGCAGGGGCCAGCTGCACACTGTGGATAAATAACAGAATTAAAAGAAATTTTGCCACTTTTGTGGGCATTGGTTAGGTAATCTTCACATATTAGGCCAGTTATTTTCCAATAAACTGTTACATATTTGTTGCATCTTGCTTTGTGCACTTGTGGGTCCAAAATAAAGATGCTTAAAAATACAATTGAGAAATTTCTGCTAAAAACTGAATCCCAGATCTGCAGATAGTGAATCTAACATCACAACTCTAAAGAGACTAAGATACAACCAAGTCTCTAAGGGTAAAGTGCAACTACTTAACGGGAAAATTAAATAAAAACAATGCCATAGATGAACTGAGTAGTTTCTATCTCATTCCTACTTAATCAAGGGGAGGGATAGCTCAGTGGGTTGCGCATTGGCCAACACCAAGCATTCAAAAATCATGAATCAGAAAAAAAAAATCAAGATTGGATTTGGCTTCTTTTTAGATGTCTTTTGGTTTTTGATCCTTTAGGGATCACATTTTCAATCTTTTCTCTCCAAGGGCAAGAAATTTAGCTTTATCTGGGCAGGAAGGGAAGGGAAGAGAAGAGAAAAAAAAGTGAGATTTTTGCAGTATTCACATGACTCCAGGATCTACGGCTTTAAGAAAAACACTAAATATTACAACACTCATAAAATTGCAAGAGTTGGCAACAACGTTATTCTGAATGGTCCATGGTAGGTGTTGGATAGGAAGGATGATTTAGTGGACAGGGCATTGGACTAAAACTCAGGAGAGCGGGGTTGAATTCCTGGCTCAACCACAGACTTTCTATGTGACCTTTAGCAAGTCATGTATAGCTTACTTGGGCCTCAGTTCCCACACCCATAAATTGGGGACAGTACTTCCTTACTCTACAGGGTGTTTGAGGATAAAATACATTAATGACTGAGACACTCCGATATTATGGTGATGAGGGCCATATAAATCTCTAGATAAGATAGCTGGTGAGTTAAGTGTTCTAGCCTTTTAACTGCTTGAAATGTATGCTGAAATCTTGTCTTAGTTTACAAATTAGCAAGAGTTTGTTGGTCTGATTCTAGTTCCTAGCCCACCTTCACACATCCACCACACAGTTTGCAACAATTGGTAATAACGCTTCAAGACAGACCCAGGATTAGTATATGCATGATGTGTTGCAAATCACGACAGAGGTGCAATGTCAGGGCGGAGCAAGGGTCACTTATAGCACCATGCATTTGCACTACATCTGATTCTAGTGAATGCTATTAGTCCCTCACCTTTTCGAGCACCTAAAGCACAAAAAAAATGTATAGAAGTGCCCAGACTAATAGTGAAATGATTATGGAAAAGTTTTCAGTGAAGTTTTCTTACAATTGTCTCAACTAAGATGCCTGTCCCCTTACTCCTGTGAAGTGTATTGATTGTGCGCCTGGATGCATTTCGGTATTATAAAATTTGTAAAAAACACTGGAAATCCTTCAGGATAAAAAAGCCTGACCTATATAAATGAGGCTGCCGTTATCTCACTGGTGTGAACAGGAAAAATGTATTTCAGCTATCACTCTTCCTACTATTTATCTGGCTGAAGACAAAAGGAAAATTTAATAAGAAAACAGGAACACCCTCCACACAATTCAAAGGACTGGAAATAGTGTTATGCTTTAAATGAAAACTCAATTTAAATATTACATGAGGACCCTAAGCATTTTTTGAGTCTCTTCCCCCCCGGGTTTCTTGCATGTGATTTTTCTCGCCCACAGCTCAAGGATTATTGTACATTACACCAGTCCACATAATGGTCAGTTCCACAGGCTCAAGCCTTAATCTGTTTTCTTTCTGGTCCTGCACTGCACCTGCTGTACTGCTCTCAATTCTATTAATATTCAGTATAGAACAAGGGACTGTCAAGGGCATACCTGGCATGTTCAGCAGATGCATTCTACCTGGATGTACCATAACATCAATCAGCAGTTAAGCCATTAGAGTAACTGAGTTAACTAGCTGCAAAAGGGAAAATATGTATGCCCATAGATATTACCTTCAAAAAATTCTCTACATATTGTAAGTAACTAATTCTCTCTAAATCCAAGTGCATCAACTACAGATCCACACTGTAAATTTAGGGTTTGTCACACTGAACTACCAAATGAAATACCTTGCCTCCCATGGTGACCTATATTTGATGCTTCAGAGGAAGACAAAAATGCATAATATACCTTTCCACTTGTGCAATGCTGTATGCTGCTGGACACTAACACTTTTGGGATGTTTCTGTCAGACATAAAAAGTAAAACAATAAAACACTGGACAAAGGCAACCTTATTAAGTAAAAAAGTTCCCACCGGATCTTCAAGAGATTTTTCTTTGACAATGTGCAGACTGAATAGGAGCAACACACATACAAATCCTAAACAATAATTAAAATTATGCACAAAAACTTGACTGTTCTTAACCTACAGACATTACAGAATAGATCAAAGAAGACATCGCACACGTGAAGATGGAAAGGTAAGCAGAACTATGAAATTAAAGAACACCTTAAAATCACAGATCCAACCAACCTGTGTATTCCTTCAGAAAACTCAGATTAAAATTCTGTAAAACTGTTCTGGTACTATCACTTGGAAACCTTTTCTAGGGGAAATGACTTATGGCTTATTTCAGACCCAACTCCAGCTCTGACCAAGTGAACTTGATGTAACCCCTCAATGTTACAGAAATTAAAAAAAACCTTCAAGAATCTGAAGCTTGTCCAAATGACTTCAAAAAATGAACTGACATACATACGAGGAAGCGTGGTGTTTATACATGAGCCAAACTATTTCATGTAAGTCAAACTGATTGAATAATGAATTACTCTCACTTCTCATATTGGAGGAGGCCACATGAATGAAGAGAGTGAAGGTACAAATATCAACCTTGCAAGATTAGGGTTATCAGCTAGTAATGCACATCAAGAGGCTTTATAAAATGTTACAAATGCCATTAATGACTATAGGCACATGGCCAGAATATTGATAACTTCAGAACTGGCAGTCACTCCAACTCTAACTAAGTAAAGAGGCACTGTGAAAAGTGGCAATGCTTCTACACAGCAATTACTATTACTGTAGAATAAAATTGTGTCATTTAATGAGTACCTGCTCTACATTATTTCCCTTTTGTTAGACAAGCACATGAAGTATTCCAAAAAAGTCTATTACTCTATAAAAGGCATTAGTGTTAAAAAATGCACATGAAGAATTTGCATCTTCAATTTTATAAACTTCACAAAAGGTGCAAATGATTTAATGTTTCCTGGGCTCACATAGGCAGGTCAGTACTGTTATGTCTAGTTTTCCTAGACGTACCATCATCTCGTGGCAGTGCTTTCTGCAAACTTGACATAGCAGCAGTTCTTTCAATGTCTATCACAGCATACAGCTCTGTGCGCCTGGTTGGAGTTTGTGGAAGTGGAGTGGTAGGAGTTTTTGGAGTCTGAGGGTTGTCAGAGTCACTGCCACCTTCCAAGTCAACCTGTATATAATTGAGCTGCCTGTGTTCTAAACTTGGACGTCTAATATCAAAGTTAAAGACTGTTGGTGTACAGTCCCGACGTCGTGTAAATTCTACTTTATGAGCACTTGCTGGCACAGTTACATTCTCTGTATTTACATAATTATGCATTGGATCTAGGTTATTGTGGTAGCCATTCAGAGATGGGGTCTTTGGTCCTAAATTGTCATCTTCATCTCTACTTAGCTTGCGGGCTTCCCAAACAGGAGGCAAAGATGGCAAGTTTTCATAGTTTAACAATGCAGTTCTCCTTTGAGCAGAGTTGTTAATATTCTGGGTATCTGAGGTACTTGTTGATGTCAGACGACCTCTCCTGACTCCTGAGGCACTAGGAATTGATAACCTATTTAGATTTTCATACACTAGTTTATTACCAGAAGGTGTTTCTTTACGTTCATCACTGTCGTACCCAGTGTCCCATTCAGAGGTGTTGGTACTGCTGCCACTAACTTGGTCTCTCCCAAGTTGCTCCAGTTGCTCTCTTTCCATTAATTGTCTTTGAACAGGTGTTGGTCCTAAAACAAATTTGACTCCTTCAGGCTCCAGAAGAACCTGAGCATCTCGGTCATCAGTGCAATTTTGATCTTCTGTTGTCTTGCTTGTTTCAACAGTAGAAAGCCTTAATTCCAGCGGTACATGCACACTGGATCTATTTTTTTTTTCCTCTTGTACACCAGTAGTGTTGACATAGGTGTGCACCTGTAGGACAAATTCAAACATTAGTTGCACTTTTTCCTTATCTCCTTACTCCTTCCCTTCCCTCCCCTCAAAGGCTTGCAATCTTTTTGCCTGACTGTCTGAAGAGTGAAGGAAACTGTTTTCAGGGGACAGAGTTTTGTGCTAAAAGTCCAGCCCATTAGGTTGTACTGAGCGTGGAGCTTTGCCAGAGGTTTGCTACTCATCTCATTTTGCAGTGTTGTTTTAAATAATGTCAAAGGTGCCCAGACTAGCCAATGAGAATCTTTTTCTACTATTAAATTTAATAATAAGCTCAATTCTACCTTATGTCTGAGCTCTGCTGAGGTTACAGCTCCCTGATCCAGTGCCAGGCTCGCCCCATCATTGGTCAGACAGCTTTGGGGCTGCTCTGACTAAAGCCACTGGTATACTTGGAGGGTCTGGGTAGCATATCTCCACCTTACACACAGTACATCCATGCCAGGGGCATGTGGTGCAGGAGTTGCCTTTGCTAAGTTTACATGAGCAGAGTTCCCCTCTGCAAGGGAAATTTCTGTGCTGGCCACTTAAAGCCTGAATCCAACCTGAATGGTGGAAAAGTGCTGGATCATACCAGAAACTCTGTCCCATAGTAAAGACAGCACTGTCACCAAAGAGCATATAGTCAATAAATTGTCAAATTATAAAACCATTTCAGGAATAAAGATGGAAGAGGTCAGACTAGTATGTTAAATTGTACATTTACAGAATTAAAAGTGTCGACCAGGGTGTTGGTAGCAGATACACTTTGGATGAGTTAAAAGTGTACCACTAGCTTCACAATTTATTCCTTCAGTACTCCCATCCCCTTGCTTTAAAAGAATGGATAGATGGAATTCTCTCATACCCTAATACCACTCCTCGATCTGGAAACTTGGAGAGAAAAGGTACTGCTTAAGAACAACGCCCTTCTACGCTCCGCACTGTCCCAGATATCTGCCAGGATTTGCCTGCTAAGTGTGTGTAGGGTACACTAGTAGATGGTGACAACTATTACTTTTCTGGGTTGCCTCACACATCAACAGTCATGTGTGTCTTAATTTTTCAAGTTATTTGCTTCTACCAAAGAGCACTGCTGAGAATCAAATACAAAGAGGTAATTTCTCCCACATCACTTACCCAGTGACATGCTCAAAAAGCCATTTACCTCCCTGAAGGTGCTCAATTGACTCATCATCATCTATCTTCCCCTCTGACTTTTGGCTCTGCCTCTTTTTTCTGCCCAGTCTCTCATCATCATCCTCAGTGACTTTTCCAAGCTGACTCCCCATATGACTCTTACCCATATATCTTCTTGTCCTTATTACACCAAAATTTGTTTTCCTGGTGCTTTGGCTCATTTTCCTTTCAGCGCCTGCTTCTTATCACATTAAGACTGTCACAGGGCAAGAACTGTCATACATGTGTGCACAGCACTGACCACAAAGGGACGTAAGTTCATGATTGGGAACTCCTGGCACTATTACAATACAAATAAATGCATAATAAAGTGCATTTTAAATCAAGTAACTAAGAAACCAAGCTCTCAGACACCATGGGCAGTAGGGGTACCCTAAAGCTCCCAGCTGGGCAGGGCAGGGGGACCCCCACGGCTCCCTGCGGCTGGGGAAGGGGGATTCTTCCCATTTCCCTATGCCGCTGGTGGCAGGGGACCCTGGAGCTCTGAGCCCCCTGAGTGCTGGGACCCCAGAACTCCCAGCCACCCTGCAGCTGCCCGGTCCCTTCCCATTTTATAATGGATATTTTTAGTAAGAGTCAGGGACAGGACACAGGCTTCCGTGAATTTTTCTTTATTTCCACTGACCTGCCCCTGACCTTTACTAAAAATACCCATGACAAAATCTTAGCTTTAATCATCATCCTAAAATGGTTACCACATGCAAACATTCTATAGCAACACAACGTACTACGCAGATACGCACAGCCAAGATCAGGAAAAAAACCCATGTTTTTCCATCATGGAAACAGAGCTATGAAAATAAGTGCAAATACAAATCTACAGGATCAGTACAAGAACAGTAGAATTAATACTGCACCCAAAATAAGTGAAAATAAAGACTATGCTTACTTGTTCCTCTGCTACAAGCAATGGATGTGTAGACTCTTCACCTACTGAAGGAAGCCGTGCACTTCCTACAGAGGGATGTCTGCTGGAAGGATGTGATGAAGCATCTCCAAAGGATGGATATCTGGGATACCCATTAGGTAAACTTTGTGCACTGAACCCAGGAGCTAATTCAATTTAAGAAAAAATGCATTAAAAAGATATTCAGTGTGACCCCTTATGTATCATTCAGCTGCTTTCTTTTGTCTTTGGAACGTGCACTGTACATTGTGCGCACTATCAAAATAAATATATTTAACAAAATCCCAAATGCTCACAGAGCCAGCAGGGCCGGCTCTAGCCATTTCGCCGCCCCAAGCACAGCGGCACGCCGCAGGGGGTGCTCTGCCGCTCGCCGGTCCCATGGCTCCGGTGGACCTCCCGCAGGCTGCCCTGCGGAGGGTCTGCTGGTCCTGCGGCTTCAGTGGACCAGCAGACCCTCCACAGGGCCACCTGCGGGAGGTCCACCGGAGCCGCCTGCCACCCTCTCGGCAACAGCAGAGCGACCCCCGCGGTATGCCGCCCCAAGCACACGCTTGGCATGCTGGGGCCTGGAGCTGGCCCTGGAGCCAGATATGTGCCTAAAAAAAATATATAGATAGATATAGATATAGATAGGATCTCCTCAATATTTAACTGACACACCATGCGCCAAAAATTTTAATCCCCTCAAGAAAATATGAAAAGCAACTTCACTGAGTAACAAAGTGGAACTGGCATCAACATTCATTTTCTTAAGTTCATCCTTCTTAAGCTGTATTGTTTGCATGCATAAACAAGAAAACAGTCTACGGGAATATATATTAGATATAAATACTATTGAAAAAATAATTTTTCGTAATTGCATTGCATTGATTGTCAGTATACTTATATGATACAGAATGACAGCAATGACTGAATAAAATAAATGAGTTTGCAACAAAGGCCAAGCTAAATATACAATAGGAAAATAAGTTAGTGTCATGGTTACAAGTATTTCATCAGAAAAACTGTTAAACCAATGGATTTTCTGAACAATTTCAGTTTTTCTTCTTACACTGCCAAATTTTAATGCAATTTTCCAGTTAACTATATAAGATTGTAACAAGAGATATTCCTGTAATGTCACTAGTCACAAGAGTGTCTACTTTTGAGAACTTCACTCCACCACTTTTCAAATTCAGTTTTACAACTCTAGTTTATCATCGGAAGTGAATGTACTGGCAACACTGAAACAAGAAGTTTACATTTTTAGATCTAGATGGATCTAACCATAACCCTCTGACAGAACTTAGTTCTTATCAAACATCTTTTCAATATTGCCAATAGTCACATGAAGCTGTCTCCTTAAGGAAAAGAAAATTACTTGCCTGTAATTCTACTTTCTTAAACCATCATCATCACAGGATCCTCATTGTTAGATCTCAAGCCTCTAGCCTGAGATTGGCCAAAACTCCCAAAAACAGAGTTTTGGAGGGCTTCACACACCCCCTCCCCACAACAACAGAAGAAACATTCCAACTCTGCAGCATGAAAGGTGCAACTTAACTGCCAGTTCCCACCCCGCCTTTTTTTTTTTTTTTTTTTTTGATGAAAGGCTGGAACATGACCAATACCAACATATCATTAACTCTGCAGGGATAAAGGGTGAGTGCATATAAAAAACACCTCCAGCAGACAATGTTATTTTTTTATATAAATACGCACAAATACACTATCACCACAAGGCAGCGCACGCCTTTTCATAGGTGGAACTCCCAGACTCTGAAAGATGCATAGGTGAGTGAGAATCATGTGAGATATCTTCAAAGATGTGGAAAGAATTTTCTCTTCTTTAAAGATACCATCATTATGGGATTCTGACTCTTGGTGAGTAAGTAGTTTAAGGGATGTGATGTTTCAAAATAAAACAAAGGGCACTGCATCAGGCAGTGATAAACATGTACCTCAGGCAAGATGCAAAGCAGCGCTTTTTTTCTTTAATAAGAGAGGATGAATCACCTCCTGCTAACCAAGAAGCATCAGTGCTGAGGGGTTTGAGGATGAGCGCTCAATAAGCAAGAATTATCCACAAATATACCAGATAAAGATATCCTGAGAAACAAAACTCATAGGGGTGGGAGAGTTTGGGCTCCCCTCCTATGAAATATGTTCTGTAGACATGAGAGATGGAAGCTGACTGCAAGCCATGATGCAGACATCCCTGACCACAACAACTGTGAGATAAAAGGTCTTCCAAAAAGCCAGAATTCAAGCCATTTGTTCAGCTATACATACCAGGCCCTCAGAAGTACATCCTGTCAAAAAGAAAAAAGTGTCAGAGGAGAGCTCAATTTAGGATGGAACAATGTCAAAGGAGTTCTAAGCATTCACCCAAACCCACACTCTGAGCCTGAAAAAGCTCATCTTAGATATTTATAAAGTCAAAAACCACAGTGTCTTGACTAATATGGGGATATTGGAAAAGGAGAGAACTCAACTATGCAGTGGCTGGAGTTCAAGGTGTGTCCCCCTATGGGTGCTCCACTTGAGGTGCACATAGCCCCATGAACCTTTGACAGGAGATGTTCAGTAGCAGTGCCCATGTGGCCTATGTATGTTCTCCAGACATCCTTGTGCCCTGTACTGGGGATACAGAGAGCTACACAGACAAACCGCCCTCAGTTCTTTCTCTACCACAAAGTTCCATGAAAGGAAGCTCTGAAACAGAAGGAAAGGAGGGCCTGTAGCAGAGGGGTGCTCAGGGACACATCTCAAACAACTCCAATTACGCACAAGGTGAGTAAAAGACGGTTACTCACCTTTGTAACTGTTGTTCTTCGAGATGTGTTGTTCATATCCATTCCAGTTAGGTGTGCGCACGCCGCGTGCACGTTCGGAGACTTTTTACCCTAGCAACACTCGGTGCGCCAGCAGGTCGCCCCCTGGAGTGGCACCGGTATGGCGCCTGATATATACCCCTGCTGGCCCGCCCGCTCCTCAGTTCCTTCTTGCCGGCTACTCCGACAGTGGGGAAGGAGGGCGGGTGTGGAATGGATATGAGCAACACATCTCGAAGAACAACAGTTACAAAGGTGAGTAACCGTCTTTTCTTCTTTGAGTGCTTGCTCATATCCATTCCAGTTAGGTGATTCCCAAGCCTTACCTAGGCGGTGGGGTCGGAGTGAGACGTTGCGGACTGCAAAACCGCTGCGCCAAAAGCGGCATCGTCTCTAGCTTGCTGTACCAGCGCATAGTGTGATGCGAAGGTGTGCACAGAAGACCATGTGGCCGCACGGCAGATTTCCTGTATGGGGACATGAGCCAAAAACGCGGCCAAGGAAGCCTGAGCCCTGGTAGAATGGGCGGTAAGGGGTCCCGTTGGCACACTGGCCAAGTCGTAACATGTCCTGATGCAGGACGTGACCCAGGATGCGATACGCTGGGAGGAGATTGCCATGCCTCTCATGCGTTCTGCTACTGCCACAAACAATTGTGGTAAACGCCGGAAGGGTTTAGTTCTCTCAATGTAGAACGCGAGAGCTCTTCGGACATCCAAGGAGTGGAGCTGTTGCTCTCTTCGGGATGAATGCGGCTTTGGGTAAAAGACTGGCAGGAAGACGTCTTGGTTAATATGGAAGGCGGAGACGACCTTAGGGAGGAACGCCGGGTGCGGTCGCAGCTGTACCTTGTCCTTATGGAACACCGTATACGGAGGGTCCACGGTCAGAGCCCGAAGCTCCGAGAATCGCAGGGCCAACGTAATAGCGACTAGGAAGGCCACCTTCCAGGATAGGTACAGCAGCGAGCATGTGGCTAAGGGCTCGAAGGGGGGCGCGATGAGCCTGGTTAGAACCAGGTTCAGGTCCCAAGTAGGGGTAGGCCGTTTGACCTGAGGGTAGAGTCGCTCCAGGCCCTTGATAAATCTTGACACCATTGGGTGAGAAAATACGGACTTGCCAGCCTCGCCTGGGTGGAAGGTGGATATAGCCGGGAGGTGGACGCGTAGAGAGGAGATCGCCAAGCCCTGCTGCTTGAGAGACCACACGTAGTCCAAGATGGTGGGGACTAGCACGGCGAGTGGATCGTGGCCGTGCTGACTGCACCAGCAGCAGAAGCGTTTCCATTTCGCTAGGTAGGTTGAACGCGTGGAAGGCTTCCTGCTGCCCAACACCACTTGTTGTACTGCATCAGAACAGCGCAACTCGGATTGGCTTAACCAGCCAGGAGCCATGCAGACAGATGGAGGGACTGTAGATCCGGATGGCACATCCTGCCGAAGTCCTGCATGATCAGGTCCGGCCAAAGAGGTAGGGCAATCGGATTCGCCAGGGACAGATCGAGCAGCATGGTGTACCAAGGCTGCCGCGGCCACGCCGGAGCGATCAGGATGAGGCGGGCCTTGTCTCTCCGGACCTTGATCAGGACTTGATGGACGAGAGGGAAGGGTGGAAAGGCGTAGCAAAGACGACCCGTCCACGGTATGAGGAACGCGTCCGACAGGGAGCCCGGGGAGCGACCCTGTAGAGAGCAGAACACCTGGCATTTCCTGTTCGATCTGGAGCGAACAGGTCTATCTGGGGAAACCCCCACCTCCGGACGGATGGACCATTCGTGGGACAGAAAGGATCTGCTCAGGTGATCCGCCAGGGTGTTCCGCACTCCTGGGAGCAAAGGAGGCCACTAGATGAATAGAGTGGGCTATGCAAAAGTCCCACAGACGTATTGCTTCCTGACACAGCGGGGAGGACCGGGTCCCGCCCTGCTTGTTGATGTAATACATGGCCGTTGTGTTGTCTGTGAATACCGCAACACAACGACTGTGCAAATGGGTTGGAATGTCTGGCATGCTAGGCGAACGGCCCGTAGCTCCCGCACATTGATGTGAAGAGTCAACTCTCTCTGTGACCACAGACCCTGTGTACACAGGGTCCCCAGGTGCGCACCCAAGCCCAGCGATGATGCGTCCGTTGTCAGGGACACTGATGGCTGTGGGGCGTGAAACGGTAGGCCCGCATACACTTGGGAGGGCATTGTCCACCAGCCCAGGGAGCCTAGAACATTTGGTGGAATCATTACGATTGTGTCTATGGCATCCCTGCCTGGTCGATAGACCGACGCGAGCCAGGTCTGCAACGGGCGCATGCGGAGTCTTGCGTGTCTGGTGACGAAGGTGCATGCGGCCATGTGCCCCAGGAGAGCGAGGCACGTTCGAGCAGATGTGGTCGGGAAGGCCTGCAGGCTTGTGACCATGGACACTATGGCTTGGAATCGGTGCCGGGGGAGGCTGGCCGTCACAAGGTTGGAGTCCAGCACTGCCCCTATGAATTCTATGCTCCGCGTAGGCACCAGAGTGGACTTGTCCGGATTGATGGTCAGGCCTAGGCTCGCAAACAGCTCCGTGATGATGGTGATGTGCCCAGTCACCTGCTCTTCCGATGTGCCTCGAATGAGCCAGTCGTCGAGGTAAGGGAAGACATGGATACGACGACGTCGCAGGGCAGCAGCGACGACCGCCATGCACTTGGTGAATACCCGGGGGGCCGAGGAGAGCCCAAAGGGGAGGACCATCAACTGGTAGTGGTCCTGATTCACCACAAAGCGGAGATACCGTCTGTGCGGGGGGAAGATCGCAACGTGGAAGTATGCGTCCTTCATGTCGAGAGCAGCGTACCAATCTCCGGGATCCAGGGAAGGAATGATGGTTCCTAAGGTTACCATGCGGAACTTGAACTTTTTGATGAATTTGTTCAGGCCTTGCAGGTCCAGGATGGGTCGTAGGCCCCCTTTTGACTTGGGGATTAAGAAGTACCGGGAATAAAACCCCTTGCCCCTTAGCTTCCTTGGCACCTCCTCTATAGCCCCAATGGACAGGAGCTTGCGAACCTCCTGGACGATAAGTTGCTCGTGAGAGGGGTCCCTGAAGAGGGACGAGGAGGGAGGATGGGAGGGGGGTGGAGAAACAAACTGAAGATGGTAACCAAACTGCACCATGCTCAGGACCCAACGATCCGAAGTCAGCTGGGACCATGACGGTAGGAAGTGGCGGAGGCGGTTGAGGAAATGAAGTGGATCCAGAGAGGGGATTGGTAAGCTGCTCTCGGGCGCACCTTCAAAAGTTCGCCTTGGGTCCCTGCGGTGGCTTTTCGGACCCGGAAGTGTTACTCCTTTGAGGACCTGACTGCCGTCTACGATTTGGCCGGCCTCGCCTCCGGTTGAAATCTTGTCTGGGGCGAGGCGGGGGGTAAGTGCACTGATGGTAGGGGCGGAATGGCCTTCTCTGAGTCTGGGGCATGTGCATTCCCAGTGAACGCATGATGACCCGGTTATCCTTCAGGCTCTGTTGCCTAGGATCCGTCTTTTCAGAGAAGAGGCCCTGCCCGTCGAATGGCAGGTCCTGGATAGTGTATTGTAGCTCCGGCGGTAGTCCGGAAGACTGCAGCCACGATATACGGCGCATGGCTACGCCCGACGCCAGAGTCCTCGCTGCTGAATCTGCAGCATCTAAGGACGCCTGTAGCGAGGTTCTGGCGACCCTCCTGCCCTCTTCCAGGAGAGATGAAAATTCCTGGCGTGAGTCCTGAGGGAGCAGCTCTGTAAATTTGCCGACAGCCTCCCAGGTGTTGTGGCTGTAACGGCTCAGGAGAGCCTGCTGGTTCGCCACACGGAGCTGAAGGCCTCCAGCAGAATAAATTTTACATCCCAGCAAGTCCATGCGCCTGGCTTCCCTGGATTTTGGCGCAGGAGCCTGTTGGCTGTGGCGTTCCCGCTCGTTGACTGGACTGTACCACCAAGGAGCAGGGTGTACGTAGAGGTACTCATACCCCTTGGATGGTACTTCCTTTCCACGCAGCGGGCAGTGGGTGGAATGGAGGCCGGAGACTGCCAGATGGTGTCCGCCTTTGCCTGGATCGACTTAATGAACGGGAGGGCAACCCTGGTCGGTGCCTCCGCCGAGAGGATGCTTACTACCGGGTCCTCTACTTCCGGGACTTCCTCTACAGGAAGGTTTATGTTCTGGGCCACTCGCCTCAGCAGGTCCTGATGTGCCCGGAGATCGATCGGCGGGGACCCTGATGAAGATGTGCCCGCTACCGCCTCATCCAGGGACGAGGACGAAGACACCCCAGGGAGGAGTGGTTCTTGCACGGAAGCCTCGTCCAGAGGGGCCTCCGTTTCCCGGGCATCCTGCTGCCCCATGGTATCCGTGGGGTCTTCCTCCATACCTGAGGGGGGGGGCCGATTGATTGTGGCCTCTGGTGAACGATGCTCCGATGGGTTGGAGCGAGCTTGTCCCGAAGGTTCGCCCTGGGCTTGGTGGTATGCCCAGGGCGTCCAAAAGGACCACTGAGGTGGACCCTGGTCCGTGCGGGCGTGCACATCCGAACCCCCGTAAGAGGCGCTGTCCATATGGGAAGAAGCGGACGAGTGCCTCGAAGGCCATGGAGGAGCCGCCGATGACTGTGGCAGGTCTCTACGCATCCCGACGTCGCTGCGCGGTGCCGGTGAACGGTACCGGGAGTCATGGCGGTACCGTGATCTAGACCAAGACCTGCTACCGGCTCGGTGCTGGGAGGTCAACCGGTGCCGTCCACTGCCGTGCCGGGATCGGCTGCGGTATGAACGTCGGTGCCGCGATCTAGACCGGTGCCGAGAGTAGTACGACGGCGACCGGGATCTTGAACGGTGCCGCGAGTACGACCGGTGCCGCAGGTAACGGTCCCGGGACTGAGAGCGGCGTCTAGATCTCGAGCGGCAACGCTGGGAGTGGTCCCTCGATTTGGAACGGGACCAATGCCCGGTAGTACCCGGCGAATGCGGCCGTACCATGGCGGGCTTGCCCAGCAATTGGATAACCCGCACTGGCGGTGCCGGGGGTTGGGGCAGCTCGGGCTCTGTCAATGCGATGATGTCGCGTGCCGCTGAGAAGGCCTCTGGCGTGGAGGGCGCGACGAGCTCGACCCCTGTCCTCACCGGGGAACTGAATGGCACCGGACTCAACGGTCTTTGAGGGGTCGGTGTCGACGGTGCAACGACGCTCGCTGCCGCGGCGGATGACGGTGCCGGGCGGTCAGGTTTTGAGGCACGCTCTGACTGTGGTGCAGTTGCAGGCAACGCAGGAGCCCTGTGCTTTTTGCTCCTCGGGGAGAGGGAGCGATGCCTGCTAGGGTGCCGGGCCGGTGCCGAGCGGGAAGTTGGAGCCTTCACCGGCGCCGGGCGGTCCGGAGCGGAGGCGACACTTGGTCCCGGTGCCGGAGTCGGTGCCGACAGTGGGGGAGTCAGCGCTGCCTCCATCAGGATCTGCTTCAGGCGACTGTCCCGCTCCTTCTTCGTTCGGGGCTTGAACGCCTTGCAGATCCGACACTTGTCCACAAGGTGGGACTCGCCTAGGCACCTCAGGCAGGAGTCGTGCGGATCTCCTGTTGGCATTGGCCGATGACAGGCCGCACAAGGCTTAAAGCCGGGTGAACCGGGCATGGGCCCCGGCACCGCGGGGAGGAAAAAGGGGCGAACCCCCGATCCTCAGTATAACTATTTACAACTATACTTACTTAACTTTATAACTACTACTAACACTATAATAACTGAACTATATACACTAGACTGCAGAAGAGTGAAACGCTAGGGAGGTGGAGAACGGCTAGCCGTGCTTCACAGTTCCAAAGACCGACACGGGCAGTAAGAATGAACTGAGGAGCAGGCGGGCCAGCAGGGGTATATATCAGGCGCCATACCGGCACCACTCCAGGGGGCGACCTGCTTGCCCACCGAGTGTTGCTAGGGTAAAAAGTCTCCGACGAACGTGCACGCAGCGCGTGCACACCTAACTGGAATGGATATGAGCAAGCACTCGAAGAAGAACCTCTCCTTCATTGAGTAGTTTCCCTGTAACAAGTTCTCTATTTCAGATGACTCCCAAGTAGTATCCTCACCCAGAGGAGGGAGTTTCAGAGCCAAGTCTAATAGTGAAGACAAAACTGCATACCAAATCCAGCATCTGATCTATAGGCATGACACAAAGCATGTAGAGAGGTCCAGGTTGCAGCCTTGTGATTTCATAACAGGTTTCAGCAATGCCACAGAAGTAGGTAAATGCCCTGTACAATGAGGTAGCACGCTGGAAAGAGGTTGGATCTGACAGACTCATAACATGAAATAATACCCCTAGAGATCCACCTTGAGAGTCTTTGGGAGGAGACTCTCGGTCCTTTGGATCTGTCTGCAACTGAAATAGTCTGGGAGACTTTCTAAATAGTTTAGTTTCATCCAGATGGAAGGCTAAGGCCCTTCTGACTTCCAAGGTATGGAAGACATCCCTGGTCTGATGTATTTTGGGGGTGGAAACTGGAAGATAAGTGACCTGGTTAATTTGAAATTCAGAAGATACTTTAGGCATAAATTTAGGGTGTGGCTATAACAAAACCTTTAAAAAAAAAACACACTAAAGGGATGATCTGCCATTAAATATCCCAGTTTTCCAACCCTTTGAGCAGAAGTGAGGGCCACCAAAAAGAAAGACATTTTCATGGAGAGGTGAAGTAAAAAACAAGTGGTTAATAGCTCAGAGATGTTTTGTAAAACAAAATTAAGAATTAAGAACAAAGTTCAAGTCCCATATTGGGGTTTAATCTGAGAGAAATAAAAGACTCATCAGTCCTCTGAGGAATCATGATGTTGCCACTGAGGAGGCCCATAGGGCATGGGAGGAGGCATCCATCTGCCGCACAATGGAATGGGGGTCAAGGTCATTTCCCCATCCCCAAACCTCTATTTCTCTCTCCCTCAGTGTAGGTGCTACGAGAGTAAATGTCTGGTGGAGTAAAGAGGGGATCCCTGGACAGAAATCTGGGAATCAGACTCATCCTCAACATAATCCAGTGGCAGTGATAACTGCTCATCCTGAACGGTAGGTATCAGAAAGGTAGAATATCTGGCCAAAAGATGTGGTGTTGGTTA
The DNA here is from genome assembly GCF_007399415.2 of Gopherus evgoodei. Classification (NCBI taxonomy): domain Eukaryota; kingdom Metazoa; phylum Chordata; order Testudines; family Testudinidae; genus Gopherus; species Gopherus evgoodei. The sequence goes on from NC_044322.1 coordinate 299,943,324, forward strand.
CCCAGAAGATCTCAGTACAGGCAATTGTATGGTACCAATAAGTAGTGGAGACCAGCTTGTCTGAGACAAAAAGATCCCTTGAATAGCTGAATTCCTGTAGTACCCATGGAATGTGAGTAGAAGTTGAATAGGATTCTGTAGAAACTGTCATCAGTACCAGGATAGGTACTCGTCTAGAATGTGCCGGTACTGAGGACATGGAACACTTTGAAAGAATCCATCTGGCTGACTCAGATGATACCAATGAAGTAGACTGGGACACTGGTATAAGGTCTCACAGGAGATATGCAGGAGTATAATGGAACTGACTGCTTCGAAGTACAATGTCTCCTGGAATGGTCATGAGCACCTGATGTCAAGGGAGGTGTCACTACTGGACAGGACTTTCAGATGATGTCTTAGATGACCTCTCAGTACTGGAGCCACTCAGCACATCAATGGTACTCCCTTTGTCTCTGGAACATTAATTATAAATCAGTGATCAAGGTGGGTTGTTTCCCCCCCCCCCCCTCAAAGAAAGAGATAAGGACTCTCAGGTAGGAAACTTAGTTCTCCTCATCCTCGTTGGCACCCATAGTCTTGTTTTATGAGGCTCTTGGTGACCTGAACAAAGAGGTAGATTAAGTGTACTCGGAGGCCAGAGAACAGGGGGGGTTCTCTGAGCCTGAATCAGAAGCCAGTCTTAGGGCTTGTTCCATCATAATCAATCTAAAAACTTTCTCACTCTATTCTTAATGAGTTCTGCTTTTAAAAGACGTGCAGAACTTACACTTGGTCAGTGTATGGATGACTCCCAAACAACGGAGACACTGAGAATAGCTGTCACTGACGGATTACTTCCTGGCAGAAGAGAGAGTTCTCGAAGCCAAGGGACCTTAGTGTACCCCAGAAGTGCTGATCTCCAAAATAACCCCTCAAGTGGGGAAAGAAGAGAGGGGAAAATAAAACAAACAGAACTCCCCAAAATTAAATAATAAGAACTAGATTAAACTTAAGAAAACTAACAGAAGAAAAAACAAAGCTAAACTACACCTAAAGTGAACCAGGCACGTTTGATGCTCATCTCAGGCATAAGGGCAGTGGAGAAGGAACAGAGGGCATTTTTCCTATGCAGCTCTATACATCCTTGGTACAGGCACGAGGCTGTCTGGAATGCATGTGCAAGCCAAATGGGCAGTTACTGAAAACCTCCAGTCAAAGGTGCCAAAGGGACAATACTCGAAGAAGATTCAAACTTTGCCAAGCCCTTTGCTGCTACAGAGAGTGATGGAAATGCTTACAGGAGCCTTCCCTATAAAGAAAAGGTCAGTAATTTCTTGTTTTGCTGACAGGAAGAGATAACCAACTCTGCTGTTCCACCTCCATTCAGCTCCTCAGGGCCCACTGACACACAAAGCATGAATATTTTGGACAATGATTCTGACGTTTACAATTGTCATATAATTTTCTGTGGTTGCAATAAGGCAAAGATCTCGTAAAGCGACCATATGTGCACATACTTAAGTGGTGCTTTGTGTACTGATGTTAGGTCCCAGTAGAGCCTAGCCAAATTCTTCAGCTTTGGGAGTTCTAGCCAGTTCTGCCCCAGAGCAAGGAGATACAGTTTTCAGAAACGAAGAGAGGTAAATAGTGGTGTCCCTTAGGGACCTGTATTGGGCCCCGTCCTATTTAACATTCATAAACAATCTGGAAAAAGGGGTAAACAATGAGGTGCAAAATCTGCAGATGATACAAAACTATTCGAGATAGTTAAGTCCCAGGCAGACTGCGAAGAGCTACAGAAGGATCTCAGAAAACTGGGTGACTGGGCAACAAAATGGCAGATGAAATGTAATGTTGATAAATGCAAAGTAAACAATCCTTTGGAAAACAATCCTAACTATACATTACAATGACGGGGTCTAAACTAGCTGTTACCACTCAAAGAGATCTTGGAGTCATTGTGGATAGTTCTCTGAAAACATACACTCAATGTGCACCAGCAGTCAAAAAAGCAAACAGAACGTTAAGAATCATCAAGAAAGGGATAGATAAGACAACAGAAAATATCATATTGCCTTTATATAAATCATGGTACGCCCACAACTTGAATACTGAGTGCAGATGTGGTCGCCCCATCTCAAAAAAGATATATTGGAATTGGAAAAGGTTCAGAAAAGGGCAACAAAAATTATTAGGGTTATAGAACGGCTTCCGTATGAGGAGAGATTAATAAGACTGGGACTTTTCAGCTTGGAAAAGAGGCAACTAAGGAGGGATATGATAGAGATCTATAAAATCATGAGCGGTATAGAGAAAGTAAATAAGGACATGTTATTTACTCCTTCTCATAATAAAAGAACAAGGGTCCACCAAATGAAGCAGGTTTAAAACAAACACAAGAAAGTATTTTTTCATGCAATGTGCTGCCAACCTGTGGAACTCTTGCCAGAGGGTACTGTGAAGGCCAATACTATAATGAGGTTAAAAAGGGAGCTAGATAGATTCATGGAAGATAGCCATTGATGGACCTATTAGCCAGGATGGACAGGAATGGTGTCCCTAGCCTCTGTTTGCCAGAAGCTGGGATTAGGTGACAGGGCATGGATCACTTGATGGATTACCTGTCTGTTCATTTTCTTTGGGACACCTGTCATTGGTCACTGTCAGAGGACAGGATACTGGGCTTGATGGACCTTTGATCAGACCCAGTATGGCCATTCTCATGTATGTTCTTATGTAATTCTGTGATGGTATTTAAAGTTGGGGGGAAAAAAAAAAACTACCGCAAACACTTTAGCTGGCATTAGCATTTAAATCAGTATTTATTCTTTAACTAGATTACCTGCATTCTGCTAACTGAAGAGCTAAATCAAATTTAAAGCAAGGTAACATGATACACATGGAAATTATACTTTGACATCAGAATCATGCTTACTGGTGGGTGTTCGAGGGGTTCTTGGAACTTCCAACTCAGTTTGATGATGATTCCTTTCTACTACTGGTTCTTCTACCACATTTATGCTATTGTTCTGCATGATCTCTTGTAGCATATTAAATAGTTCTTCTGCACGAGCACACTTAAAGGCAAAGATTCCTATAAACACACAACAAATTGTTTTAGATCCCTTTAAGTGAAAACAAGAACTGCTTCTAAAAACAGTTATGTAATTAATTTTTAAGTAACTTAACGGGAGTCCACTTAACGAATACCTGTTAAAGGAACTGAGCTATTATATTTTTTGTGCAACAATCAAAATAAAAATATACAGTGAGACCCTTTTAAATGAGTACCTGATAAATGAATAAGCTTCCAATGCACCAAAAGACAGATTGGAAAATAAAAGACCCAATAAGAGAAAAATCTGTTAAAATTTCTGGTTGCCTTAAATGAGGAAAAACACTTCATGAAACAGCGAAGTTTTAAAATGAATAATCTGATAAGTAGACCTGTAAAAAGAATAGAACTTTGGTGCTGCAAGATTATGTGTTTATCAGGTTTATACTGAGTTACCATAAAAAATAAAATACCTGCACAATAGGGAAGAAGGGTTTTGACACAGGGTAAAAGTCCAGGTTCTTAAAGAAGCTTAAAATGAAGGGCTAGAAGACAGATTGTGTGAAACAAACAAACAGCAAACCAATTTTTTTTTTCTGCCTTAGGGATAGACACAAAATACAAAGTTGGCAGCAATACTATGTATTTTGCCCAAGTATTGTGCCACTTTGTCTTTGAACAGTAGAGGGAGCCCAACTTACCCTCCCAAGCAAAGAGACAAGCAGTGAAGTCGCAGCTTTGGATTATTCTTTCCATTGAAAGCATTAATTTAAAGTTGACATATTCTTGTTAAAAGAAGAGAGTGTATGTGGTTGTGTTTTTTAAGAAGAACGGATTTCATCTAAAAAGTATCTTTATTTTAAGGTACCTATATCCTATTATATTTTGACAATGCAATTATGTTTATATATCATGACATTCACTTCTTGTTATCTACAAGCTTTTGATTGATTTGAATACCATGGAAAAAAGAGCGATCTAACATATTGACTATATTTTGGTGTTAAATCATAAAAAATATGCTCCAAAAGGTAGATGTGCAGTACTCTAGGTCTAAACAATCTCTGTGAAACCTCTCCAAAAGTTTTTATTTGACATTTTGCCTGATATAGTATTAATACTTCAGAAAATAACTGTGTTCTCTAGAGAAATTGAAATTCGCCCTTCTATTAAAAAGGAAGAATAAAATGTGTTCTGTTCCCAAATTGTTAGTTCTTCAGAACATGAGGTACACTTAAATTGCATATATAGAAAGTAAATTAAAAAAAAAAAGTCAAGACTTTTTACTGCAGCAATTTCTCAAATGTTTTCATATTAAAAGCCAAACTACCTGTGGCTAAGCCAAACTATGAAAAGGCAACTCCCTCCCACCCTCGAGTTAGCTAGGATGCCATGGGTTTTTTCATATCATGTACTACTAAAGCCAGTTTACCAACACAGAAACAATGTTGTGTGGTCAATGAAGTTCTGAACTGGGCTTCAAGTTTAGAAAGACAACAAATAATCTGGTTCCTGTCTACATACATAGCGGTGCAGCTGTACTGATGCAGCTGTACTGCTATAGTGCTTACTGAAGACGCTACCTGTGCTGACTGGAGAATTTCTCGTTAGCATAGGTACTCCAACTCCCCAAGAGGCTGCAGCTATGCTGTTGGAAGATGACCTCCTGTCGACATAGCACTGTCTACGGCAGGAGTACAGTCAGGAGGGGGAAGGATAGCTCAGTGGTGTGAGCATTGGCCTGCAAAACTCAGGGTTGTGAGTTCAATCCTTGAGGGGGCCACTTAAGGATCAGGGACAAAAGCAGTACTTGGTCCTACTAGTGAAGGCAGGGGGCTGGACTCAATGACCTTTCAGGGTTCCTTCCAGTTCTATGAGATAAATAGATAGTTATACCTATGTCGCTTATGGGTGTGGAGTTTTTTTTATTTAAACCAGCCTCATAATAAAAAAATAGTGAGTAAACAATGTTAATGGCAATTAAGAATGCAAATTAATCTAGCAAAATAGTAAAAATGGGTGACTCCAACTACTCTCACCTGCTTTAAATACTGGTTGCTTTTTAAAAGGTAAAGTTCAAGCCAAATCTCCAGCCCGTCTGGCTGCACTGTGCTGCAAGAAGCTGCAATGAACGGGTAGCCATAGATTCCCCTTGACACAGAGGAATTCTTGAACATCGGAGATGCGGTTGCCACCACCCCTATACCTTTATGAAGGTGGCGCGTCAGGGGTAGGGAAGCACAGAAATGGTGTCATGGAGCACACGATACTTCATCTGTTCCTTGACCAGTGCAGATGTCACATAGGGACTGCTGCAGTGTATGTAATTTAGTGTAGCTGTTTGGCCCTTCAACTGGGAGCCATTTTCACTCCCCAGTCAGCTCAAGATTAAGGGAATGGAACAGTAGGAGCCACCTTTCCCTCATTCTTCTCCAATGTGCTGAAATTAAGTGCTTCATATTTAAAATAAAAACAGAATTTAGGAAAAAGTATGATTTCACTGATGTTTTGGCTTCTATAAAAAAAATTCATAATTTTTATTTTTAAGGGAGAAGGATAGAAAATGCAAGTCTGTGTTTTAAATACTATGCTTAAAAATAAACAAGGCAGACAGACCCAATCATGCAAGTGCTCAAGTTTATTAAACCTTCCCACACACACACTTGCTGCCCTCATAACAGGTGTCGTGTGAATTCAGTTAAAATAACCTGTTAGTTTTCAGAAAGGCTTCTCTGAAATCTTCATTTTTATATTTCTCCTTCCCCAAAATGAGAAACATAAGAAAAATCAACACTTCGAGCAAGGAGAGTTGGCTGCAACCCTCTACAAAACCCATTAAATCAGCTCCTAAACTGATTAGTGATCTCACTGCAAAAGAGTACAAAATATTCCAAGCCTTTGGTGATTTCAGAAACTAGAAGTCTCCCAGATCTTCTTTCATATAGTGCAGACAGACAAACTGCTCCAGAGCAATCAGGTACACCCTATTTAAAATGCTGGCCATTTAACCAGAACTGTTTCCCAAAGGGCTACTTATAAGATTTTTCTGTGATGTCTGCATTCAGGGAGAAAAACCCCCCTCTTTGCATTCTTGCTCTCAGGAAAGCAAAACTGAGTGAGCTGTATTTCATTTACAGACTTGTGAAATAGGTTGCTAAAATATACATACATACACACACACACACACACACGGGCTACCTACCTTGTCCAGTTTGACATCGTCGACCACTTTCAAAAGAAAAGAGATTTGAATCATAGCCGTAGCGACGGAGACAGAGGTAGTGCCATTTTACAGAATCCCGTTTACGGGTGTATAAAATTAGCTCTGTATCTGTAAGTTCCATTACGCCAGAACCCAGTTCATTACCATCATCATCTACATTAATGACCTTTAAAATAAGAGTTATATACCATTATATAAGCTTCTTGGACATTTCATTAACATACAGCATCTGACTCATCAAATACAAATTTGAAAAAAAGAGTTTATAGCTGCTGGTGAGATACAAAACATTACAGGTTTAACTATTTTTGAAAATAAAATATTTTTGTATAAGAGCAAGTCAGGAAGTGCTAATTCTCTAGATGAGAGTATTTGCCTCTTTTTTTAAAAAAAGAAGTGTATGTTTAAAAAACAGTGTGTATCAAAAGGTGCAAATCATTACTGTATCTTGTTACCTCAACATTACAGACATTTGAAGCAGAAAGGCTAAGTCCAATAAAATCTAAGAGTCTGTATTTTTTATATATAATATGTGAATTAAAACTGTTACCGCACCCTCTTTATCCCTGATAGAACTTGGACAATTCCCACATTTATTCACACTGTAACAACCCCTATTTCAGTGCGTTTGTCCTAACCACTCCTTACTCAATAGACACACTGGTTAGAATTAATTTTCTTCTTAAAAAGAGTTATTGTCAAACAGAAATCTAGCCAATTTTTAAAAAGGAGAAGTTGTTTCACCTGCCACCGAGATTCCTGACATTTTCTGTGGTTTCGCAAATAATCTCTTTTTTCTCTCCCTGGTTTTTAAATAAAAGACTCACACAAACAGAGGAGTTAACTGTACAGTGGGAAAAGAGAAACTGACTACCAAACAAAATGCTGTCAAAGCACAAACTGAAAAACCAGAAATAAAGTCTCTGATTTTTCAGTTATTAGGTGCTATTTGTAACAAACGTATGTAAAAATGTCCAGACATTAATGTGGTATTTAAGATAACAGCATCCCCTTAAGTTGTCTGCAAAAGTCACTGTTCACGATGGAAAGTACAGCCACTCACCCTCATTCTCCTGGGATTTCGGTGAGACAGAGTGGGACAGAAAATCAAATATTAATCTTGTGTAACTGGGCAACATGAGACCATTGCAGTCAATATGACTACTTATGGTTAAGGTTAAGCACTTGCGTAAAAGTATCTGCAGGCCTAAAACTCCTAGGAATTCTTTGCACGAGACAACAAGGACTTGGAAATACCACTTCTTCTTCTTCAAGTAAAGCAAGTTTTCTCAAAAATGTTACCTTAATTCTGACCTTCTGTTTAAATGGAGATACATCACCCAAGAATTGCCTAAGATACATGGCTTTTCACCTTACAGAAGACAAAAGGTCTACGAATATCCATCACCACTCAAAACCAGATCTGTTTAAAATATTCCTTTTACTGGACCTATTATAGGGCTCCTTAGAGATAAAGAAGACTTCTTAGCCATACAAACTGGTAAGTCTCTGATGGCTTGATTTTCATAAACATTACAGGTTTCAGAGTAGCAGCCATGTTAGTCTGTATCCGCAAAAATAACAGGATAATAAGCTTTCGTGGGCTATAAATTTGTTAGTCTCTAAGGTGCCACAAGTACTCCTGTTCTTTTTATAAACATTACAAAACACTTTCTTCATTCTAATTCTTATATCTGGATTCTATTTTGCAAGAGAATGACAAAATAGTTTGCAACACAAAAAATCAACTGCTTACCTTAAACTTGTTTCGATGGTTGTCTGGGACAGTCTCTTTATCTGGACAGCTACAGCAGCTACCCATGGCTTCTTTAGAAGACCATGTAATCTCTAGAGCCCAAAAAGAAAGTGGTAATTTACTTGGGGGAAAGGAACTAAGGAATATCCAGGGTAGATTGATTTAAATAAAAGACATTTACATCAACAATTTTAACCATGATTTAAATCAGCAAGCAGGAAAGCTTGATTTAAGGTTTTTGGGGTTTTTTTTTTGCATTTGTTCTTTTTATTTTCCTAACAAATATAGTTCTTACTGGTTGATGTAATCATTAAAAACATGTTCATTTGCAAGTACTAAATATAGTACTTACACTAAATTTGGTACTTGTTGCTAAATCAGGAATATACATAATATCTGTTCATATTTATTTAAGCAACTGTATAGCTTAACATTTCAGATTAATTTTTACATTATATTGTGTTAGAAAACAGTTAGACTAATTTATTTACTAGATTAATATTTTACTCATGATTTAAGTCAAGTTGTATTTGGATGAAAATTGCAATTCAATTAATAACACTTTTAAAATTCTGTTTTTAATTCAATAAAGCTACCTTGAATATGATAGATAACTAAGGGGAAAGGTAAGTTTACCAAAACATGTTTTGTATTTAAATTTGATTAAACAAAGTACTTGTAGTTAGTAAATTGAACTAATAGTTTCTGGTCACCATGTCTTTGACTACTTTTAAAATCTTGAATCTCACTCTCTCATATCTCATTTTTGTTCATAGATTGGAAGAGGAAAACAAGTTTTCCTGCTTTTTTGATTCCCAACCAGTTTCTTAACTTTGAATGAACTTATCACTGAACTAAAACTAGTTGAATAAACTGATGTTTAGAAAATATTTTCTCTCTATCTGCAGAAGAGACTACTGCTATCAAGAGTGGTTTCACATTTCAACACACTTTGGGGTTCTAGGTACTTAATCAGTGACTTTCTCCAAGTCAGTGTTCTGACTATCTTTTAAACTTCAGCATCTAATATGGGCTGATTTATTTTAATAAAATGATTTTTAATAGATTTCAGTAGGTTTAGGATAGGTTGTCAATTTTAAATATATTTAATTTAAATCCCTTTTTAAAAACTTAAAATTAATTCAGACACCCCAATAATATCCACTAACCATACATAAATCTCATTGACACAACAAAACCAAATGCACTAATATTTATCCTTGATATGACAAATGTCTGATGTATTTTGCAGCAGTCACACAAGCGGTTATAAAAATATTAAAACATTACATAATAACATGCCATTTTTTAAATTTGTATTTTCTAACAATTTGACTGGGAAAAAAAAAATGTCCATACAAAGTTGTGAGAATCCTGCCATAAGTAAAACTTGCAGTAACCAAATAGACCAAATAGATTCATTTAAGTTGTGAATTGAAATCCCACAACAGCATTTGGAAACGTTTCTTGATGAGACCCTCACCCTTCTCCAAACTATTCACACTGGGCCAAAAGGCTCTAAAAGGCCCAGTTCTGGCTCAGGGAGAATTTCCCCAGCACAAGTACCATGAAGATAGCCTATGGATCCTTACACAAACTCCAGTTATAAGTAGTATGCATTAGGACAGTGTCCCAGCAGCAGACAACACTACAAGTCCCTAGGGCAGCTCTGGAAGGCTGCCCTAACTTAGACAGGCCCCAGGGACCTCTCCAGCCTCCAAAGCATCCCAGTATTTGGAGTGCCCTTGGAGGCATAGCACAGAGCCTCACCCAGGGACACTGGAACTGAGGGAGGGGCAGGGGTCCTGTAGTCCAGTGGCTTTCAAACTTTTTTACAGGTGACTCGTTTTGCTTAGCAAGCCTCTGAGTGCGACCTCCCTTATAAATTAAAAACACTTTTTTAATACATTTAACACCCTTATAAATGCTGGAAGAAAAGCGGGGTTTAGGGTGGAGGCTGACAGCTCGCGACCCCCCCACGTAATAACCTTGTGACCCCCTGAGGGGTCCCAACTCCCAGTTTGAGAACCCCTGCTGAAGTCTATTGATGCTGCTCGTTTATTTTGAGGAAGTATTCTTGAAAACATTAATTATGAAAGGTAGCTATAATGCAGATAGATATTAAAGTTAATACAAATAAACACATTTACAACAGAAGGGCTTGCTCTGTGGTCCACAGAGCACTTCCATGTGGGTGCAGAGCTGTTTCAGTTACAATGGGGAAGTGTGACTTCCAGATATAGAGCAATGGGAGTTGCAGATGAAGTGAAGAGATCTGGTACTTAATTTTCAACACTACCCTCCCACCCCCAAGAGGAGGAAATAAATAGAGATACAAAAAGGGAGAAGGGAAATACAACCCAATAGTCAAAGGAGTTTATGGTTTTGCCTCCTAAATGTTTTAGGACACAAAGCACTTAAAGCTATTTCAGGGACAGTGAGGAATTGAGGTTAAAAGGCCTACAGTATGGAAGCTTGAGAACTGGTGGAACTTAACTGAATTCACTCACCTAGATGTGGCCATTAATATTCCTAGCCTCTGCTGCAGCATCAGGACTTCTGTCATACTTCAAAATGGCATGTTGTCTTCTCACATTAGCAACCACTTGATCTAAAAATATAAGTGGGGTGGGGAGAGTTGAACAACTTGACTTTATACATACTTTCCTTCAGAAAAACCTTGCTATTAATGTGCATTTATACATAGTCAACACTGTATTTTGGAGGCATTGTATAGGGCTAGACTGCTTTAGGTACAGTTTTGTGTAAGAAACAAATCTTTGCACAACGGTGCTGCCCTAGAAGGACCCCAGGGTCTCAGAGTCACAATACATTTCCTGCTCCCATCTTGCTTGCAGGGAGAAGAAATCTGCTAATACTGGTGCACTGGAGCAGTGGTTCTCAACCAGTGTACAGAGAGATCTTCCAGAGGTTACGTCAAGAACTAGGGGTCACCAAATGAAATTAATAGGCAGCACGTTTAAAACAAATACAAGGAAGCTCTTCACGCAGTGCACAGTCAACATGTGGAACTCCTTACCTGAGGAGGTTGTGCAGGCTAGGACTATAACAGCATTTAAAAGAGAACTGGATAAATTCGTAGTGGTTAAGTCCATTAACGTCTATTAGCCAGGATGGGAAAGGAATGGTGTCTCTAGCCTCTGTTTGTCAGAGGGTGGAGATGGATGGCAGGAGAGAGATCACTTGTTCATTACCTGTTAGGTTCACACCCTCTGGGGCACTTGGCATTGGCCACTGTCAGTAGACAGGATACTGGGCTAGATAGACCTTTGGTCTGACCCGGTACAGCTGTTCTTATGTTCTTAATTCATCTAGATCAGTGTTTTTCAACCTGGGAGTCATGAGCCGCAGACGTGTCACGGGAGAGGTTATGAAGGGATTGCAAGTGCACGGCTAGCATTAGGGGGTGGCAAGCATGGTAACTGCCTGGGCCTCACACCACAGGGGGCCCCTGCAAAGCTAAGTTACATGCTTCAGCCCCAGGCAGCAGGGTTTGGGATTCAGAGTCCAGAAAGGACTACAATAGTCTGGAAAGGTTGAGAACCATTGCAATGGGGGACTATACCCACTCTCTACCCATACCCCACCTAATTGAGAGAAGGGAAGTACCTGATACACAGACACATGGTGTATAGCAGGAGCTAACAGACACCCTGGGGACGCTGCACAGAGGAGCATGTATGTCTCTTATTCCTTGTCCTACAGAACATGTAGGATAGTATCAATGGGTATTCTTAGCGCGTTAACCCTCCTTGCAACCCTCCACTGGCTTCTCCTTCTCTATCACAACCTAAGCTGTTTGTCTTCACTTACAAGGCCCTTTACGAATTATCATCTCACTTACTACTGAAAGGTGGACTCCTGGCTTCAATTCAGTCATGATGCCACTGCTCGCCTGTTTTCAAACAAGCACCTCTGTGCTTTCTCCCATGTTGTCTTTCACTCTTGGGAGGTACCCCCTGGGAACATCTGCAAAACTACCCCATTAACCACCTTCAGCTCCCACCCTGAAACTCTCCTTTGATGTGATGCCTATAAAAACTTGACAATGGTTAGACTGTTGGTGGCACTGTTTATCAAGCTGACCAATGCGATCTCATTGTTCCCCTGTACTCGTTTATATATCTTTAGACATCTGCTGTGTTATACTTAGATTGTAAGCTCTTTGGGACAGGGACTGTCTTTTTTTCCCTGTATTTTTACAGTGCTCAGCACAATAGGGTCCTGAACCATGGCAAGGCTCCTAGGTGCCATGGTAATACAAATTAATAATTATGGATAGTATGAATGACCCCATCTTTAAATTATATAGATTAAAAAGTAAAGTCACCACAGTGGACATTCAAAAGCAGAATATCATAACACTGCTTGTTTTTCATTAGACGATAACAAAAGCTTGAGTGATCATTTTAAGACATTACAATTACATACAAAACTGCACAAGCTTTGCTGAACTTCGATAAAATATGAGTCGTGCAGAGATGTAGGATGATCACTGTTTACATGCTGTACATTTAGGTGTGTGTATACACACTGAAAGTTATATAGCCATGTTAACCATGTTTGCACTATATTGTTGCCTCGAAGACATGTGGTAGTCAAAGCCTTGCAGCAAGTGAGGATGTATAAATGATTTACATAATTGCATTATATTTTCCATTCAAATTGCTCTTTCAGGGACAACTGCCTAATACCCACCTGAAGTTTGCCTACTCTAGCTTTCACTGTAACTTAGTTATTTGTAAACTCATGTCCTCCTCACAATCTTCTTTACTAGACTACATAAACTTCACTACCTCTGCCCCCCATGTGTCTCATCTTCCAATCGTGATATCATTTCATCCTGCCCCCTTGCATTCATGCACTATGATACAGTTTTAAATTACACAACCCCATTTTTCCACAAGAACTCCAGCTTATTCACTGCACAAGGGGGAAGAGTTAAAGTTGAATGGGCATAAATCTGTCAATTCCTAATTTTTGATTGCTTGACTTTGTAACCTGTTAATATTTTTTTTTTGGGGGGGGTTGTGTGTGATAAAAGATATAAAGTGTGCAATCATCCAAGTTAAAAAAAATTGAGTGATTAGTGGGGGAAGTGAAAGAAAAGGAGCCTTCTTTCTCTAGCCCTCATTCCTTTGAAAGCTCTCCTGTCATCTGGGAGTTGGTTAAGGAGAGTATGGCTCTTCAAATCCAGTAGCTGCAACGTGGCTAGGTCCATTTGCTCATAGGTTCCAGTTCTGACTGAGCAATGAGTAGTCCTGTGATCATGCCCACTTTGCCCAATAACTCAATTTTAAGTTCTTGCTTTGCAAAATATGTTTATAAATTATTCCTTTAGTCAAAATACATTGTAAGATACCTTTCCTTCTCTAGCACATTCTTTTACCTCAAGGAAGTTTAGCCTTTTTAAAAAAACAGAGTTCCCTCCAGCAGATTTTTAGTGTTCAACCATGAGATAATGGTTGACCACAGCTACGCTAAATATACTCATATCATCATTTTCACCTAGAGCATTCTAAATGCAACAATTTGGAAGACCACATCTACTTTTTAACCTTAAAATTAAAATGTCAGCATGCATATATACACATATATGTACACACACAGACAGAATCTAGCTACTTTATGATATTTTTCTTCTTTAAGAAGGGGCTTAACCCTGAGTCCTGAAACTAGAACACAGAACTGCTGTACTTTTATTTTAATGCTTACCTTAAATTCTAACTTTACATATCATATATATTTGATTTAAAAAAGGTAAAGAAGATAAAGGATAGTCAAATTAAATTGGCTTTGAACATTAACTTATCTAGCACCAAAAAGCAGAATAGTTAGAACAGAAATCAGCATAACCAATGAGGTTATTCCATTGCTCCTGAGATGCATTAATTCAACTTTAGCTTAAAGTTGTATGTAATGTGTGAGGGTTTTTTTGTTTCTTGGTTTTTAAACTTAGGAACTCCATAAGGACTGCAAATTTGTGGCCAAAGAGTGAAGAGAATGAAGCTAACAAATTATTTTTTTCCACGTGCATTTCCTTAACAGTTAATTTGAGATACTGGATGAACAGTGTTTTTGAGATCACTAATTTACATTACAGTACACATTTTAATAATATAACTAATGCTGGGATACCTGGGTACTAAAATCCAAGAAAATACATATGTAACAGAACAAGGATCAAATCCTCAAAGTTTCAATTCTTCCCATTTCTAAATATTTTTTTTTCAAAATAAGTATATTAAAACAGTAACATGAAAGTCATGGTTTGTCTAAACTCTAAATTAGTCAGCTAACAATTAATTTACTATGTTTGTACCAGAGTTGAATGCAAATATTTAACAAGCAGTATCAAAAAGCTTACAAACACTCTCTGAACGTTACAATTAAAAATTTTCAGTTACAGTAATACTACCATGGTCAAAGGCTTCAGAAATACTTAACTGGGTTTTCACAACTGCCTGCTATCAAAACAAGAAAAGGACTACATTCAATTTGTAGTCCCACTTAAACACCATAGTTAAATTCTACGACCAGCTCATTAAACAAAAATTTGGAAATTAGTTGCATTTGAAGCTTCAAGATAAATCCTTGAGATTTTGAAGGAGGAAAGTTGAATAACTTGAAAAACATGTTATGTTTGTGATGCAGATTGAACCGGGGAAGAATTCTATTTCATGGTGTCCCCTCTGGGCAGTGAATTCAAGTCACTGCCTGCTGGACAGTTACTTCTACTTAAACTGAAATACAACAATCCCTCAAATAAATTTTCAAACTCACTTTACAAAACTGCTTTTAGCTACAGAGTAAACTCTGTCATTTTATCACATTTTTATTAAGTGTCTGGTTTGCTCACTTTTCAGGTTAAATTAAGTATGCTACTGTAGCATAATCACAAAGCAGATGACTAAACATTTTTCTTCTTTCAGATTCTTCTTGGTAAAATCATAACTTGACTTTTAAAACTGGAAATCATTTTAAAATCCTGGGCAAGTATGTGAAAAACACACTGCTATCAATTATTTAATGCAGTGTTTCCCAAACTTGGGACGCTGCTTGTGTAGGGAAAGCCCATGGCGGGCCCAGCAGTTTGTTTACGCCGCGTCCGCAGGTTTGGCCGATCGCGGCTCCCACAGGCCACGGTTCGCTGCTCCAGGCCAATGGCAGCTGCTGGAAGCGGCGCGAGCCAAGAGACATACTAGCCACCGCTTCCAGCAGCTCCTATTGGCCTGGAGCAGCGAACCGCGGCCAGTGGGAGTCGTGATCAGCCAAACCTGCGAATGCGACAGGTAAACAAACCAGCTCAGCTTGCCAGGGGCTTTCCTTACACAAGTGGCATCCCAAGTTTGAGAAACACTTATTTAACAGAAGCATTGTGCTGAAAATACCAGTGGTAACACCAACAATGAATTATGTAAGAGAATGAACAAAAAAGGCCAGTTATTTTTTCCTAAATTCTTGAAACAAAAAACAACTTGTTCAGACTCCAAATTTAGTGTACAGTATTTCAAGTCCCTTCACTGGAAATGGAAAATTCTGTCTTACCTGTGAGTTTTCTTTCTAGAATCCTCCAGGTCAGATAGTCTTTGTAGTAGGGCCGTCCCCATCTCTATGGCAAGGGGAAGCATACTAAATCTCTTCCCTGAGCATGGGCTTCAGCCAGCGGTGAGCTGGAGCCAGTTCCCACCAGTTCCCAAGAACCGGTTGCTAAAATTAGACCTCCTTGGAGAACTAGTTGTTAAAGGGCCAGGGGATGGGCAAAGAACTCCGGTCCACGGGCCGGACCATCCTGTTGCTCCCAGGATTCCCAGCTGGGGAGGCTGAGGTTCCCCCAGCCCCTCCTCCGTTTCCCCCCAGCTGCAGCGTGGCCAGCCGCTGGCACCAGCTGGGTAGCTCAGCAGGCAAGGTAAGTGGGGGGCTGCAAGCTCCAGGGCCGCTGGGTGGGGGGCAATTTTCCCCAGGCTCTGCATGGGCCCCTGGCCCCACGAGTATGTCTCCCCCTGCCCCAGCCCCTCCCCCGTTCCCCCCCTTAAATCAGAACTTTTTATAGGGAACCAGTTGTTAAGATTTTGGCAGCTCATCACTGGCTTTGGCACACCTCAGGAAGAACTAACAATCATTCTGGAGAGTATTGTTTTTCCAGCTTTGGAAGCTATATAAAAGTTTGCAAGTGCTAGTCAACACAAACTATTTGCAGCAGAGCCTTGACAAGAAATTTAGGAATTTCCTGGAAGAATACACTCTTCTGTTTCAAGCCTCTTAAGAATGTAAACAATAGTGGGGGGAGGGGAACTGGACATTAATCAATTCTCTGAGGGAGGGTCAGACTACAGCATGGAGGTTCCTCGGATGAAAATTCATGGATAAGACAGATTTTTCCCTTCCAGTCCCTTCCATATCAAGAGTCTTGACAGTGGGAAGCAGCAAATAATCCCTTGGGAGGGAAGATTCCATTTACTCCTGTGGAACTGAAAAGGAATTTACAGAACAGGGTACCCCAGTAATCCTTAACACCCTTCTACCAAATGCTGCAGGATGTCAACTCTAATGTCTGAAAAAGTTGAGGGAAAACCCTGTAGTAGCTTTACAGATTTCCTTTTAAGATTTCCATCCACAAAAAAGTTACTGCTCTTTTCACAGAGTGCACAGAAACAAAAGGAGAAGAGCGCTGAATGCCTCTGCTATGAACATCTTTATCTGTAGGCTCTTCCTTAGGATGTCTGGATTCAACCAGAAGGGCAATATAAAACTTCCTATTATATAAGAAAGACTGTAGTGACCTTGGGGATGGAGGGCTGGCTAATTCACAAAACTACCACGTTTGAGAGAAAATATAAGTCAGGTTTCATCGAGATCCTACCAAAAACAAACTCTCTTGGACAAGAAAGTGGTGAATAAGCAAGATACTTTAAGTGAGAAGGGAAAGGCACCTACCCACCTGTGAGACTGAAAGGTAGTTCTATTAAAACTTGTAGGACATAGATTAAGATCATGCCAAGAGCCTCCATATTGCCAGAGGACTGATGATAAAGTGGTGGTTGTTAGGAATCTATTATATCGCAATAATGAGAGATTCTTATGCATCTTACAGTGCAATATGCCAACAGAAACTGACTTGTCTTTCTAAAACAGTGGTCTCCAAATTGTGGGGCTCTCCCCCCTAGAGGGGCATGGAGGAACATTCAGGGGTCACAGTGGGGCCTGGGGCCAGCCCCAAAGGGGGGCAGGGAGGGAGTGCCACTGAACCCCCCTTCATCCCCAGCTCTGCTCCAGCCCTGTGCCACCCCCAGTCTTGGCCTCCGACCACCGCAGCTCCCCAATCCTGGCCCTGCTCCTGACCCCAGCCATGGTCCCCCCCCCTTACCCTTGTCCACACCTGCCCCGCCACCCAGGAGCAGTGGCCCTGCTTCTGGCCCCGGCTTGGGGGGGGGGGGGGGCACAACAGGGGTCAGAGGAGCAATCATGAAAAGTTTGGGGACCACTGCTCTAAAACAAAAAAGTATTGATCACGACATCTATGGTCAGGGTGTCTTGCAAAAACAAAGAAAAAGAAAAAGAAAAAAACAAAAACAAAAAAGTGTCCTTTGTGTCATCTGACTTTCCCTGATATGTATCCCTTGTAACACCAATATACAAACATCACATGATACATAGACATCATTTGTGAATTTCCTCCAAAATGTTAGGAGAAAGTTTTTCGCACTGTTATTGTAGCCACACCGGTTCCAGGGCATTAGACACACAAAGCAGGTGAGGTGGTATCTTTTATGGGCTAACTTTAGTTGGTGAAAAAAAACTTTCGAGCTACACAGAGCTCTTCTTCAGGTCATCTTCCCAGATGTAACCAAGGCTGATGGAAGCCAGAGTGGCAGTGGGCTAACAAGCAGGCTACTGGAATCAGAGCGCTGAACCCAAGCTCCTTAACACAGCTACTCGGTGTGTGCTTGTGTGCTGGCTGGAAATGCACCTATCATAGTATCTTTCCCCAATCTGAACCTTAGAGTCCAAAAGTTGGGGTATCAGCATGAATTCCTCTAAGCTTTATTACCTGCTTATATCTGATAAGCTGCCACCAATCAGGAATTCCAGTGCCTGATACACTCTGGTCCCCCCAAAACCTTCCCTGGGGACCCCCAAGACCCAGACCCCCTGGATCTTAACACAAGGAAAGTAAACCCCTTTCCTCACCATTGCCTCTCCTAGGATTTCTCTCCCTGGGTTACCCTGGAAGATCACTGTGATTCAAACTCCTTGAATCACAACACAGAAATTAGGTTTGTTCCCCTACCTTCTCCTCCTCTCCAGGTGTTCCCTCCCTGGGCTCCTAGAGAGATAAACAGATTCAAGCTCAGTGAATCTAAAACAAAGGGATTCCACCCTTCTCCCCTCCCTTCCCCTTCCCTGTTAAGTACAGACTCAATTCCCTTGAGCCTCAACAAGGGGAAAAAATCAGACAGGTCTTAAAAGCAAAACTTTTAATAAAAAGAAAGAAAAAACATAAAAGTTATCTCTGCAATTTAGATGGTAAAAGTTACAGGGTCTGTCAGCTTATAGAAACTGGAGAAAAAGCCTCCTCCAGCAGAAATACAATTTAAAATACTTCCAGCCAAATACACATTTGCAAATACAGAAAACAATCAAAAGACTATAACCGCCTTTCTTACTAAATACTCACTATTCTGAATATATAAAAGAGACTGTAGCAGAGAAATTGGCAAGAAACCGGTTTGCACGTCTAGTCCCTTTCAGGGCCCAGAGAGAACAAAGCCAAACCCAACAAAAAAGAAAAAAGAAAAAAAAAGGCTTCCCTCCACCGAGATTTGAAAGTATCTTGTTTCCTGATTGGTCCTCTGGTCAGGTGTTTGGTTCCCTGTTTGTTAACCCTTTACAGGTAAAAGAGACATTAACCCTTAACTATCTGTTTATGACAGCACCCTCAAGAGAGCTACAGCAGAAATGCATTTTGAGGCACTCATGGCTACAGGGCAGGAGTGACAAACCCTCACTGGGTTGGACTGCATCCCAGAATGTGACCTGAATTGCTCTGTGTAGCTTGAAAGCTTGTCTCCTTCACCAACAGAAGTTGATCCAATACAAGACATTACCTCACCCACCCTATCTCTCTAGGAGAATGTTTATCAGCTTCTTAGAATGAGAATCTGTAATTCTTTCCTATCTGCTTCCCAGCTGACTGATTTGGTAGCACTGGATATTGTTTCAAGATGGGTCCCTGTTGCACTAGTGGGTGGAGAGGCACGAGAAGGAGCGGTGGGGTCCGAGACAAGGTTCCAATGGGTCAGGTCTCGGAACCAAGGTACGAGGGTTAATGGAGGTGTAATCACTGTAGTATGCTCTTTCACAATCTGTTACTATTTTGATAGTCAGGGCTGCAGGGCGTTGGGGATAGAAAGGAAACAAACAAACAAACAAACAAGACTTTTAGCCCACTTTCACAGATATGGGGACCACAGCCTCTGCTTCTTAATGTGCATCTCACATGATAGCTCTTGGCTTTCCAACTGAAGTTGGATGCAAATTGGTTCATCAATAGGCTTTAAGCCTGACCCGTGAGGCACAGAAAGGCTAACTGATCTAAACTGCATTTCTTTGGTTCTAAGTGCATCTTCAGATGCTGACTTTCCTTTGTGTAGAACCATGGGGGTAGGGAGGGAGAGCAAGTGAGCATACATGCATGTTTCTGCCAAGGGCACAAGCAAGAATTCTTCTCCCAGCAGGGCTGAAGATCTTCAGCCTTAGCAGCCATGTACAGACTGTTTCCAAAGAATCAAAAATGCTGGAAATCCAGGAGTAAACTTGACAGCCCACAGAACGAGAGAGGTTATACTCCATTTCTCCTCTTTGGGCTATATCCCTCTCCCAAGTAAACTAGGAGTCCAGCTATGTTCCCTTTACATGGGGTCTGGTATCTGTGCAGATGACCAGTTCCTCCAGACCCAACATCAGGCAGCTGTTAAATAATATTAAGAATGAGGTCATTGAGATAGTGGATCTGGACCAAGACCTTTATATACTATTTTGTTGCAACTGCTGGCTGGAAGCAATGCAAGAATTGTGCCAGGCATATACACAAGACCAACTAGCCCAGGAGCTGAGTCAGATTTTTCCTATGAGAGATGTGCTAATATTTGGCAAATAAGACACTATTTTCTTTTCTCTCCCTTCTGCCGCCCCCGAATAAAGATTGTCCCAGACAATAACTTAGATGCTGGAGTTTTGTGAGGGCTGTAATTGGCTCTTCAAACCTGTTTGCTCAAAGCCATGTTTCTGAAGACTTTTTAGCTATAGCGGCTGGGTCCAGTGTAATATAATGAGAAGGCTGTCCAGACTAGAGTAAACATGTATCCCTTTCACTAGAAGGAAGGAATGAAATGTCATTTGTGAATATCCATGTAGAAGTTAGAAGTCCAAAAAAGGATACTTTAGCTTCTGCTACAACAAAGTATCTCTGGGCGAGTCTCCCCAGTCACATCTTCAGTAGATCCCTGGGAGGTTTATTTTCATATTTCAAAGTCTTGGAAAGAAAATGCTGCAATGATGGATTTTAGTATTTCTAACCGGAATACATGATCTCCTTCTGGACTTGCTGAGGGATCAGAGATCTAAAATTTGTACCACAAAGAATCTTTTGCCTCTTCCAAAATATTCATCTCTCACAGAACTGGTTCTTATTGTTTCAAAATGTGTGGGAGATGGACTATTGCACGCTTCATCTTCTGATGCTACAAAGGTTCTTATTGATAGTGTGGATTTGTTTTAATTTACTGTGAGTAAAAGAAACTATTTTCCCTAGGACAATAAGTGAGTTCTACTGAATATCCTTCCCTGATTATCTCAAGCTCCTATTCTCTGGAGGTGATTCACTTCTAGATCAGGGCCCAGCCTGAAGCATCCCTGCTATGGAGAGGGAGTTCATTCTAAACTTGGGAAGCCAAAAAAACAAGAGAAGCTTTCGGGGCTGGATGGTTTTCCAGAGAATCCCAGTCTTGGACTTCTAAGTCCACGAGAGAGAATGGCCGCTTCCCAATTGTAATATCCATGTTGGACTCTGGAGGAGGACTGGCTTCAAAGGAAATACCTGCTGAGATAAGGTAATTTGAAGAGTCTCTCACTGGGAGGGACTTATTCCTCTGTCTAAAGTCTCAGTGTTTGCTTTGCTTCTATGCTCCCAAAATGCTTACAAGATATTTGGAAGGATATCAGAGTTTAGCCTGTAATTCCAGTTTCTTCAAGTGCAGCCACAGCTGTCCCCGGGACACAACTTTGGAAGCTTTGAATGTTCAACAAGTCAGAGACATAAGGTGGATGAGATAATTTTTATTGGACCAACTTCTGTTGGTGAGAGAAACTTTTGATCTTACACAGAGCTTCAGGCCAATAAAAAGATATTATCTCACCTACCTTGTCTCTCTAATATCCTGGGACCAACATGGCTACAGCACCACTACATACAGCGAGTCAGAATCAGGAGAACATCAGTCCTAAAAAAAGCTACTAAAGAACTCTAGTTTAGAGTAGATTGCTTTTCTTTTCTCCCCTGCGTGGTCACAAGCTGCTAACAGTTAAGCATAGACCTCCACAATTAGACTGCACCCAAATGCTCAGGCTCAGACTACTGTATCCAAGTTTAGTCTGAGTCATCTTATTCTCATCTGCCGGTTTAGCAAGATTACTCCCTTTAATTGGTATGACTATGCACTTTAATAAAGAGGTCACAACAGGCTTAACTTTAGGCAGACTAATGAAGACTTTAGGTAGGGAATTGCCACTCCATCTTAAAAACGACACCCTCATAAATCAGATGATTAACAACACAAATCTTCTTTAACTTAGCAAGTTGTTTTGTTCGTGTTTCATTTTCTAAAAATCCATCTGTGAAGTTAGATCCCCTCCCTCCGCAATTTGTGCTTGACTGTGGAAAGCTTAGTCAACAGTCTGAGCATCTTCCTCAAAAGCCTCAACTTTAGAGATTTCTCCTAGAGGACCTAGATGGACACTCATGAGAGGTTTTAAGACTTTGTGCCTTCCTGTTAAGATCTGATTGTGAGAAACATTCACCACCAGTCCTTGGATCAAATCTTCGAGAGAAGTGGGGAGGAGCCCTCCGAGGGGGAAAGTGCATTACCAGAGAGATTGAAAGGACAGTCTGCAGGTATATATCCCTCATTTCTCTACAAGGAAAAGAGTAGCCACTTTATGACCTCTTGTGGGAATTCTAGAGGATAGAAGGGGAGATAAAGTAGGCTCATCTCCCAAGGAGGGGATTCAAATCGTTTTACCCCATGCTCCTTTCTGCTGGGTCCAAGTTGAGCAAGAACTGACTGCACAGAATGAGGTATGAGCTAGGGCCACTGGAGACACACGCCCCATTCGTATCAGGGAGGTCACAGGCAATGACATAGCTGGGGCCTTGCAGGTAAGAGGGCTTGTGGGAAAGGGGGGATGCTTTGTAGCCTTCTCGGCACAGTCCACACCTACTAACTGGCTCGAAACCAGAATTTCTTCCTCCAAGTTGTCATGGAGTGGGACCAAGTTTTACTCCAAGATTCAGGAGGCTCCAGTAAAAACTCACAGCTTTCAGAACAAGCAGAAAAGAAAAGGGATCCCATGTTTTGAGGAAGGGGGAAAACTTACCCCCAGTTTAATGACGCTGATTCTGGCCTGGTGTCCGCGAAAGAAGTTTCCATGCAGTCTGCTCAACTGTCTCGATATGGACCTTGCCCACGTCCTAGCTGGGAGCTGAATTCCTGTGGCCAGCTGTCTGCCATTTCTGGAGAGGATGGGGAGGCAAGGTGCTGTTCTCCAAACCCTCCTCAGAAAGCCAACCTAATTTTTTTAAGTTTAGTTGTTTTGAGGAAAAACCTCAGAGCCAATGAAGAACACAGTTGATATTTTAAGAATCCTGCAGAAGCTCCTGCAATAATCTTGAGTGTGTGCAGTGAGGCAGAGAACTCTGGAGCTCAGCCTTAGAGCAAAGATGTCAGCCAGCTCTAGTTGTCATGGAGATGGTGAAAATCCCACTTTGAAAAATGACATGGAGGGGCCCAAGAATGGACCATTTTTAATACTTAATATTTAATCCAGTATTAATGAGAACTCAAATTAGGATAGCTCTAAACATGACAACTCTATTGCTGCTTGGACACTGCCTCTTGTAGAACTCTTTTAAAGAGCTGTATGCTGAAGAAAGGGCTTATTCTCTGCCAAACAATTACTGCATAAAATAGTCTTAAATGTAGGTAATCTTATGCATGAATAACTATAACATTCCATTCTAGTCTTTGCCCCCTTTTTAGTCCCCTTCCCCATCCCTCTGCAAGAACCAATCTCACATGGGGAAAAAAAAATGAGGGATGAAAGTGGATTCCTTATTTCAGCTAGGAAGCAATAGAATTACCAACTCAAGAATTTAGAGGAAAAAAGATTTCTAGCCACATTACTTCCCTATTTAAAAAAAAAAAAAAAGGTGTGCACTACCACTGCTGCTTGTCTGGGACAGCTAACTTGTCTACAACCTAAGAGTTTTCACAAGATATCTGATAGTAGTAGCACCACATCCAAGAAATACACTTCTACTGTACTTGGATGATTGGCTTCGGAGAGTGAAATCCCCACTGTTGTCCCACCTTAACGAGCTTCTCATATACTTCTGAAATCAGTTTTCTAACAGTAAACTAGCTCTGATCTCAAGAATATGGAATGTCACATCACTAACAGCAGCATTTACTGATTCATATCACCACTAGCTGACTTCTTCCTACAACAGTCATTACATTTGAGAGCAAGAGGTTTTTTGTTTTGGTTTTGGATTTTTTAGGCCCGACCTATTGCAATTAGTTACATTGCAATTGATTTCCCTTCAGTTTTGACATGTCTCTTGTTTTCATCCACAACTGTCTTATACTTTTAGTCATTAAGATTACTTGCTATTTGTTTAGTTACATCCATTTTACTGAACCTTGTTTAACATCAAATTCTTGTGTGTTGCAAAAATACTTAAGCAGCACATAAGGAGTGTATTTTATAAATCAACCTACATACTTAATGAAAAATACTTGAGTACTGGGTGCTCTCACTGAGCTAAGGAAAAAGTGTGTTTTAAAAGGGGAATGTTTGAATCCTTTAAAGGGGCATTCAGTTTACCTCAACAGTTGCCATATTATACACAGAACAAATGTACAGTTGCACAATTTGCACAGACTACATCTTTCTTTATCCCAGGGTAGCCCTGTAGCAGCAACATATGTTCTCATGACCATAAACTCTATTGCAATTCACTGTCCATAGGGCTTCTCCAGAGCTTCCAGTTCATTCAGTATACAAGAGTACACATTTATTTTCAGTATTTTACACCAGTCCTGCCTTCTTTACATTGCCCTGAATTGAGGGATGGACTATCAACTGATACTGTTGTTTTTTCAAACTTTTAATGTTATAGGCCCAAGCTATATTAGAGGCTGAGACCTCATTTTGACAGGTGTCTGCAGTCATACACCAACTGTCTTTCAGTGAACCACCTTTGCCTCTGAGGTTGGTAAAACAAACATGCCTTTACTGAGGAGGGTTCCAGAGCATGGAAATACCCTGAAATTGATCCAAGTACATATTTCATAATTTTTTAAAAAGTACCTAAAATATTTTTATCTGCCTGCAAAGAGTATAAGTTGTCATCTACACCCTTGGAAAAGAACAATCACAGTTGATCCCTGCTCTCTCTCTCTCTCATTCCTTTCCCTCCACCAACTTTTTTTAAAATGACCTTATTTGCTTTTTATTTGTTTGAGTATTACGATAGCGGTTAACATTGTCTTTACTTGGAACCTCAATTTTATGAAACCCAGATGAGACAGATTTATACCCAGAATCCATGTGCTTTAAGGACCCTATTATCAAAAACAGTCTAATGAAAAAAGTGCAAACTGTGTAGTGTCTGGAGAAAATACAGCCAGGCTTCTATGTAATTTAAAATAAACCTTGCAATTTTCCCAACTCCCACCAAAATCACTGTTCCACTGTGGCATTTATCAATATTCAGTGAAAAGCAGGGTTTCCATTGAAATATTGACACCTCAAAGAAAGTCGGCAAAATGAGGGACTGTATTGTGTGACTACATTATGTCAGATTCTTGCTATATAATGCAGCAGATAGGCATTCTCTGGGCAAGAAACTAGTACTCTGAATGCTGACATCTTTGGGTGGCCTATACAGAACACAGATTTATGTTCAGATAGAACTAGAAAGCCCTCCAGACACCAAGTTAGTGTCAGCAATTGGACAGACAGAAACAGATGGGAAACCTATCATACAGAAAAAAATGAGATTGAGTAAAACAAAGGGATCATCCTTAAGGACCACCTTATTCCCTCCAGAAGAGGAGGAGCATAAGGTGACAATACAGTCAACCCTCTGAACTTAGTTCATAGCTATCTTACTTGCTGGCACAAGATTCTCTCTCTAGACTTCATCTGAATAACTTAGTAGTGGACACTGGTAGAATACAATGTGGTAGAAAAGAGGGACCATTGGTTGCTCAGATGTGGCAAATCCTATTAAGTCTGGTATCCTATTTAGACTTAAGCAGTTCTTACTTTGACCTTTGTCTTTTTTCTGGCTAGAGTGTCTTACTAGAATGATGCCAAATTTTTTAGATTACACCAGCTTGTAGTGTAAGAGTTTGAAAAACCAACAGTATCGATTTAGAGTCCCTTCGCCACGTTAGGGCAATATAAAGAAGGTAGAGCTGGTGTAAAATGCTGAAAATAAGTGCTGTCACATACTGCCCAAGCTGCAAACCTGGAGAAGCCCTGTGGAAAGGGGACTGCAGTTGAGTTTACGGTCATGAGAGCATGTGTTGCTGCTATGAGGTTATCCTGGGATAAAGCATCACATGCACCATCTCTTCTGTATCAAAATTTTGCTTCAAACCAGTAATTGCTGGCTGTGCAGGCAAGCCTCTTGGAGCTGGACCACAGCGATGAACTTCTTAAGAGTTATCTGAGGGAAAAAACAGAGTTGTGCTTATTAGCCCAGAATGGAAAATTCACTAGGAGTTTGGAAATAGAACAGAGAAAAAGTGGTAGGTTTCAGAGGAGGAAACTTCTCCCATGAAAAGAGAGTAGTTTAAAGGGGCAGTTGGATGTTAAAAAGGCAAAAACCCTTGAAAGAAGATTCAGAAGGGTCATGATGTTCTTTCCAATACATCCCCATGTATGCAGCCTCTCTTCAAATTAACTGTTTCTTCAAGACGTCCTGCTGAGTCCTTGCCTTGCATTCTCTGGCACATGAATATCCAAATAGCAACTAGCTTCCCATTTTTGGTATTTGAGAGACAATAGGGGCATTTTAACAGTTAAAGCTGAGTGGGGTCACTGAGGATAATCCTGCACTTTCATCTGTCTGGCATCAGTTACAACAAAAAGAGAACAAGTACTTAAGGAAAAAAAGCAGTGTCACTAATATCGAACTAAAACAGACCCAAAACTATAGTGAAGGAGATGCAAGTGGGAAGTAAAGGTACTGCGAAATTGTTTTGATTTGTGCTGTGGCCTAATTATGAAAGGTGAATAAAATCTGAAATCCTGAATAGTGGAGCTGAAGGTATTAAAAAAAGTGTACTTTACATCTTTGTCTCTGATAAGAAGTGTTTAAGTATAAGAATTTTTTTAAATTAAATACATTCACAGACTAATTATTCAAATTATGTTGAATTTAGCCTGCTTTTCTCTCTACCCCTTTCCCAGAACAAAATCATGATATTTTCATGATAAAAAACTGTAATAAATCTGACTCCTAGAAAAACAAAATTATTGTAACCACACACAAGTGCCAGCACATAGAATTGTAGTTTCTACATACCGCCCACACAGCACTTTTTGAACATGTGATTAGGAGGGCTGATGCATGATCACACTAAATTCCTTCCCTCAGCTCACACATCAAGAACTTGCCCTCTCAGCTGCATTCTTCTTCAAACAGCCACCGTAACCTTAGCAACCCTCTGCTCCTAATATGGACAGCTGGTCCATTTAAAGTCAGCCCTAGTTAGCAACTGAAATGGTTATTCCCTCAAATTCAGAAGAGTTTGTCCTCTTAATTCCCAAACTACTAATCACAGGGGTTGACTTAAAATTTTGAAACTTGATCAGCGCTTTTGTTCTGCTGCAGAGATTTGTGCAGCATTTCAATCTATCTGGGCTAAAAAAATTGACGAGTTATTTCCTATGTATTTTTCAAACATTATTAATCAAAGTAAATGTCATAGTACATAAAACAACACAGTTTGAGAAAATTTGGGGGAAGGAAGGAAAGAGAACAGACTAAGCTGTAAGGAAAGATCTCTGAAGATCTTCCTGTAAAAATAAACTGAAAATCTTGAAGTGCAATTATATTAAATTGTAAAACTGCGAACATCCATTGCAGAAAGCTCACTTCTCTTGATTTAAAAAAACACAGCATTTTTCTCAAAACTGAGAATAATGATTTTAGTGAATTGCAAGAAGCTATCTAAATTTTTGTTCCGCAACTGTTCCTGACTAATGGCCATTTACAAACACACACTTAAACCTCGCAAGGGCAATCACTCTGAGGACGCCTTTGTGCTCTTGTATGCTTGTTTAAAAAAAAAAAAAAAGAGAGGGAAGGAGGGGAGAACAGGAGGGGAGAGAGAGAGAGAGAGTATCAAGGGGTTGGTATAGGAGAGTGTGGAGAACTGGCCATTGATGATAAAATTTAAGATTAATCTCAAAATACTTGAGGATTAATGAAGACCAAGATTTATGCACTGCCTAACCTACCAAATATATGTCATTTCTTTCGTAAGATCTCTCTTATGATTCTTTTTCCCACTCAAGGCATATCAATTACTCCCTTAATTCTACCACTCGGAATATATATCAAGTAAGGTAAATACACTCTGGCATATCTTCAGGTGGTAAAAGAGGTAACCATACTTTTCATTTGAGAATTCCAAGGATTTGAGGAGAGAACTGGGTATGAATTACTCTATTCAATAGCAATACAGAAGTTCCTGTATGTTAAACACAATTTTCAATCTTCACCATTCCATTAGTTTAAAATTTTACTTAAATACACACTATTTCTATTAAAGTCCTCAGATGATAGCACTCACTCATTTATTCCATCATATTTCAGTACAACATAGGCAATATACTACAAGACAATCTTCAAAGACCACAGCTTCCCCAGTGGGATAGCACCTTGATTCTGGACTCTATTAATCTACTCTTCTGGTTTACCTTGCATTCTACCAAGTTCAGCAGCAATTCAAACACCTTCAGCAGCAACAACAAACTTTCCATCATTCATCTGTCATCCACCTTGAAAACAGGCAAGAGTTCAAAACAAATTTAAAAACAGAAAAGATTTGGGTAAAATATGCTATAGCAAAAGGCAAGGGTTACATTAAAAAGGGTATAATTCAAATAGCTAGATAAGGCTAAGATTAAATATAAAAATAGAAAATAGCAAGACAAATACTAAGATGGGTCAAGACTTAAAAACTCATTAAAAAGACTATATTAAAAGTGTTTCACTGTAAAGCCCAGCCCTCAAATAATTTTTGAGGCTCTTTTCTGCACCTTCTATTTTTCACATCCTTTTTAAAATGTTGACACCAGAACTGGACACAGTACCCTACTGCTACTCATATTTATACACCCAGAGATCACATATGGAGTCCACATTTACTTCCTCAGTCCTGCCTACAGGACTAGGGAACTAACCACTTGTAGGCTGGAGTCCTGTGTTTGTAAAGCACCTAACACAGTGAGACCCTGATCCTAAATGCAGTTTTTGGATGGTACCACAATACAAATAATAAAAATTAAATGGGATAAAAATAGAAATAATTAAAATAAATCCTATATATGGAGCAGGAAACCTAAATTAATCTTTAAGACAAGTTTGTTGTGAGAACTGGAACAATATGCACAACACAATTTATAAAATATAATCAATTCTTTCCTGTGATTTGATCACACCATTGTGGGCTGCTGGACTGGTCCATCCTCTACATGAGTCAGGTGACATCAACTCCAAGAGGATTTGAGCTGTCTAAGCCACACTATTGTCCCAGTAGTTGGACACAGAAGAGACCCAATTAGGTGATGAAGCCCATCCCTCCTTTGTAGCGGAGGATTGTTCCATATATTTTGCTTTTCAGTCCTCTGTATGTTTAGTTTTCATGATCTTTCCACACCTTATCTTGGGAGACTTTTCCATAATCAAATACATCTTTCTGTTAGAAGGTTTTTCCTAATATTCTGTTTAAATTTTCCTTTGCTTACTTTAGTCACACTACGCCCTGTTCCACTCCTTTGTGCCAGTCTGAACAATTTACTCTTTCTTCCTTGGTGTTCACACCTTCAGGATACTTATAGATTGGTATGTCCATGTCCAACCCATCTGATAATTATTTAGCCAATCCACACCTGTGTAAACTATTTTCATCTTTCTTCATAGAATAATCCCTCCAGATTCTTAATCAGTGTATTACTCTCCTCTGAATTGTCGTCAGTTTAATATATCGTTCTGAAAGAACAGGCCAGAACAGAAACCTCAATGTTGGCTTTTGAGCTTTGTTTGAACAAGGAAGCACCATTCAAATTATTTTAGTTTTGGAAATTCTTGGTCGTCTTCAAATATAACATGATAATTTATACACAGAGTGCAACATTTTTTTCTTGGAGCTCATGTATCAGGGGACAGTGGCTGGTTTAGGTGGATATCTGAAAGAAATAAAGAACTATGTACATGCTGAAGTAATCTACCGGCTAATTCAAGCTACCTTGATATTTTTATGACTTCTGAATTTTCTTTCATTTCCCCCATATCTACAGTGAAAGATTTAATTCTAAATATAGCACAACCATCCAGTTAAAGGTCAAACAACAGAATGCTGGTGAGAAAATTAAGACCTTCCTTACATAGGAAAATTTTACCAGGGAAAACAAATGCAGTTAGATAGCTTGTGACGCTGTGTGGACACTATTATTCCGGTATCAGAACTTCTCTTTTTAGTTTAGCTTAAACCTTTCCCAAGCAAACAACTAAATTGAAAAAAGCCACATACTTCAGAAGCCACATTTTAGGAAAATTGTGAGGGAGGAGAGGCAAGAAATATGGAGAATGGAGTAGGTTACACTAATCAGGGCAAAACAATGGAGCCTAAATTAATTATTGTAGAGGGAGAAGCCTGGCCTGCAAAGACTTAAATAGTGAGTTAATGCTCTAATACTTTTATGACAAACGCCTCCCAAACTTGAGCCCACAACCCATGCAGATTCTCCAAAGCCACTTGAGTGCCATATCTCATAATAAACGTGGCATGAAAAATTATTATATTTTAATGGCTGAATATTACTCATCCAAACATTTTTATAAAGATTCTTTAAACTTTGTTTTAATTTTTTGAGCATAGAGTCTGCACAGTCTTTTAAAGCCATCGTAGATCTTTGGTTTTTTAAATGTTAGTTCTACCTTCTTATTATAAGATTCAGTAAATGCAGCAGAATTTACCAAAAGTAAGGCAGTGTAATTTTGATATGTATTATTAAAAAAAACCCAATATCTATGTGAATTCTTTCAGCATGTTACCCTTCTCTTTCCTTCCATCCATTGGCTCCCCCTTCTCTGTCAGCCAGTTGAGAGCCACTGCCAACTTTACCTCAGCACCCTGTACTTTTTCTAGTTACAACTTGCAGAGGGGTCTTGCCCCTTGTGTACTTCAGAGACAATTTCAACTAGCTGTATTACATGTATTTATTTCTGTAGTGTCTGGAAGAAGCCAAAAATTGTAAGCAGACATTTCCAATTACTATGAGTAGTCTCAGCTTTCCATGAAGCTTCCCACTGTAGCACTAAGACTTGGAAACTCATTTGCCTAAGTGCCTAATCTCAAGGTTCAAAGCCCCATATATCTGCATGAAACAGATTTGTAACCCACACAGTTTCCCAGGGAGAACCCAGTTAAGCCATAGAATCTTTAGGTTCAGAGGGACCATACCTGGAATACTATCCCTCCTTATGAAAGCACGTAGAGGAACTTACAGTGTCAGATAACAGTTCAGAATATTTTCCTTTTTACTGGGTTGGTATGATGCCACCTCAGAGCTTTCATAGCCAAAGGAGAGGGCTGAGGTGATGCCTGCCTGGTCTTGGCTGCCTGTGAAGGGCCTGTACAGCAGACTGTCAATGGAAAGTCTCCCCTACTTAGAAATGTTGAACCCTGGTCACAGGAAAGATAGCCGTGTCTAGTTCCGTTAGTGATACCACGTTGAATATGGATTGGTGCACACAAAGGAATCTTCTGGCCTAATAAAATGGTGTACAGTGGGACTAGAAAGATAAATGGTGGGCCTCCTACTGCCTGCTTAGTTCTTCCATATCTGGGTTACTAGCCTTCTCATTACTTCATGGCCAACTGCTTGAGGGGTTGGAAGGGAAGGCAGAAGCTGGAAACAATATCCTGGTCATTAAAGTGTGGTGACCCACAGTGTTAGTTGGAAACAACAGCACAATAGTTAGCCCACAGCAACCCACAGAAGCAGCAGGTGATGACGGCCCAATATTTTCCCCTCACCCCTCTACTACATTTTACTAGAGAAAATGAAGAGTGGTATATAAACTATTGTTTAGGACAGCTGCAGACCACCTCATCGTGGTTAAAACAGTACTTGGCTGGCCTTCCTCCCAAAAGGAAGAATTTCCCTACCTACATGTATGTACATACACCACAAAAATCAACATATCTATAATCTGGTCTTTTCTGCATTAATATTCCATGTTATACTCCATGAAGGTGAACAGTATAACCAGGTGCTGAGAATTATCCACCCAACTGCATTGTGAGAAATGGGAAATTCAGTCCTGGCACAAAGCTGAGAATTAATCAGCCAAATAGTCATAAATTTGAAATAAAGTTTAGCATTTTCCTTAGAAAAAGCGCTGAAACAGAGAAATCTGCTCATTTGTGCCTGTCACTGTGGAGGCAAATAAAACTCTAATGAACTTCTGGGATAGGACATTCACCTGCTGTCAGTTCTGACAGATTTGGTTCTGTTCCTAAGCTGCATATAGGCTGCAATACCCAATATACCAGAGCTGTGGACCTTAGCGTGCATCACCATGAGTTACTACAGAAAAAGTAGTTCAGGGTTGAGGAAGGGGGTGGGGGTGTGTGTGTACACACACACACACACACACATACATACACTCTCTCTCTCTTTCATTGGCTGGACATTCCAAGAAGGTTGCTGCACAGGCCATATCAGTCCAATACATATTGCTATGAGGTGCAAATGTTTCCAGTTCTTAGCTGGTAAAGGTACTTTAGGGGCGGGAAGAGAGATAATTTGCAGTTTTTGACATAGTTAAGAGAAGCTTTCATTTGTTGTTTGTTCACTTGGACACATGCTATAATCTTGAACTGAAATAACCTTGCTATTCTAACTGACCCAATTTTATTCTTGGCAAGATAGACTTCCATATTTGCTATTTTTAAGGGTGTGTATAATAATTAACTGCTCTGCAGGTGAAGAGAAAAAAAGCTCGTTTTTCTACCAACAACATTCCATAAGGATAAAAATTAAATTTGGTAGTAGGTGTTAACATTCTGCAAAATACTTCAAAAATAGTGCAAGGTCTCAAGCCCTCTCATTTCACTCTTCTGCCTTTATTATTAAAAATAAGGAATTTAGTTCCAAAAAAATAGGTTAAGAAAACATTAAAATATAACTTTAACCTTTTCTCCCTTCACACAATCTTTATATTTACTTCCTATGAATGTATTATGACTGAGAGCCTATTGCTGTCATCTCACATACCTATTTACCTACAATGTATGAGCCGATATTGTAAGAAAATTTTTTTTTGCAATGTTTCTATTCCTCCATGTTGGATAGCTCACATTTAACTCAAGAATGTGTCTTATCCAGTGTTTTATTTATTCTAAGCTTTATTAAGCAGTTTAAAACCATGTTTTATCCTGTACAGAACTATTGCATAGAATGTGTATGCCAAAATTAAAACAGATGTACACACATGAAAATGTGATCAAAGATAGTAATATTGTCAAGTTGCCAAATAGTACCTTTAGAGATCCATGGTAAGGGAGGTAATATCTTTTATTGGACCAAATTCTACTGATGAAAGACAAGCTTTTCAACTACACAGAGCTCTTCTTCAGGTCCAGGAAAGGTACTCAGGCCTGGTCTACATTCCAGAGTTTGGTTGATGTAAGTCAGCTTATTCAACCGAACTATGCAAGTGTCTACACTAGAATGGTGCTCCCGCCGATATAAGTTGCCCACTACATCAATCTAAACTCCATTTCTGCGAGAACGAGAAAATCTTTTCCACTGCAGTTCCTGATTTTTGAAAACATTTTAAAAAGTTGAAATTTCAGCCCACAAGAGAATAATTTTTGGACTAAATATTTACTTGTATACAGAGTAACTGTTCTCTGATTTGCATGGTTTCTAAAACAGAAAAGTAGTCTGAAAAAATGTGGATCATGGGACAGGCAACACTAAGAAAAACAGTGAAATACAGTTTTCTAGTTAGAACAGCATTTATTTTCATATTCAATCCAAAGAACATCTAATTAGATTGCAATTGGCTAAAAACAGCTTATTTAAATATGATTATAACTCCAAAATATCCTTTTAACATACTCAACTTTGCAGCCAATTTAGGTTGCACAGAGGGACTAAAGAATCCTTTTATAGTCTCAAGCATAAAAGAAAATCAGGCTCATTTTGCTCAGCCCAGCAGTTTGAAAGTTCAAAATGTAAGAAAAGTTCTGCATGAACAAACTGAAGTTACTCTGAAAAATAAAGCTTTAATTATAACTGGCATTTCTTAAGCCACTACTCAGAGCAACTCTATAGCTAAGAGGTGACATCATTCATGTGTCAGGTTGTGTGGAAGCCCAGAATTAAAATATAGGCCAGATTCCAACATTCCACAATTCTGGTTTAATAATAAATTATTACTAATTGTGTTTATTACAGCACTTCCTAAGGAGTACCCAAGGATGGGGCACCATGGTGCTAGGCACTGTAGAAACACAGAGAACTAAAACAAACACAGTCCCTGCCCCAAAGAGGTTAGTTGCTCCTTAACCTATTGTCTGGAGTCTTCAGCTGGCTCCTCTCTACAACCCATCCCCCAAATCTCGATGACATGGTGGAGCAGCGGCACCACCCGGGTCCTAGAGCCACCACAGTATGTGGCGGTCTCTTCAATACAGTTCTGGGCCCAGAGAGTGCTGGGAGAAGAGATGGGCCCAGTTTACCAGAAGAAAAAAAATCCTAAAATAAATTTAAATATCAAATCATTTGGATGAATTTATGCATAGAACCTTACCAAATTCACGGCCATGAAAAATGTGTCACAGATCGTGAAATCTGGTCTTGTGTGTGCTTTTACACTATACAATACTATACACATTTCACAGGCAAGACTAGTGTTTCTCTAATTGGTGGTGCTGATCCAAAAGGGAGTTGTGGGCAATACCATACCATGCCATTCTTACTTCTATGCTGCTGCTGGCAGCAGCTCTGCCTTTAGAGCTGGGTTCCCGGCCACCAGCTGCCGCTCAGCTCTGAAGGCAGCGTGGCTGTCAGCAGTAGCGCAGAAGTAAGGGTAGCAATACTGCAACCCCCCCTTACAATAAACTTGTGACCCCCTGCCCTCCACAACTCCTTTTTGGGTCAGGATCCCTACAATTACAACACCATGACATTTCAGATTTAAATAGCTGAAATCATAAAATTTACCATTTTTAAATCCTCTGACTGTGACATTGACCAAAGTGGACCATGAATTTGGCAGGGCCCTATTTATGCAGGATCGACATAGTCAATACACTAATTTGCCTCTTCAAATACCCTTGTCTTTTGCATCAAATTGAAGCTTCACACATCACAGTCCCAGTCCCAAAAGGTGTTAAATATTATGAGTTAGGTCCCCCAACATTTATGAGATTGGTTTAAAACATAATACAATTTTGGGGTCTTTGTACTTACCATCTGTTTTTTGAGCCTCTATGGTCACATTTTCAAGTTTTTCCTCTGCAACCAGGAGAGCGAGATACTTATTTCTTTTAAATGTATGTTTGAGATTTTCATGTAATCAATCACATGATTCCAAGAGCTAGGGCTTTAAGAAAAATATCAAATATTGCAAGAGTTGGCAAAAGTACATGCCACCATTGAGGCTCAAACCTCATTCTCTTCCACTGCTCATATGCCTCCTCCTAATAATGCTAGTGTAACAAACGCTTCACTATTTTTGGTTGCTCTCTTGATGAGAATGGGAATAGAATTTATATTTGACCTTATTCTCAAACAAATTTCACGCTTCGTTCATAATGATCCGTTCATCTGTTGAATTTTAAGCCACTAGAATGAACAAAGTGGGTGCAATTTTCTTTTTTGACAGTCACTTTCTAGAAAATTTAGAAGTTTCCAGTTAAACTTAAGTTTTTTTGAATAGTAAATCAGTTACATATTAAGGGAATTATTAAATTAAAAGTTGCCCCAAGTTCCACACAAAATAGATTTTTCACAGCTCCCACAGCTTCAGCAATGTGATCATATAGTGAAGACAAAGAGTTTGGAGCAAAGCAGATGCCAGACTCTTGTTTTAATCGACTCCAGACCTAACACAGCTGATTTAAAATATTTTCAGTAGTAAAGTATTCTTTAAAAATGTGTAAACCTGCATACATGTACATTTAGAAATAAGTGTTTGCAAGAAAAGTTC
The DNA here is from genome assembly GCF_007399415.2 of Gopherus evgoodei. Classification (NCBI taxonomy): domain Eukaryota; kingdom Metazoa; phylum Chordata; order Testudines; family Testudinidae; genus Gopherus; species Gopherus evgoodei. The sequence goes on from NC_044322.1 coordinate 299,979,169, forward strand.
AAATGTGTCTAATATTAAGAACACATTCATTTAGAACCAGCATTTTTTTTTAAAGTTTAAAACTAGATGACATGGTCCAAAAATTATACTAGAATTCAGTTAGCTATACATTAATTCAAGTAAAGAAATATACAAAGATCACATCCAAAATAGTGATGAATCTAAATCAAGTCAAATTTAGACAAAATACTGACCAATTTAGAAACTCAAGAGTAATTTTCTTCTATAGATACTATTCTAGGTGAGAAACCATAGCAGCAGTATGCATATATTATGAATTACTGTAACACCTAGGAGTCCAAGTCATGGACCAGGACCCCACTATGCTAGGCATTGTACAAACAAAACTAAGACTGTCCCTACCTCAAGAGCTTACAATCAAAAGTAGACTCACTCATTGACTTAGGGCTTATCTACACTACCCCTGTGTGAAAAAACACACACACACCCCGAGCAACACAAATGTACATCGACGGAAGCGCAGGGGCAGACAATTATGTCTGTGGGAGAGCTTCTCTTACCAACATAGTTACCATGGCTTTGGAAGATGTGTTATGTTGACGGGAGAGCTCTCTCCCATTGGCTTAGAGCAGCTACATGAGCCATCTTACCAGAGCACAGCTGCTCTGCTGTAAGCTTGCTACTGTGGACAAGCTCTTAGCTTCTATCTTTATTACCATTTCTGAAATAAAGCTGTACAATTAAACTAAAATTGTTTCAATTAAAAGGAATTTCTTGTCACTATTTGAAATATCCACACCTTTTCACACTCCAGAACATTTTTCAGTCCGACGGGAAAGCCAGTGAAATTAAATATAACTAAGACCATGAGAAACCAGGAAGGATATTTCTCTTTTAATGCATTGTTTGATCAGAATCTCACCATCAAAAACAAAATAATCAAGTTAGAAATGGAAAGTATCACCATGGATCTTCTATCAGTTTATTGACAATGTGCTAATTAGAACAGGAAAATGTGTTTACTTATCTCAAAAATCCCTTTCTTCTAGTAGGCAGGTCCACAGACATTACTTTAGATAGCTCTGGAGGGAGAACTATATCCTAGCTACTAGCATGGTGCTAAGCCTCATTCATTGATGACTCAGGCAACAAATGTCAAAGCTAGTATATCTCACGTTTTATGACAGATAAAACCAATCAATTCTGTTAAAGGTTAAATGATTAGTTTGTAAATCTAATTTGTAAATCTACTCTAATTTGGGCTGCTCTAATGAAGAGACAGGAAAACTCTAAACTCAAAATAGACAGTTGACTAGATTTCTCTCTCTGCTTTTGATAGAGGTACCCAGATCTAGTGGTCCATCTACTAGAAGGAAGGACAATTTAGGTTTTACCATTCATCAGTAAATATAGAATCAACGATCCTAAAATCAAATTTAAACAACAACAGCATTCAAAACACAGATGGTGATTTTAACTGGAATTATTAGCTCTCTTTAGTAACTAAGTACACTAATCTAACAGCAATTACTGGGAAACCACTGCACGCAGATTTATCCAGCTGAACACTGTCAGGTGAGAAATGTACATTGGTTTTGTATTATTTTGTGGAGGGCAATAATGATTTATAATGTCTTCACAGGAGATGTAGGATATTATATCCCATGTGATTGTCACTGCTATGAGCAAATGAGCCCTAAATAAGATGTTGGCAATAGATTTCTAGATTTAGAAATCTAGACAGTATTGCCAACTCCAAGCATTCAAATGTGTTAGAAATGGAGACTGGGCTGCTCCTTTGCTTACACCCCATGGCAGCATTGTAGCACCTTTAAGAGTAAGGATCTTTTAAAAACACAAATAACTAAAAACCAAAACACTATGTTTTCTAAAAAGACAACTGTGACAATAAGGGTACAGACTCCAAGGGGAGATCAAAAGGTTTAAATCTGCAAAAGTAAATCAGTTAAACCAACTACTTTACTTTTCTGTAAAGGTACATCAAGTAAGCTCTTTTATGAAAGCTTGAAATGCGTGGAACTAACAGTCATTATGAGATATGCATACAGATTGTGTGAATGTATGTGTACCACCCACCCACATAATGGTAACTGTGATGCAACTTCAGCATCACCTCAAAACAGGGCTGGGCACCAGACAGACAGGGAGGGGCTACCTCTCTAACCCAGTGAGACTAGCCTCAAGCACCTAGACATTGCTCAGAGCAGAAAAGAAGAGTGAGGAACCATCAAAGCAAACAGGAACAGGTTGAAACTGAAAAGAAACCCCCAGTCTATAGTGACAGAAGGGAAAAGAAATAACGTAACGCCTTTTAAAATGGAAGGGGTTTGAATTAAAAGAGTATCCAGAGCTTGGGAGACAGACTCAAGGTAGAGGGTTGTCCATGAACACTGGATCCCTCTTATAGCTAAGATTATGCTACGAAACTACTGTAAGGCAATAGTAACTCTTATTAGAAAAGGGATTTTATCTAATATGAAAGTGTAAAGCCTGAGGTTGCATCTTCAACTTTGACTTTATAAGTAATCATATATGTTTGCTTTTCCTGATTATTTCATCTCTGAATCTGTGGTTTTTCTATTAAATTAGCTTTTTGTTTAATTTTATCCTAAGCAGATCTCTGATGTGCAAACTGTGTGGAGCGTATATCCCAAAGTGAACCGATAAATGGGGACTGGTTTCACACTTTTGGGGAGTGACTAAACAGAGAGGAACAGTCCAAGTATCTGGTAATTAAAAACTCAGGGAGGACATATTTGGGGAAATCAACTACAGAGCACTCACCAGCTCGGGGGGTACAGTCTCAGGGCTTTCCCCTTTAGTGGGGCCTGCTGGTGCTCAGGGCTCCAGCCCCGCTGGGAGGGGGAAGGAACTTCTACACACAGGCTTTTTATAGAATTCTGATGCATAAAAGTAAAAAAGTTACCTTTCAAATTTTACCTTGCAAGGTTGAACAGTCAGTGGCTGCATTGCAAGATTAAATTACCTTATATGTTGTTCTGTTAAGTAAAATCTGGAATATCCCACTATCAAACTTCTCAGACTGACTAAACATAGAAGTGGCTACTGGATGACCAAATTAAACTGTCAGCATGGGGGAAGACAATGTTAGCGTGCGTGCGTGCATGTATGTATATGCATCTTGAAAGGGGACCAAATATATATTTAGACAGATTTCATACATAAAAAGTCTTCACAGAGCAGCAAGGTTATAAAAGTTAAACATATACTCTGCCTGCCCAAACCTGTATTTCAAATTTGCCAATTATAGTATGCACAGACAGAAATAAATAAATAAAAATCAAGACTCACTGTAATTACAAATAAGGAAACAGTTTTAAGGAGTGTATATTCCAACTAAGCTATAATATGTAATAATTGATCCCTTAAACCTAACTACTGAAGAGATTACTGTTCTCAATTTCCTCCTCTCTTACCCTTGCCCTCTCTATCTACGTTTTTGTCTTTTCTCAAGAGAGAAAAGATACTGTTCCTTCTCCTAAGAGAATTTCTGATTCAGCTGAGTGATACCTGGTAGCAGCAACTGGCTCCCCTATAACCAATGGAGGTTTCAGCGAATCAATGGGGTGACATGCATCAGACTGTTGACTATTTTGGTCAATGAGCTGTGTCAACAGTCAGAATTACCTGAAAATCTAGCTCCTTAGGAGCAGCGCTTTCCATTAATCTAGGTCTGTTTAACTGAGCTGGCCTATTTTACTGCACTCCTCTCCTCACAACAGGAGTAACCTGTTGCCTTTGACTACCCAGACAGTAAAAGTTTGTTGTATGCAACAGCTGCTCTGTTAAGCAGGCCGTAATTTCCACTGTTAGAAAGAGTTCCATTTATTAAGTTAATCACACTTCTGGAAGTTCATCTTAAAATGAAACTGCAGCACTGAGGAGATTTTGTGTGCAATTCTACAGAAGAACAGTTGACACAGATATTAAATTATATAGTATGCACATAAAAACCATTGAAGACCACAATTCTAAAAATGCCAAATGCATAGCTGTTGCATTTAGAGAAAAAAAGACTAAGATAGTTAGTACAAATACAGTCATTGAATTCACCTTAGTCTAAACTTTTGAAGATTTGTATTTATACTGTATTTCAGGGGTCCCCAATGCGGTGTCCACGGGCGCCATGGTGCCCGCCGGGGCATCTAAGTGCGCTCGCGTACTGGCCAGCAGACGAGCATCCGCCAAAATGCCACCAACAAGCAGCGTCATCCAGAGGCGTCGCTACCGAAATGCTGCCGAAAAACGGCAACATTTCGGCAGCGACGCCTCTGGATGACACTGCTTGTTGGTGGCATTTTGACAGCAATGCCTATTGATGTTACCGCTTGTTGGTGGCATTTCGGCAGATGCTCATCTGCCACCATGGTCCTCCATGGCCCGTCGTCTGGTGCCGACCAGATGAAAAAGGTTGGGGACCACTGCTGTATTGTTTCAGTAACCTATGAGTTGACAGTAGCCTCAATGTTTTCTCCCTTTAATTTAAATGGCCACAGTAGCAGAGCAGACAATGAAAGAAAAACCAACGGCAGAGGACCCTCCTTATACAGTAAAAGGATTCAGAAGGAAGACAAGGTATCAGCAAATGGTTAAAGAGACAGACTAGCGTTATATATATGTACGGGTGTACACACACACACCCCACTTGTAGGTTCTGAGTAAAATCAATAAGACAAAATAGTGGAATTCCCTAACTTCTAAATCCCTGACTTTCCAACCTTCATAAATTATCTTCTAACAAGGTCATTTTTGTGGAGATGGGGGCCTGAACAGTATAAAACTAGGTTTATTGAGGAAAGACTCTTTTACTATATATTTAAGCATGACATACTCAAGAAAATTCTATGTATATATACACAGTATAATTAAAAACATGAGATTACCTTCCATTGATGATTAAGTGTACACTACTAGCTTTGACTTCAGATTCATGACATGGCTTAAGTGTGATAATATAATGGAATGACTAATACTCAATAAAGTATATCTCTGAAGGTGCAAAGATATGATAGCAGGAGTTAAAAAAACAAAAGTTTAAACATATATTTTCAACGGATATGGTGAATGTTGCGACTGTCACACATTCCAATCCAGAACAAACAAATCTGATTAATTACTGCCTGGCAAAGTGGGGCGGTGGGGTGGGGGGGAAGAGAGATTATTTTTAAAAGAATAATTGGATTTATTTAAATTGGATTTTAAAAATAAACCTATTTAAAATTATATTGAAATTAAAGCAACTTATGTTAAGGCCTGAACTAACTATAATCTATTAATTAAAGCAGTACATGTTTGCTGTCAAAATTTTAAAGAAAATCAGACCACTGATCTGGAAGGAAACTTTGGCGAAGTATCTGGTAACCAGAGCTTATTGACATATTAAATCACTTTCTGCATTTGCAGAAGAGTCTGCTGCTGTAAAGAGTATTTTCTTCATTTTTTTCAACTAGCTTGTTCAAAGTTCAGAAACCAATGGGAGTTAAAAATCAGGAAAGCTCATTTTCCCCTTTCAAACTATGGAGTAAAAAGTAGGTGTAGAAGGATGAGATCTAGTAGTTCTAAAATCTTGACCAGAAACAATCAGTTCCATTCACCAACTACAGACAATACTTCCTTTAACAAATCCATTTAAACGCAAAACATGTTTTCATAAACCTTTTTAATGTAGCCAGCACATTTAATGTTGTTTTATTTAACAATTTCAAAATTCTGTTTTGTGCATTAATTGAATTTGAATTTCCACCCACAGCTTGACACAAACCACGAATAAAAAAAATTAAAGAAATGCATCATTCACACTTTCTAACAATATAAAAAATAAGAATGTGCATGAAAATATGTTAAACTATACAAGTGTATAGATATAATGTATTGTCCTGGTTAAGAAAAAGCAGCACCAAATTTAGAGTAAAAACAGTAATTAGTTTTAACGGTTTAATGGTTACCAACCAATGAGAATCAACCTTTCCTTAGGAAAATAACTAAAAAAGTACTACTGCAAAACATGATTAAAATTGTTTATTTAAATCAGTGTTTCCTGCTTACTGATTTAAATCGTCATTACAACTGATGGGTTAAATAGCTTTGATTTAAATCAAGCCACCCAGCTACAGGGGGAAAACTCATTAAAAATCAAGCTCCTCACTTTCTCCAATTTGAGCAAGAAGACAGAGACACAATTACTGTGCAACATTTAATTCACATAAACATAAAAATGTATGTCAAATAGGGAAATTTATCTGTTCTTATCTGAAAACCTCCTTCCTTTGAATAATGAAGTCCACAAATCTGTTACAATAGGTCAGAAGATCTCAAACTGGGGGTTGAGACTCCTCAGGTGGTCGCGAGGTTATTATGGGGCGGGGGGGGGTGTCACAAGCTGTCAGCCTCCACCACCAAACCCCACTTCACTTCCAGCATTTATAATAGTGTTATATTAAAAAAAAAAAAAAAAGTGTTTTTAATTTATTGGGGGGGAGAGTGTCACACTCAGAGGCTTGCTATGTAGAAGGGGTCACCAATACAAAAAAGTTTGAGAATCAATGCAATAGGTACTTCCTGGAACAGCACTAGAACTGTCAGTTACTAGAAATAAAAGCGTTCCACCAATAAGGTTCCTTAGACCTGTGAACTTCCACAATCAGATTAATTCAATTCTCATTTCTTAATTTACAAATTGCGTTAAGTATACTTTTAGGAAAAAGCACAACAATTTCTCCTACTGTTGAATGTGGAAAACTCTCTCAAAAGTTTGGATGTCAATTTCCATCTCTATTCTGAATGCTCCATTTGTCTCCGGGTGGCCCAGATCTGTGGATCTTAATACTTGAAGAAAATTTTCAGATAAGCAGAGAAACATTCACCTATTCATCATGTTGAAGTCAACAGATTTGTTATAATGTGATTCTCACAGTAGCACATCTCCAGGATGGAAAGTGGGATCATTTCAATATGGAAATCCAAAATGAAGTATATTATAATAATACATAACACCTAGCTCTTATATAGTGTTTTTCATCCATAGAGCTCAAAGCACTTTACAAAGGCGGTCAGTAGCATCACCCCCATTTTACAGACTGAGAAACCGAGGTACATAAGGCTTATACATCCCCTTATCTTCCACTTGGCATGAAGATGTGGAGTGAGTTATGCCAAAAAAATGGCACTGGTTAAAGACTGGATGACAGATGTATAAAATTAGGTGAACTTCTGTATTCATGGCCAGGTGGCCATCTGAAGTTCTCAATACAGGAGATATGACTATTCTGCTCTGAGATTTCGTGCTCCAGAGGACTGGACTTTGATGCTTAACCAAAGGAAAAATGTTTCTTGATTTACTCTGCAAATTAACGTTATGGCAGCTGAAAGGACTACTGATTGGAACTACAAGTACAATACTGGATTTTATCCAAGAAAGCTCCTAACTTAAAAAAAAAAATGCAAAAACAAAAAAAAACCCAAAAGCTCCACACCTCATGATTGGAGGTAGCGTCAATCAGAAGGTCTTCCTTAATGGACAGGAAATATGACACTTCCTGCAGGAACTCAATCTGAGCAGTTCTGTAAGGAGAAAAACCAGGTTCCAAGGCCGTTCTGTATGACCTTATGGGGCTGGAATAAGGATCATTGCCCAAATAAAACATTTAAGGATGGGATTTATACAAAACTTCCTTTTCTTGAAAATGCTGATAATACACTATGGACATCTGGCTTTTTCCTGGAGACTCATTAACTACATTAAGACCCTCCTAGAGAAACTCAAGGCTGTTTTACTTGTTTACTGCTAGAATTGTGATCTCACATGACCTTGGATTGCTGGGACTTGGCAGAGTTTAGACACCATCTCTCTAGCTCTGTGCTTCTAGGCACCCTCACTAGGTGCAGAACCTGTGAGTGACACTCCTCTTGGATGCATAGATCCTACAGTCCAATTGCCTAGGCCCTGAAACTGGCACCAGCTCTCTCAAACCTCACAAGCAGCTGCTGCATTCGAGTTTATTCTCCCCCAGGGAGATGTAAGAGCGAATGCACTTGGAGAAAGTACAAAAGATATACAGATCTATGAAAAAACAACAAAAGCCTGCCTCAATTCCAAGAGCCCTTTGAGATATGGTAGTGCCTTTTCAGGGGTGCAGGATTCTTCCTCTACTCCTACTCACCTTGCCTGCTTCTGGTCCTGATCTGCTCACTTCTCTCTCTAAGGGTACGTCTAAAGTACAAAATTAATTTAAAGTTAATTCAGGAAATTCAAATAAAATGAGTTCATATATTCGATGTTATGTCTCCCCACTAACGAGTGTGAATTCTGCGGAGTGCGTCCACAGTACTGAGACTAACATCGAATGGCAGAGCATTGTACTGTGGTAGTTATCCCACAATTCCCGCAGTCTCTGCTGCCCATTGGAATTGTGGGTTAAGCTCCCAGCGCATGATGGAGCAAAAACATTCTCGCAGGTTTTTCTGGATGTGTGCCGTCACTCGCACCTCCCTCTGTGAAAGCTATGGTAGATGCCATACTGCCAGCAGATGGTGCACTGCCTGTCTCCTGGTATGCCGAATCCACTTCGAATGTCCTCTTTCTATCTACTCTTTCATCCAATCATTTTCTGCCATTTCTTGGCCATCGTGAACAGCTTCCGCTGCTTTTTCCAGATTGTCTGTGCTGGGCTCCCATGGAAGCTACAGAAAGCAACAATTCCCCGCCGTTTCTCGGCCATCATGAACAGAGCCGCACAGCTTCCGCTACTTTTTCCATGTTGTCGGTCCTGGGCTCCCGTTGACGGTATAGAAGGCAACAATTCCCTGCTGTTTCTCAGCCATAGTGAACAGAGCCGCACAGACAATCTGGAGAAAGCAGCAGAAGCTGTCCTGGGCTCCTGTAGAAGCTATAGAAGACAACCATTTACCCCCTTTTATCAGCCATCTTGAACCGAACAGCTCATTTTGCGCACTTTTTCAAGGATTACCCTTGCAGGCGCCATTGCACGGCAAACATGGAGCCTGCTCATCTCTGCTGCAGTTTTGACCACTGTAAATACCTCGTGCATTATCCAGCATGTTCAGTACCTGCAAAACCGGGTGAGGAAGCGACGATAGTGTGATTAATATACTGATGATGACATGGACACAGACGTTCCTAGAAGCACGTCATGTGGCGATTGGGAGATCGTGGTGGCATTGGGCCAGGTTCATGCTGTGGAACGTCAATTCTGGGCCTGGGAAACAAGAGACTGGTGGGATCGCATAGTGTTGCAGGTCTGGGATGATTCCCAGTGGCTGGGAAACTTTCGTATGTGTAGGACCACTTTCATGGAACTTTGTGACTTGCTGTCCCCTGCACTGAAGTGCAAAGACACCAAAATGAGCGCAGAAGCAAGTGGCCATAGCACTGTGGAAGCTTATAAAAGCTGACAGCTACCATTCAGTCGGGAATCAGTTTGGAGTGGGCAAGTCTACTTTAGGGGCTGCTGTGCTGCAAGTAGCCAATGCAATCATTGATCAGCTGCTATCAAGGATAGTGACTTTGGGAAATGCACAAATCGCTGTGGATGGCTTTAATGCACTGGGTTCCCTAACTGCAGCAGGGCAATAGACAGAACGCATATCCCCATCTTGGCCCCGGTACACCATGGTGGCCAGTACATAAACTGCAAGGGGTACTTTTCCATGGTGCTGCAAGCACTGGTGGAGCACAAGGGACGTTTCACCGACATCAACGTGGGGTGGCTGGGAAAGGTGCATGACGCTCACATCTTCAGGAACTCTGATCTGTTTGAACAGCTGCAGGGAGGGACTTACTTCTCAGACCAGAAAATTACTGTTGGGGATGTAGAAATGCCTATAGCTATCCTTGGGGACCCAGCCTACCCCTTAATGCCATGGCTCATGACGCCATACACAGGCACCCTGGACAGTAACAAGGAACAGTTCAACTATAGGCTGAACAAGTGCAGAATGGTTGTAGAATGTGCTTTTGGACATTTGAAAGGGTGCTGGCACAGTTTACTGACTTGGTTAGATTTCAGCACAACCAATATTCCAATTGTAATTGCTGCTTGTTGTGTGCTCCACAATATCTATGACTAAGGGGGAGACTTTTATGGTGTGGTGGGAGGTTGAGGCAACTCGCCTGGCGACCAGTTTCGCACAGCCAGACAACAGGATGATTAGAAGGGCGCAGCAGAGGGCGCTGAGCATCAGAGAAGCTCTGAAAGCCAGTTTCACGACCGGCCGGGGTATGGTGTGACAGTTGTGTTTGTTTCTCTTGAAGTTTCCTGCCCCCTACATACATACATACACACACATTTTATATATATATATATAAATAAAAATAAAAGGAAAAAGTCAAAATTGTTTAAAAACCGTTCTTTATTATTTGATGCACAACGCATTGAGAGAAATTAGAAGGTAGACTGGGGGGGGGGGGGTTGGGGGGGGGGAAGGACAAGGCCAGAAACTAAATCGAAAGTTCGTATATGCCAGCTTTCTGCTGCTTGGGCGATCCTCTGGGGTTGAGTGGGTGGGTCCCCGTAGCCTCCCCCCTCGTGTTTTTGGGCATCTGGGTGAGGAGGCTACAGAACTTGGGGAGAAGGGAGGGCGATTATACAGGGGCTGCAGTGGCAGTCTGTGGTCTTGCTGCCTTTCCCGCATTAGATCCACCATACAGCGGAGCATGTCAGTTTGCTCCCCTATGAGCTTGACCATAGCGTCCTGCCTGCTCTCATCATGTACCTCCCTCCTCTCTTTGTATTCCTGTAATGCTTTATAGGACTCTGCAATTGTTTGCCTCTATGCATTCAGCTGGGCCCTATCAGTGCGAGAGGACTGCATGAGCTCAGCGAACATGTCGTCCTGAGTTCATTTTTTCCACCTTCTAATCTGGACCAGCCTCTGGGACCGAGTAGATAGGGGTCGCATTGAAACATTTGCACCTGCAGGAGGAGAAAAAGGGAGGGTAGTATTTTAAAAAATACACTGCTGTGAACAAAGGGGGCACTTTGGTATGAGTAAGCCATCACACACGGCTGGGCAACAGAATTCAGCTTGCAGGCAGCCCCTAGGGGCATGTGGTGTTCTGCTTCTTCTATATTCACTTCAATGCTGTCAAACTGCTGCACCCCCTTTCCCACAGCAAGCAATGCCTGGTGGGTTTGTCATATAAAAGGAGGGCCTGCGGGCTCTCTGGGATGATCGCTGCACACAACACTCCTCCGCTCCCCACTGCATGGCTCCGGGCAGGCTGAGACCAGGAATAAGCCATTTACTCCAACAGCGAACAACCCAGCGCAGTTAGGTTTCCCACCCACCCACCACGTGGCTCTGATCAGGCTCGGAGCAGGGATGAGCCATTTACTCTAAACTCGAACAACCCAGAGCGGCTGGGTTCCCCCCACCACGTGGCTCCAATCAGCCTCAGAGCAGGGATGAGCTGAGCAATTTACTCTAAATGCAAACAACCCAGCACAGCTGGGTTCCCCCACACACACACCTCACCGCGCGGCTCCGATCAGGCTCTCACTCACCAGAAGTATCTTCTCCGGGGTCATGGAATAGGAGCCCGCTTTGGGAGTGAGGAGATTGGATCGAGCGTTAATATTAGTTCCTGGCTGGAGGGCGGAAATGGATTCCCCACTTTCCGCCTGTGCGCTGTCCTCCACCTCATCCTCCAATGTCTCTTCCTCCTCGCTCCATGCAACTCCCCCCTTGCAGTTTTCCACAGACAGTGGTGGGGTAGTGGTGGCGTCACCCCCCATAATTGTATGGAGCTCACGGTAAAAGTGGAATATATGGGACTGTGACCCAGAGCACCCGTTTGCCTGCCTGGCTTTTTGGCACGCTTGCTTGAGCTTGATTTTTGTACGACACTGCTCTGTGTCTCTGGAGTAGCCTCTTTCCATCATGACCCTGGAGACTTTAGTGCACGTATTTGCATTTCTTTTTTGGGAATGTAGTTCTGCCATAACAGACTCATCTCCCCAGCATGCGATGAGAACCAGTACCTCCTATTCTGACCATGCTGCGGCTCATCTGCAAAACTGGGACTGTGAGATCTCCTGTGATGGTGGACTCTGCATGATCGCCAGCGATGTTGGACTGTGCTGATGGTGACCAAACAGGAAATGAAATTCAAAAGTTCCTGGGGTTTTTCCTGCCCACTTGACTAACGCATTGGAGTTGAGAGTGTTGACCAGAGCAGTCACAAGGGGAGCATCCTAGGATAGCTCCCGGAGGCCAATAATGTCAAATTGTATCCACAATACCTTTAACCCGGGATTGCGATCTCGATTTAAGTGCTACTCCACTTGCCAAGGTGGAGTACACAAATCAAATTAAAGAGCCCTTTAAATCGAAAAAAGTTTGGTCATGTGGACGGAAACTTTTTTTTTTTTTAAAACATGAAATAACTCTAATTCCGAAATAACAGGTTAGTGGAGACCAGGCTTAAGTGTCCAGTCAGAAGGTCTCCCTTTATTCAGTTGCAGTTCCTTTTGTCAGCTGAGCACTCTTCAGTGACTCCCAATCCCTCATCAAGTGATCCATTGCTTGATTACCCAGTTTACCTGGAAGAACAGATTACACTGAGAATTCACTATCTATCCTGATATGTCAAATTAGAGAGAGACGGTTGGTGAGAGAGTATCTTTTATTGGACCAACTTCTGCTGGTGAGAGATGAGCTTCTGAGTTATACAGAGCTCTTCCTCAGGTCTACGGCAAAGTTTTAATCTGCTGATGGTCCTTCACCACTGTCCCATTCAGGAGCAGGCAGCAGGTCCCAATACCCTCCCTTTATTACAATAAATATGATTCAAGGGATATAGTGGAAAACAGCCAGGAAATAAATAGAGTTCATAAAATCTAATTGGAATTCATGAATTCACACAGAGATTCCAAACTGTCACAGTAGGTTCATAAAGCCAGAGAGCCATAAATTCTACAGCCAGAAAAGCGAAGAGTATGACTGCTGGTCTCCTTACTATTTGTGCATGGTCCTGAGGAGTAGTGGAAGAGGTGGGAAGACAGAGACATGGCCCAGTTTTAGAACAGTTCATTCAATTCCTCACATCCCAGGTCCTGACGTATGAAGAGACCACAGGGCACTTCACTGCTGTCTCCAGATGCAAATAAGTCAATCATCAGCCTATGAAATTGATTTACATAAGCCTTGGTGTTCCATGACTCTTTTGAGGGGTAGTGTACACAGAGAAAGGAAACTTCTGTCCTGAGCAGAGCAGAGTTGATACTTTCTATGGAGTCGGGCCAATTGTGTTTTTCCTAGCTGATGTATGAAGACTGCACCAACTATTTTGACTATCATAACCAGTCCAAGTCCAATATATCCATGGAAGAAAAAGTGCTTGCAAACCTCCAATCATATAAATCATAGAAATGTTGGGCTGGAAGGGATCACGATAGGTTATCTAATCCAGTCCCCTGCACTGAGATAGGACTAAGTATTATCTAGATTAGATCATCCCTGATAGGGTTTGTCAAACCTGTTGTTAAAAGCCTCCAACGACAGAGATTCCACAATCTCCTTAGGTAATTTGCTCCAGGGCTTAACTACTCTTAACAAATAGGAAGTTTCTCCTCACGCCTAACCTCAATCTCCCTTCCTGCAATTTGCCCATTGCTTCTTGGTCTATCCTCAGTGGATAAGGAAAACAATCACCATCCTCTTTATAATATGTCTTCAAGTACATAAAAGGTTATGTCCCCTTTCATTCATCTCTTCTCCAGACAAAACAAACCCCATTTTTTTCAAATCTTTCCTCATAGATTGTATCTGCTAGAACCTTAATAATTTTTGTTGCTCTCTTCAGGGCTTTCTCTAATTTGTTCACATCTTTCCCAAAGTGGGGTGCCCAGAACTGGACACAGTACTCCAGCTGATGGATGCTGCACTCACACTTTCTGGTATTCCTTGGACTGAACTGGGATTTGATTGGGCCTCCACCATTATGCCCATCTGGCATCTGACATAAGGATCACTTTGCCTAGTTCACTACTAGGTGGATCCCTTCAAAAAAATTTAATTGTCTATATTCACAAGATGAGTGAGCGGAGACCACACAATGCAATCTTGACCTCTGCTAACAAAAGGAAGTCTTAAAAAACTGGAAAACATAATTACAGGCTATATGATCTCTCACACTTCAGGGTAGAACAACATGTAGTTTGCACAGGCACCCAAAGTTTATCTATAGGAACAAGTCATCCTATTAGAGTGAGAGGAAGAGGAATACCAAAGACCACAGAAACAAGTTTCTTTTGCTCTTGTACACAGACAATTTAGCTGAGCAGCTTGCACATTTTATACTTCTACCACAGAAAGGCTTTGTTCAAGTGAAGCTACCATTGCAAAAGCATATATTATCTTTCAAAAATGTTAGCGCTAGCAAGAAAGTTAAAGTCCCATAAATTCAGTACTCAAAATATACTTTCAAAGGTTTGAGTTTTGTGTATGAAAATTCACAGTTAAGGAAACCAAAGTACCTTAAATCTGGCCATTTTGAAGAATGTGTGGTGATGATGGTGGCAAGGAGGAATGAGGAAGGGACCAAAATCAGGTTTGTAATGGAAATTCAGTTATATGCTATTCTTTTATCACACCCATTACTATATAATCTGTGTACTTCAAAAAGAGCAGTTGATATTACTCAATAAAAGCAACACCAGTACTATATCTAAAGTTGAAAATATGTTATAAAGCCAATTCTAACCAAGCCAAAATATTGTGAATATCCAGAAACAAGCCAACAACTGCATTTTATAAAAGACAAAAGACTCAATACAGCTCACAGATTAAGTATTGCAGAGGGCTCCTGTGCAAACTATTAGACTACCAGCTCTTTTTTCTACTTTAACTTCAGACTAGTTTTCCTGCTATGCTCGTCAATACTTCAAAAGAAATCCAAGTGACTCAGGATTAATATTTACATACTTTAATCACACCCAAACAACCTACTGGGGTTGGGTTTTTTTGGTCAGCGCTGACATTTAGTATACCAAAAGAATATTGAAACTTTTGTAAATTATACAAGCTTCAGTAATTATCAGTATGTACATATCAAAAGATAAACTCTTCTATCCCTATGGTAATACAAATTAAATTTATAACAAAATCGGTAGCCAAGGTTGTGGGAGTGGGGGTTCTGATACTCCAACCATATAGAAAAGGTCAGGTTAAGGACATAAAAAGAGTTGAATGAAAACAAATGTTAAAATGCTGAACATTGAAGTCAAAATCTTAAGTCAGGAAATTCTACATTAAGGATCTCTTTCCTTTATCTCACTATGATTTTTTTTTTTTTTAGAAGGTATTGCATGGATCTGCTAAAAATGTATGATCTTATATACTGTTTTTACTGCAACCTAGAAAGAAGGCAGGAGTGTGTTTGAAATAGCTTGCTTTGGATGTGTCAGAACCTGAAATATTTTAAAACAGGTTTTGTAGTTTCTCTCTTAAGGCGGTTATATGGAACAGAGTACCCACATACACAAAAAAGCACGTTGCTTTATAATATAGGGATGTTATTAAGCAGACCCAAGGAGACGTATCTTAAAAGTTCTAAAAGATCTGTTCAAATGTTTTGTGTTGATGAACCATCTATTGCTGATCAACTGCCATTAAGAATAAAATTAATGCTTTATTTCTCCCCCAAAGCCGTTATTTTTAAAAGTTACTATGAATGTTCAGTAGTTCATTTTTATTTATTTATTTAACACACAAAATCAACAAATCACTAGACCAGGGGTCGGCAACCTTTCAGAAGTGATGTGCCAAGTCTTCATTTATTAACACTGATTTAAGGTTTCGCATGCCAGTAATACATTTTAACTTTTAGAAGGTCGCTTTCTATAAGTCTATAACATATAACTAAACTATTGTTGCATGTAAACTAAATAAGGTTTCTTAAATGTTTAAGAAGCTTAATTTAAAAATTAAATTAAAATGCAGGACCGCCCCCCCAGACCGGTGGCCAGGACCCGGGCAGCATGAGTGCCAATGAAAATCAGCTCGTGTGCCGCCTTCACTGGCACTCACACTGCCTAGGTCCTGGTCACTAATCCGGGCGGGTTCTGCATTTTAATTTAATTTTTAAATTAAGCTTCTTAAACATTTTAAAAACCTTATTTACTTTACATACAATAATCGTTTAGTTATATATTATAAACTTATAGAAAGAGACCTTTTAAAAACGTTAAAATGTATTACTGGCATACGACACCTTAAATCAGAGTGAATAAATGAAGATTCGGCACTCCACTTCTGAAAGGTTGCCGAACCCTGCTATAGCACACTGCAGCCTTCCTATTTAGCGTACTGTCAATTGGCCTATGGCCGACACACTGGAACTGCTGACCAGGGTGGATTTGTTTAAATCACTAGTCAGGAAGACTCAATGTAATCATGGATTTCTATATAAAAGTGCATTCTTGTTGGTTGTTATAACCTTAATACATATTCTACACAACTCAGATATAGATGTAGGTTTCATTTTTAGAAGGTACGTGATTTATTTTGAAAACTTTTCAGATTAGTTTTACAGCTATATCAGAAAATAAATGATTGGTAAATGAAATAATCAAAGGTAACTGAAGCAGATAGTTCACCTCCCAATGACTTCATAAGTATCTCCAATTCAACAGGTTAATCATTAATATTTGGAGGATTTCTTGCCATGCTGTATTAGGAGGAGACCACCACCAGACAGATGTTTAAATTGTTTTATTTAACTAAAAACAACAACATTATGTATTCTGGATTTTCTTCTTCAACAGAAAACATAATATTTTAACAAATCAAGCATATGAATTTTTGAATTTAGTTAAATATTCAAGTTTTTTAAAATCATGTTTTTGTTAAAATTGTTTTTAACTAAAATAGTTAATGAATTTTATTTTATTTTATTTTATTTTTTTACACAAAAATAAAAATTAAATTGACTATATCATCCAGGTCAACACGAGAAACTTAAAATACTGGCTTCTGCTACTAACTCAGTTGTATTCACCTTCATTTTCCTGTTTATTCATAAACTGGAAAAGAAAAATAAGTTTCTCTGCTTTTTTCAGGTCCCAAATGATTTCTCAATTTGAAACAAATTTTTCCAAAGGAAGAAAATATTCTAAACCGGCAGAAGAAGCTACTGCTGTTTAAAGTAAGATTATCACATCAACAGTCTCTGGATCCAAGTGCTTAAGTGACTTTCACGAGTTCACTGGTGTGACTTTCTTTAAAACATCATCAGAAAACAAATCAGATATTAGGAATGGCAATATACAAAAACCTGTAGGTGAACATTTCAATCTTCCTGGACACTCAAAGCAGATTTAAAGGTGGCCATCCTGCAGCAAAAAAACTTCAGGACCAGACTTCAAAGAGAAACTGCTGAACTTCAGTTCATCTGCAAATTTGACACCATCAGCTCAGGATTAAAGAAAGACTGAGAATGGCTAGCCAACTACAAAAGCAGTTTCTCCTCCCGTGATGTTCACACCTCAACTGCTAGACGAGGGCCTCATCCTTTCTGACTGAACTAACCTCATTATCTCTAGCCTGATACTTGCTTGCATATTTATACCTGCCTCTGGAAATTTCCATTACATGCATCCAACGAAGTGGGTATTCACCCATGAAAGCTCATGCTCCAATACATCTGTTAGTCTATAAGGTGCCACAGGACTCCTTGCTGCTTTTACAGATCCAAACAAACAACTACCCCTCTGATACTTGACATCAGAAAACATGTATTTCTTGAATGGTTCATTTTCCCAAAATGGATCTCTTTTACAGCCTGCTGCCATTATAGGTTTTCCCTTCTAATGAGAGAATGGTATGCTAGATCTCAAATCAATGAAGGCTACACACAGAAAACCTCAAGTCGTCTGGAATATGCTGTTCAAACAGTTTCACATTTGTTTCTACTGCCTGTCCCTCCCTTCTCACATTTATCTCCAGACTTTCGTCCCCAAAACTCTATTCATTGAACTCTTTCAAACTTCGCACTTTTAGAGAGAAGTAAGGGATTGACTCTGTGTACACAAATTTGCAGAGGGACAATAGGGTTGAGATCTGTTATTTCTCACCTCTATATATTTATTTTAAAACATTTTTGCTGTTAACAAGCCTGTTATCTCTGGAGACACAAATCCACAGTTTGAGAACTCATAGACTCAAGGACTGGAAGGGACCTCGAGAGGTCATCGAGTCCAGTCCCCTGCCCTCATGGCAGGACCAAATACTGTCTAGACCATCCCTGATAGACATTTATCTAACCTACTCTTAAATATCTCCAGCGATGGAGATTCCACAACTTCCCTAGGCAATCTATTCCAGTGTTTAACTACCCTGACAGTTAGGAACTTTTTCCTAATGTCCAACCTAAATCTCCCTTGCTGCAGTTTAAGTCCATTGCTTCTTGTTCTATCATTGGAGGCTAAGGTGAACAAGTTTTCTCCCTCCTCCTGATGACACCCTTTTAGATACCTGAAAACTGCTATCAGGTCCCCTCTCAGTCTTCTCTTTTCCAAACTAAACAAACCCAATTCCTTCAGCCTTCCTTCATAGGTCATGTTCTCAAGACCTTTAATCATTCTTGTTGCTCTTCTCTGGACCCTCTCCAATTTCTCCACATCTTTCTTGAAATGCGGTGCCCAGAACTGGACACAATACTCCAGTTGAGGCCTAACCAGCGCAGAGTAAAGCGGAAGAATGACTTCTCGTGTCTTGTTTACAACACACCTGTTAATGCATCCCAGAATCATGTTTGCTTTTTTTGCAACAGTATCACACTATTCACTCATATTAAGCTTGTGGTCCACTATGACCCCTAGATCTCTTTCTGCCATATTCCTTCCTAGACAGTCTCTTCCCATTCTGTATGTGTGAAACTGATTGTTCCTTCCTAAGTGGAGCACTTTGCATTTATCTTTATTGAACTTCATCCTGTTTACCTCAGACCATTTCTCCAATTTGTCCAGATCATTTTGAATTTTGACCCTGTCCTCCAGAGCAGTTGCAATCCCTCCCAGTTTGGTATCGTCCGCAAACTTAATAAGCGTACTTTCTATGCCAACATCTAAACCGTTGATGAAGATATTGAACAGAACCGGTCCCAAAACAGACCCCTGCGGAACCCCACTTGTTATACCTTTCCAGCAGGATTGGGAGCCATTAACAACTACTCTCTGAGTACGGTTATCCAGCCAGTTATGCACCCACCTTATAGTAGCCCCATCTAAATTGTACTTTCCTAGCTTATCTATAAGAATATCATGCGAAACTGTATCAAATGCCTTACTAAAGTCTAGGTATATCACATCCACCGCTTCTCCCTTATCCACAAGGCTCGTTATCCTATCAAAGAACGCTATCAGATTAGTTTGACACGATTTGTTCTTTACAAATCCATGCTGGCTATTCCCTATCACCTTACCACCTTCCAAGTGTTTGCAGATGATTTCTTTGATTACCTGCTCCATTATCTTCCCTGGCACAGAAGTTAAACTAACTGGTCTGTAGCTTCCTGGGTTGTTTTTATTTCCCTTTTTATAGATGGGCACTATATTTGCCCCCTTCCAGTCTTCTGGAATTTCCCCCGTCTCCCATGATTTCCCAAAGATAATAGCTAGAGGCTCAGATACCTCCTCTATTAACTCCTTGAGTATTCTAGGATGCATTTCATCAGGCCCTGGTGACTTGCAGGCATCTAACTTTTCTAAGTTATTTTTTACTTGCTCTTTCCTTATTTTCTCTTCTAAACCTACCCTCTTCCCGTAAGCATTCACTATACTAGACATTCCTTCAGACTTCTCAGTGAAGACCGAAACAAAGAAGTCATTAAGCATCTCTGCCATTTCCAAACTAAGCATCTCTGATGGATCTTCTAGACTGAGCACTGAGTACCACTGGGTAGATAGAAAGATTAACCTAAAAAATCTATACAGAAGGCCCTGGAACCTCATAAAATTGGGTCCCTAATCCATGAACTATTGGAATTTATTTACAAAGTGTTCTTAAACATTACATGAATATATTGTCTCATACTATAGAATTAGAATTTATAATCCCTATTTCATGATGAGATATCTTTGAGCTATAATATAACCCAGTTTTAATCAAGTTTTTTTCTCAAAAAGCATTTTATAAAAAACAAAACTATTTTTTAAAAAAATCATTTTTAAAAAATCATCCTGCTGCTGACCAGCCATCAAGGGACTTAGGAGATCCAGACCCACCTGAATTTAGTCACTTGGAACACCTTGGTTTATGACTGGTTGTCAGTGCAACTAGCAGAGGTGAATGTTACTGAGTGGCCATGAAATTACAGAAGTTTCCTTAGAATCATAGGAGGCTGACATCTTCCACAATGCTAAGCGACTCCCAGAAAGCCTTTCAAAATCTCTCTCAGATCATTGCTTCAGAGACCTGTCCCAGGAATCATGGCATAAGTACCCAAAAAAACAATGCAACTGCAATGGAGTAATTAAGTGAATGCAGACTCAGGACAAAACAGCACCTAAAATGGCAGGGCTACCATGATATGTATAGTACCACATATCCCACCCACTCAGTTCTCTATGGAAGATGCAGTCTAACATATACAACCAGGCCATTCCAAATGCCAGTTTTCAGAGTTTCCTCTGAGCCAAACTGAGGTTCCAGGAAATAACTATTAGTATAACTGGAGATCTAATCAAGATGCTACTGATTATATCACTAATGGATGGCATCTGAAAAACTTTTTCTATTTTACCCCTTTTCATAGACTAGCTGCTAACACTTAAAGGGTGCTAGACAAAAGCTTAACTTCCTAAACAGAAACACACACATCTAGGGGAAGCGTGAGCGGGACTAATCTTGTAGTGGCACCAAGAGAGAAATTGAATATGAAGCTAGGAAATCTCATAGTTCAGTTCTAACTTGGGCTCCTCCACTAAAAGCAGAATCCTAAATGCCAGAACTGTAAACTGTTCTGATGAAAGCTCAGACTGAAATCATTTTATCACAGAAATGTACAGCTGGAAGGGACCTTGAGACGTCATCAAGTCCATCGCCCTGCACTGAGGCAGGACCAAGTAAACCGAGACCATCCCTGACTGGTGTTTGTCCACCTTGCTCTAAAAAATCTCCAAAGATGAGGCTTTCCACCTGGAAGCCTATTCCAGAATTTAACTACCCTTACAGTTAGAAAGTTTTTCCTAATACCTAACCTAACTGTCTCTTGCTGCAGATTAAGCCCATTACTTCCTGTTTTACCTTCGGTGGACACGGAGATCAGTTAATTATAATCCTCATCATAATGTGTTTGAAATGTGTTATCAGCTCCCCCACACACACACCTTCTTTTCTCAAGACAAAACATGCTGCTTTTCTCTCCATGCTGAAAGTAAATGTGAAGAGGCAGCAGTGTGGCACCACTGTCTCCTGAAGCACTGGAAAACAGACTGCTAATCTCAGGAGTTTTGGCTCAATTTCAATCTCTGCTCCCTGTCAATCTAGATTAGGAAAAAGCAACCAACAAATCTAGAATTAGAATTTGCAAGAAGAGAGTTAATTTACATTTGTCAATAGGGTTAAGTTATGAGGCACCTGGCAGGAAATCCTTTGATATAAAATAATTTAACACCATACTTTTTACTAACAGTCTTTGCTACAGTTTTACTTATAGCAACTACAGGTTTATGAGCAAAATGAAACATCTTCTCATTCCTTCCATTACTATAATCTTCCTAAATGCCACAATGTTAAACATGGTCACTTTATAATTTTAAGTTTCATACCTGACTAGCTACCTCAAGCAGAGCATTCACAGAAGGTAGTCTGCTGAAAAATCTGCTAATACTTTGTTTGGTGCTGGAGTTGATTCATATCAAACATTTGTAGCGGTAAAAGCAGCAAAGAATCCTGTGGCACCTTATAGACTAACAGACGTTTTGGAGCATGAGCTTTCGTGGGTGAATACCCACTTCCTCAGATGCATGTAATGGAAATATCCAGGGGCAGGTATATATATGTGTGCTAGCAAGCAAGCTAGAGATAACGAGGTCAGTTCAATCAGGGAGGATGAGGCCCTGTTCTAGCAGTTGAGGTGTGAAAACCAAGAGAGGACAAACTGGTTCTGTAATTGGCAAGCCATTCACAGTCTTTGTTCAATCCTGAGCTGATGGTGTCAAATTTGCAGATGAACTGAAGCTCAGCAGTTTCTCTTTGAAGTCTGGTCCTGAAGTCTTTTTTGCTGCAGGATGGCCACCTTAAGGTCTGCTATAGTGTGGCCAGGGAGGTTGAAGTGCTCTCCTACAGGTTTTTGTATATTGCCATTCCTAATGTCTGATTTGTGTCCATTTATCCTTTAACATTACTCACTTCACCGCTCTTCAAAGGAAAAAGGACTGTAAGCTGTCTAAACTCCTACCTGCCACATGGGGCCACAACCGTGGTACCCCTAACCCACCCAGCAATATCGTCAATCTATCCAACTACACACTCAGCCCAGAAGAAAAGTCTGTCCTATCTCGGGGACTCTCTTTCTGCCCTGCCACCCCCACCAACATGATACAGTTCTGTGGCGATCTGGAAGCCTACTTTCGCCGTCTCCGACTCAAAGAATACTTCCAGGACAACACTGAACAGTGCACTGATACACGGGTGCCCTCCCACCAACAGCACAAGAAAAAGAACTCCACATGGACTCCTCCTGAGGGTCGAAATGACAGCCTGGACCTATACATTGAATGCTTCCGCCGGCGTGCACAGGCAGAAATCGTGGAACAACATCGCTTGCCTCACAACCTAAGTCGTGCAGAACGCAATGCCATCCACAGCCTCAGAAACCACCCTGACATTATCATCAAAGAGGCTGATAAAGGAGGTGCCGTTGTCATCATGAACAGGTCTATCAAAAGGAGGCAGCCAGACAACTCTCCAATACCAAATTCTACAGGCCACTTCCCTCAGATCCCACTGAGGAATACACTAAGAAACTACAGCATCTACTCAGGACACTCCCTACACTAACACCAGAAGAAATCAACATACCCCTAGAGCCCCGACCAGGGTTATTCTATCTACTACCCAAGATCCACAAACCTGGAAATCCTGGACGCCCCATCATCTCTGGCATTAGTCCTTCAGTGAGAGTGCCATCTGGATATATGGACTCTCTACTCAGACCCTATGCCACCAGCACTCCCAGCTACCTCCGCGACACCACTGATTTCCTGAGGAAACTACAATGCATTGGTGACCTCCCAGAAAACACCATCCTAGCCACCATGGATGTAGAGGCTCTCTACACAAACATCCCACATGCCTTTATACTTACACACAACTATTTCAAATTTGATGACAATATATATCTCCAGATCAGTGGCACTGCTATGGGCACCCGCATGGCCCCACAATATGCCAATATCTTCATGGCCGACCTGGAACAACGCTTCCTCAGCTCTCGTCCACTCACACCCCTTCTCTATCTACGCTACATTGATGACATCTTCATCATCTGGACCCACGGGAAGGAGACTCCGGAAAAATTCCACCATGATTTCAACAGCTTCCACCCCACCATCAACCTCAGCCTGGACCAATCTACACGGGAGGTCCACTTTCTTGACACCACGGTGCAAATAAGTGATGGTCACATTAACACCACCCTATATCGAAAACCCACCGACCGCTATACCTACCTTCATGCCTCCAGCTTCCATCCCGGGCACATCACACGATCCATTGTCTACAGCCAAGCACTGAGGTACAACCGCATCTGCTCTAACCCCTCAGACAGAGACCAACACCTACAAAATCTCCACCAAGCATTCTCAAAACTACAATACCCGCACGAGGAAATAAGGAAACAGATCAACAGAGCCAGATGTGTACCCAGAAGCCTCCTACTGCAAGACAAACCCAAGAGAGAAACCAACAGGACTCCACTGGCCATCACATACAGCCCCCAGCTAAAACCCCTCCAACGCATCATCAAGGATCTACAACCCATCCTGGACAATGATCCCACACTTTCACAGGCCTTGGGTGGCAGGCCAATCCTTGCCCACAGACAACCTGCCAACCTGAAACATATTCTCACCAGTAACTGCACACCACACCATAATAACTCTTGCTCAGGAACCAATCCATGCAACAAACCTCGATGCCAACTCTGCCCACATATCTACACCAGCGACACCATCACAGGACCTAACCAGATCAGCCACACCATCACTGGTTCATTCACCTGCACATCCACCAATGTAATATACGCCATCATATGCCAGCAATGCCCCTCTGCTATGTACATCGGCCAAACTGGACAGTCTCTACGGAAAAGGATAAATGGACACAAATCAGACATTAGGAATGGCAATATACAAAAACCTGTAGGAGAGCACTTCAACCTCCCTGGCCACACTATAGCAGACCTTAAGGTGGCCATCCTGCAGCAAAAAAACTTCAGGACCAGACTTCAAAGAGAAACTGCTGAGCTTCAGTTCATCTGCAAATTTGACACCATCAGCTCAGGATTGAACAAAGACTGTGAATGGCTTGCCAATTACAGAACCAGTTTGTCCTCTCTTGGTTTTCACACCTCAACTGCTAGAACAGGGCCTCATCCTCCCTGATTGAACTGACCTCGTTATCTCTAGCTTGCTTGCTAGCACACATATATATACCTGCCCCTGGATATTTCCATTACATGCATCTGAGGAAGTGAGTATTCACCCACGAAAGCTCATGCTCCAAAACGTCTGTTAGTCTATAAGGTGCCACAGGATTCTTTGCTGCTTTTACAGATCCAGACTAACACGGCTACCCTCTGATACTTGTAGTGGTAAGTAAAAAAAAGCTCATTCTCAAAAGAACTCCAACTGACAGCCCAGAATGTATACTGTTAGTGGCAGAGACACAAATACTCCAACTTTTCACCATAAATTGCTAGTTTTTAGTGTTCCCTCATTCTTTCAAAGTGTTCTGCTATGTTTCCATGATTAATCTTAAAAACTCAAGAAAGTAAGTCAAGAATACTAAAGGACTCTGTAGCTACATTTCTTTAATTGGTACAGTATGCCATACACTTCAGAAAGACATTTGGCACACAAAAACTCTAAAGCCTAACTGTTTAAATAACGTCATAAATACAGTATCTCACTTATCCCTCCCCACTAGGGAGGCTTAATATCTCTCAGTACATGAAAGCTTACATTCTTTTCAGCTCCTGGGTTACATCCAAATTTTGACATTTTGAATGACTAACATTTGTATACTCTAGTAATGGAAGAGCTGAATTTATTTAAGCCTGAATGCACTTATATGATGAAACAGAGAAAGCTGAAAATCTGTTTTACAGGAAAACTATACAAACAGTAAACTATGAGCGTTATCAAGAAAACAGAAGTTAATTTGTCATCTAAATTGTAGCAAATTGCCTCTTTTTACAAAACCATAATTTTAGATATAAATCTACATAAAGACTGAAGTACCTTTCATAACTAGAATAAAGTATCTCTCTAAAAAAAGCCACAAGCTTTTATGTAGAATATTTGAGACTGAAAGTAAATATGTGAACATCCATTCTAGATTTTCTGGCATGAAGAACAGAGTACAGGTTTTGGAATAAAATGTTGACTGTTATTTTAAGAAAGGAACTATGCAACTGTATATGGTTGTCAAACATTGTTGCACCTAAAGATATAGCAAATGGAACAAAAATAACTTTCAGAAATTTTATAAAGCAGAAGACATCCTTATTGAAGAATATAACTACTTACTTTATACATACACTATTGCATTCATTCAAATTTTAATAATTTATGCCTAGGATTTAACATTTCAGAGAAGTATTACACTCAATCCTATTTTGACTTTAGAGATCAACTGGCCTCTATACTGATTTAGAGTTCCATTTCATCCATTCACCTTTTATAATTAACAGAAAAGCATTTTATATTACCACAAGCTGGTTAATGTCACTCCATTTATTAGCATAAAAGTATCCTGTCTTTGTCAATCCTCAGTTTTAATGCAACTCCTTTCCTTATTGCATAATACTAAATATCTGTCAAGATCAGGTTATCAGGACATACAGGTTTGGTACAGAGTTGGGCTATGCTTCAATCCATTTCAGAAGTGGGACCCACAAAATACCCTAAACCACTACCACCTACCTAGATCTAAACATTTCTACCTTAAAATTCCAGTTTAAGATTAAAATTAAATTGACTATCTTATTTAATATCTGAAGTGTCTATAACTCAGCTCTCCTCAATAAGGCTCATGCAGTATTATCTGTCCCACCAAAACTCCAACTTCGGGAGGAGGGGTGTAAATCAGGAACTGGGATATCATAACTTCTCTTAAAAAAAAAAGTGGAAGAAAAACTGCAGTCAGTTATAATGGCAAGGTCCCAGAATGCATTACAAGCTGGCATCCTCTCAGACCGACCATGCCTCAATTAAATACTCTTAAAAAATTTAAAGCAGACGTTAAAGAATAATTACTTGTTTTAACTATAATCCATTGTACCAATATGAGTATCATGTAGGGCGATGCGTCTGATGAAGTGGGTAGTCACCCACGAAAGCTTATGCTAGTCTTTAAGGTGCCACAGGACTCTGTTGCTTTTTGAAGACCATCCAGTTTACCATGTTAACCCAGTTAGATTTTTTTGGTCATGTTTTGTGTATAAAAAGAAAACACACACTCAAATGACCAATGTCTTATAGTTTTACAATTTATTATCTGGAAATTCCCAAACCAGTGACTAGCCTAAATGCTGCACAATAAAAGTTATGATATTAAGTGCTATCCTAAATGATTAAAGGTTTTAAGGACCCAAATGGCAAACACTTTGGGCCAAAACAGCAGATGAGGATCTGCCCCTTTAAGTTCTAAAATTCTACAAATTATAAAAGGCAGATGCAACAGGTAAAGTTTGTCAGATGTTATGATGAATCTAGGCTCCAACCAATCTGAATGTCAATAAAATGAAAATTCCTGAAGAAAGAGGCAACAGGAGGACAACTTCAAAAGCTACTGATGGAGTAATTTTTGTAGCATTTGTCTATCTTGTTTATACTCCTAACAGAGGGCCTTTAACAGACTTTAATTTGATTTAAAAGTAGGTCTTGTTTCTAACAGTTTGACCTCCTAGTGTAGAGGGAACTAAACTGCTTTTAAAATAAGTTTAGAAAAAGTGTAACTATGATTCAGGTGACAGCTTAACAATAAACTCATCTTTTCACTGTCAGTAAACCATAAACATTCAAAAACATGAAGGCCTCAAACTCTTTACAGTAATTGGAATGGATTTAAAACTTCAAAAATGTTCTGATGTTTTTATTTACCTTTTAGTTTTTGTGCCTTTAGGGTTTATGTTTAAGCTTTTCTCCACAAATGTGAGGTCTAGGAACTTTTCTTTTTTTTAGAAAAAAATAAATAAAGCAATAAAAAGAGTTAAACATAATCACTTAACTCTAAGAGATTAAGGCTGTAAGAAGAAACACCAAAGATTACAAGACTTGCAATGAAATCATGAGAGTTTGCAACACTGTGACTAAAATATCCACTTGGCCTTCCCAGTTTCAAAAATGTGTTTCCCTCATTAATTCTGCAGTAAGGCCATTTAAAGGACAACCTGTTTAATATTAATTTTGTTCAAGCTTTAAACAAATATTTAGGTCATTTTTACCTGGGTCAGCAGATTAGT
The DNA here is from genome assembly GCF_007399415.2 of Gopherus evgoodei. Taxonomy (NCBI): domain Eukaryota; kingdom Metazoa; phylum Chordata; order Testudines; family Testudinidae; genus Gopherus; species Gopherus evgoodei. The sequence goes on from NC_044322.1 coordinate 300,006,881, forward strand.
GATGACAACCTACTGAACTACTTTTTTCACCAAACCATATACCCTGGGCTCAAAAGTGTTTCAGAGACCAACCACATGCAAGAACTCACTGTTAGCAACCATTTACTTATGGTTATAAAAAGCCACCTTCCCCACCCACAAAACCTTTATTGTATTGCCTTGTCAAAGTGTCACCAATGAGCTCCCCCCACCTCCAACTAGCTCAGCAGTTTGAGCACTGACCTACTAAATCCAGGATTGTGAGTTTAATCCCTGATGGGGCCATTTAGGGATCTGGAGCAAAAATCTGTCAGGGACAGTACTTGGTCCTGCTGTGAAGGAAGGAGACTGGACTTGATAACCTTTCAAGGTCCCTTCCAGTTCTATGAGATAGGTAAAAAGCACTTGGAATTACTAGGAAAGGGAACCAGGTTTGGAAGACTCACCCAACACACTTTTTCAGGCAGGTTAGTTATGTGCGTAAGCATAAGACTGTCGGAAATGCCTATTAGAAGAAATAATTTACACTCATAGGACAGAGAACAAATATGTGTTTATAATTGGAGGTGCATAATTGGCCTGCATCCTTATCAGTTTAAGGAGGCAAGGTGGCAGCCCATGGCAAGCTTCAGCAATCGGTGCTTTGTAAACAGACAGACATGCTAGGGTACCTGAACACCATGAGGTCTGGTCAACATAACTACACCACCCAGTGGCGTGAAAAATCCACACTCCTAAGCACCATAGCTATGCTGACCTACCCTCAGTTGAGACACAACTAGGACAACGACTTGGTCTTCTTGTTGTACATAGGCATAGATGTATATTACTTATTTATACTAATATTTAACAGTCCTCCAACTAAGATCAGGGCTCCACTGTGATAGCTGTTGTGCAACACATATTAAGCGATAGTCCCTATTCTGAAGGTATAAAATGTGGCACGGAAGGAAAGGCAACAGACATATAAGGTGGTGAGTGACATCAATGGCAGAGGAGTGGGGTTGGGTTTATGCACAAAAGGACAAGGGCAGAGAAGGAGGGAGGATAAGATTTAAACAGTGCTTTCATGGTAAGGAAAAAGAGCTCTAACGTGATGCAGTACACAAGGGGGACCTAGCAACTACAGAAGTAATTCTTAGCATCTGTCTTCTGTGTGGAATGCAGCAATATGGATGTCAAGAAGGCTGGGGAAGAGGCACTTATAGTAGTCAAAGTAGTAAATAAGGTGTGACACTGTATGGAATATGGATGACCGCAATGAATCTTACAATAGGTGCATGTAAGGTATTAGTGGAAAAGTTATGATTTGCTAAATATGCTTATTTATATGCATCATCTTTGTATTGCAAGCTATAAATGTGTGTGACATATTGATATCTCAAATATGTGCTGTGGATCTGGGTGACACACCAAAACAGATTGGCATCAACACTATCCAGCCTGTTTAATGGCCCATCAAGGGCACTCAGCTGTATAATGAACCTACTGAGAGAAGCTGTGACTACACCTATCAGTCTGCAGGACATACAGGGACATCCCTGTGGACAGGGGATTTCAAGTGCTTTTCCACATGCTGAGAGCTTGTGTTTGGGACAGAGGATGTACAAGCCACACAGCATAGGATATAAAAAGGCAGATGCATCTTCTCCATTTTGTCTTCAAATCTGCTTCTCACCTTGGAGTAATTTCTCTACAAACTGAAGCTTTGAACAAAGGACTGATACAACCATCCAAACTTTGCATGTGTTCCAAAGGGACTTTACAAGACAGCAAACTCACTAATGCTGGTAAGAACCTGAAATATGGACTGTGAAGTCATATATATGTATCTGATTGTGTTGACCATTTAACTACTCTCTTCTCTTTTTTTATTTACAATAAAACCTTTAGTTTTAGATACTAAAGGATTGACTGGTAGTGTGGTATTTTGGGTAAGATCCAAATTAGTCTCGATCTGGTAATGTGGCTGGCCTTTCTGGGATCAGAAGAACAGTGTGTAGCATCTAGAGTTTTAAATAGGTCTAATAAAGTGAGAAGTTATTTGCTGATTGGGAGCCAGAGACTGGAATGGAGTAAAGGGGGCTGTGAGATCCCCCCTTTTTTTTTTAAGCTTCTTGATAACAAGTATGAGGGATCAGGAGTTCAGTTTGAGACTGACTAGTGACTGACTAGTTTGGGGAGAATCTGCTCTCCTTTTTGTCTGCTCTGACCTTGGCATTTTCGGTGTGGGCTACCCTGACACCTCAAGTCACATACGGGCCTGAACGAGAGCTTTAGCTGTGAAGATAAAAAGAAAGGACTCATCTTGGAGAAAGAAGCATCTGTATTTGGACAAAAAACATGTGCAGGTCCAGGGAGAGAATGTAACCAAAGACAACTCGCAGGTTACTGGCCTGAGTGACAGGGATAGGATGATGGTATTTGTCAGCAGTGATTGAGAATGGTGAGGGAATGAGCAGAGATTGGAAGGGAAGAGGAGTTCAGTTTAGGCCACAAATACCCAAATAAATCTGTTAGGCTTTACGGTTCCACTGGCCTCCTCGTTGTTTTTGTGGATACAGACTAACATGGCTACCCTCTAATAGTTGTACAGTTCTTACCGCTGAGGAGGATTAGATTTATTTTTCAGTTACCATTTTTGCTGTAATTTAAAAGTAATATTCTCTAGATTAAGGAAATCATTACATCTGCAAATCAATATTTGAAATAATATTTAATACAGTCCATCAGACAAAAACCTCAAAAGTGTGAAACATTCTGTAGCCTTAATGCTTGGCTAAAAAAAACTAAAATATAAGTGACACTGAGTACAGCTAGAGGATTTATTTTTTGTTTTTTAAAAACAATTTTTTTAATATTTACATTTGCACTTTTAAACACTTATTTTAAAAAAGAAAAGTATTTAATATAAATACAACTCTCTAAAATGTCAGAAGAATTTTAACATTCTTCTCTGAAGTAGTCCTAGTCCTCCCTGTGTTGCTTGGTATCTTAATTTGCCTTTGGTTTCAAAACTGTAGGCTTGCCAAGAACTATTCCTTTCAAAACCTCAGGAATTCCATTACTAGTTTTAAGCTAAATTAAAGGAAAATAGAAGCATTCAACGCATGGCAAAACTATGTACAAAGTGTTTGTTGATAGTCATAAATAGACTGAAAAATTTAGACATGTCTGAAAGACAACTGCTGTATAGTCAGCTCTGTTTTGCTCTGCTATGCAACTAAATAAAGAACTATTGCTGATACTTGAAGTAAGCTCAGCGTACGATGCATTTGTACTGAACTGGAATATAGCAAACACTAGATCATTCATTCTTCACTTGAAACAGTTTATATATAAAACCGTAGTTTGCATTTCTGTGAAGTACAGCGGGAGTTCCTCTAAAATTATTGCTTCAATGTCTTCATGTGGGGCAAAGGTGTCACTAGTTTCTAAAGACATAGCAAAAACAGCCAACTCTCCATCACATTCAAGATTTCCTCTAGAACTCTTGTTCTACCACACAAAAAATAAAATAAAGCCATTCCATACTAGGAATACTTGTACAATTAAGGAAATGTTGTCAACTAGCATGAAGATGAAAATATAATTGTCGGGTTCTTAACTAGAATTATATTGATTATTGACATCTATATTTTAACATTTAAGTACAATCATCCAAATGTTTAAGCAATTCATTATAATCATTATTAGTAATTGTATAGCAGTAATGCTGAAAAGTCTCCATCCAGAGTGGGATGACATTGTGCTAGATGCTGTACAAACACATTGGAAGGCATGGCCTCGCCCCCAAAGTGTTTACAGACCAACTTGCTTGAAAAATAATGTTTGCAGTTATAGGATCAATCAAGGATAAGCAATTTGGCAAATAAGTCTGTGGGGTGACATAACAGTTTGTTGGACCACACCATAGTAATCACCACAATTATCAGCAAGGCAACATGATTTAAATTCCAGCTCTGAAGACAGGTTAAAGAACTTTGATTATCTGTTGCAAACTACAGAATTCCAGCTTCCAGCATACCAGGATAGAGGGTCCATTTTCTCTTTGAAAGAGAAGCAGGAAATTACAGCAACTTTTCACCATTGAGCCAGCACACAGTAATGGATCAGTGGTTTACACTAACCAGCATCTGCTGTATGAATGACTGCAGCAGCATCTTAGCTCTGCCAGTACCAATACCACCATGAAGAAAAAACAACGGAGAGGAGTCAAGGAAAAAGAAGGTCTTTTCTTAGAACTAAAAATGTGATGATCAAACCCCTCTTGAATTTGAGTAGTCATCCAAAAAACTTGCAGTATTACAAATATGCCAACTGCCATATAGTACTTGGCTTTTATAATAGGTATAGATATTTCAAAGAAGTAGTAGTTCTGAAGCACATTTTCCTGAACAAAAGTCACAAAATCAAATATACACAGAAAGAAATCTGAATACCTGAAAAAAAGCCAAATGCTTATTAAACATAAGCTTAAAAAAAATGAAATTTACATCCAACAAACTCATTCACTTGCAGTAGAGAATATTTCCTCTTTGACTTACTATATAGTGTGAAAGAGAAGGTAGATAAAACCTAAAAATGTACTTGAGACCTTGATTCAGAAGTGTACTGTAATAGAACTGTTTCCATACAAACCAGGCATCATTAACTTAAAAGCAAATCAGTGACATGTGGGAACAGAACTCAGGTCTTGACACCCAATTCTCTGCTCCAATCATTGAACCACGCTCATGGATTTGACAGCACCTTGGGTAAAGGCAAAACAAGTTGTGTGGGTAACAGATGTGATGTCCTAGACAGAAAGGCAGCAGCTGGTCACAACAATGTGGGAGCACCACTCTGTCTTCACCAAGCAGTGTGCACGATATTGTCATGGCCAACCACACCAAAATCATGAGCCAAGCCCCCAAACAAATGAGATTTTTAAAAATAAATAAATGCAGGGTTCTTTTTATTTACCCTTTGGTTTTTGAGTCATTAGCATTCATATTTCCCAACTCTTCTCCCCAACCATGACAACTAGAAACTTTTGTTTTGCAATTCAGCTAGAAGCAATGAAGTGGTAAGAGCAGAAGATAGTGGTATGCCAGAGAATACATCGCAGATCCAAGTATAAAAAGAATGACTTCGTATACACTGATTACAACAGAAAAAGTCTAACTGAAAATTTTAAATCCATCCCCCTTAAATATTTTTTATAGTGGAACAGTATAGAGCTCCTATATTTCAAGTTCCAGGCAATCAGAATATTAACTTCTGTCTATACCAAGAAATTTGACCATCGTTGACAACGGTTTCTCTGTGTATGTGAAAGAGTTAAGGTGATTGCCATCTTCAGAATAATGGAAATGGTTATGTAATCAATTTTACTGAGAGAGACAGACAGACAGAGAGCACATACACACACCCCTTTACTACACTGTAAAGTCTTACCATTTCCTTGGTAGACGTTTAATTCACTGCTGCATCTGCCATAAATGCTAAACTAAGAGTCATTTTTTCAGGAACCTATTTGCATTATGAACGATCACTGCCAAAATACAAACCACTCTAATGTTAATTCATAGAAAATTGTAACAAATGTACCAACACAGTAAAAAGGTCAACTTATACTGAAGCCTCTTATTAATTTAGGGGGTAGGGATGGTGTGATTCTTCATGCCTTTAAGAACATGCAGATATTCAACAGATTTGTCCCTCCTAACCTCACCACCAGAAGTTTCTCAGTTAAACCAATTAAAGCCAGTGTGTCAAACATAATGCCCAGGGGCTGGATATGGTCTGCTTGATGTATTTACATTTCCCACAGGACATGCTCAGACTGTGTTGAATTTCAGCTCTCTTCCTTTAAATAAGTTCCTAACCCTAACAGTTTAAAAAAAAAAAAAAGTTTGTAAATGTGAACTTAGCCAAACTGCTGCAATGATGGGTGCCTGAGTCTTCAGACAGCTGGAAACTGACTGAGGAGCATGAACTCCCCTTCTTTCTATTAATCTCATGGGGGGGGGGGCGCCTGGGGCAGTGCCTGGTGACTCAGATCTAAAATCCAGTGACAACATTTCAGTGTCAACATAAACTATTTTTAGCTGATCCTTTTCATGGATAGAATGGGGAAGGGGGTGTGGGAGGTAAGCTCACAAGGAGGTGGGAAGGGGAGTTGCTTCAGGTAGGGAAATGCAAAGGGAAAAAAACAGAGTAAACAGACAGGGAAGATGAAGAGAGAAAGAAAGGAGATGGTGGGGGAGGGAACAGAAGGCAGAAACAGTGGCTCTAAAATGGGGGCATATTTTTCCTACTGAATGTTGCTGAATGAGACAATAAGGTACTAAATGAAGAATACCTAAGTTTAGTTACTACAAAAAGGCAAATCCTTCCCTTGATCTCATTGCAAAGCTCCTAGTGACATCAATGTTTGACTGCTCTGGATCAAGAAGAGTCTGAAGTCCTCTATTTATGCCCCAGATCATGAACCATGATTTAATATGCAATTCAGCCTCCTGAGCCAAATGAGTTTGACACCCCAGAATTAAAGAGATGTAGTATTTTTCAGTCTAAGATGGCTAAAATGTTTACCAAAACCTTACACAAATAGAGCTCTATTCATGATTTTAGTAAGTTAAAAAATAAACTTGTTTCAATTAAAGTTTAAGTGTTGTCCTAAATTTTGGGAAACTTAACATCTGCTGGTGTGCAAAACCCAGAAAATGAAATCTACAAACTGATCAACTTCACTCTTTTAGTTTCATTCTCCATGTTGAATAAAATGCAAAACAGCAGCAGCGTAAATGTTGAGTTAACTATTACACCCCTAGCTGAGAGATCCAAATAGTCACAGCTCAAATTTGGCTGTAGTTTTTTAACATGCCGAACATCCAAGCAAGGCCCTATGCACCATTTATGCCCACTTCAACTCCAAATTAAAGTTATATGAGATTTAAATGTTGCTTTAGGAAGTGCCCTGTTAACTGGCCCCTCTAATCAGGCATGAATTTCATCCACTATCTTAAGAGCTGCATTCTTTAAACTATAAGGCCTGATCCATTGCTCACTGCAGTAAATGGAAATGAACTGATTTCAAGGAGTTCTGAATTGCACACTTAGCAAAATGGATGTAATTGCATTCATAATTAATTTGGAATCACCAAGAAATCTCTAAGAGTACTGAATAAGAATAAAGAATATATACAGCAAGATTAAATTACGTTACGAAAAGTAACTATTATTTTTAGAACATTAGATTTAGCAGGGTATAATTTCCAGGTAGTTCACTGACTGAGCACAAACAACAGTACAGATCACAGAATAGAATAATGTATAATCATATCAATTCAAACAGACAAAATCCTGCAAATTTACATGCTTAATTTTACGTACTCGAGTAGCCAGACTGACTTCAAAGGAACTAATGTGTAAAATTAAGCACATATGTAAAAGCATTTGCAGGACAGATTATACAAACACAAATGTTAATATAATATATTAAGTGTCAAATATTTTATTTTTCCTGACAAAAATGATTGGCAATACTTAACTAACAGACAGGGGGAATTTGCCACTATAAATATATTTCAGTTAGCTATGTCTTTTCATATATGTACCAAAAAGTAATCCTGTATGTACACATCTTGAAAATCCCCTCCCCACTACCTACGTCAGATGACTCTGTTATTTGTCACATACCAGTCTGAGTGCTAAATTACTTTTAGTCTCAAAGTACTGCTTGCGACAGCTCTGCAGAGGGATGACCCTGGGAAGGATCAGGTTGTCCTCTAATGAACTGATTAGCCTTGCTACAGTGAGCATACATAATTCCACCAAATACAGCAAATTTTCAGGTAAAATTAAACTAAACTTCTTTCCTCCACACTCATTTCAAATCTGAAGTCTTGACAACCTTACAAGGAGATGCCTCACAGAAAAATTGCAGTATAATCTTAAACAACTAAATTGACTACCTTGTGTTTAAAATAAACAAGCATGAAAGTAAGCAAAAATCACGGAAAGAAGTTTAGCTAGACATATATTTGCAGGAATATTGTTTCAATAAGCATTTTCAATTTTTCTTGACACAGTCAAATAAGGAAGGGAACGAAATGTATTAATATTAGTATTGTACTGGCAAATTTATTCCAGTATGAACACATATTTCTTTTTAAACAAAAACAAAAAACAGCAAGTACATTTATAAAGTACTGTATGTTTTCAGTGCAGTATTTAACTGAGGAAAATGTACAACAGAGTCAACTTGCAGAATTCATGCTGACTTCAGTAGGAATACAGGGCATTTACTGGATCTGAACCCACATGTCTTAATACCAAAGCATCGCAAATGCACCACTAAAAAATTGCAATACTTTACACAGCTCATCATCTCCCAAAAAGAAAAAAAATGACAACATAGTTACCAGATCATAAAAGTGGTATTTTAATGTAGAAGGACTACGAATATTTTAAGGCTGTTTCAGACCAAAATAAGTTATTTAGAAAAGCTATATGCACATTACACTAAATGTCACTTACGTATTAGTGTTTCATTCAAAAGAGTTAAGAGGTTTTAGAGGAGTATATTTACAAAAGAGTCATTAGGAAATGAAATCATCAGAAAAAACTACTAATACAAAATATTGTGGTTACAGTGTAAAAAATGACAAATACAAAACTCTTCCCAATGTTAAGCCTAACTTCTATTATGTACATGCACCACAACTGAAAGGTACATCATTCTATAACTAAGTGTCAAATAAAATGTCAAGTGATACCTGAATATGATCATTGGTTTCTATGGATTGACAATGAAAGGAAGATTAAAATTAGCTAAGAATTTTCTCAAAATGTTAAAATTCAGTATTGCAGACATAGCACTTACAAAATTGCAAAACTGTCATAGAACTGATTTAAACAAAAAGCTGGTCTAAACCTTAGCTATAGCAGACCTGGTGGTCCACTATAATTAACTAGGATGTGAGACACCATTTGCACTGTTTCTAACCTTCTGAGGCCAATCCCCACAAAACTAATCCTTGCAGGAGATTACAAAAAGGGAATTTTCTACTTGAAATATATTCCATTAGGTATAACTTTTAATATATTTTCACTCATAGAGGCTCATTTTGGGGAAATTTTCAGAATCCCCTCCCCATATATCAGACACTTCCACTATTTTGGCACTAACTCATCAATCTAGCCAAACTCAGAATTAGTTTTGAGAGTCAGGACCAGTACCTTTAAAGTTCTAGGACTATTGGGCATCCTGGAGTTAATACACCACAATCTGGGACATGCAATAGCAAATATACTATCCTAAAATGCACATTATAGAAGCAGTCATAGCTACAGAGGGAACCTTGACAGGACAGGACCGGGTAAGGCTGACCCAGCAGGCAAATCAGCTGGTGAATAGTCTGCAAGCCCAGAGACCAGACCACATCACACAGGAGCTGACTCCAGTAAGCCCACACTCGAAACAGCTTTTAGGGCTCACCTCTGTTTTTACAGACATTTCTCACCTCCCTCAACTCCTCCCCCCACACACTCCACCTCCACCGGCAACACACACAACGGCAGGTTAGCCCCCCCCCGCAAACCCAACCCCTCACCCGAGCCCTACACGGCGATGGTCTCCAGCCCTACACTCACATCAGCGACTTGCCAACCCCACGCTCGGCCCCCCAAGCACGATGGCAGGTCCCCCTCCCGGCCACTGACAGAAACACGTCCCCAGCCCGGCCCCCCTCTCCCAGCGGCTCGTCTCTCCCCAAGGGACGCCCAGAACAGGGCCAGTACGGAGCAGCGGCTCCCGCAGCCCAGGACTCTCCAGCTAGCACCAGTCACCGCCAGGAAGAGCCGAGCCGAGCCGAGCCGGGCCCCAGGACGCTGCGCCCCCCGCCCCCAGAAGCCGGCTGCGGGCACCCGGGGGAAGGCGCCGGGCCCTGTCCAGCACTTACGTCTCCATGAACCCAGGACTGGCCGCGAAACCGGCAGAGGCGGGACCAGACCGGACCGGGCCGAGCTTCCAGGGCCGGGGAGACCGCAGCGCTCTGTCCTTCCACAGCCCCGGGAACAACCGCAACTCTCGATAGCTGTAGCAGCGGGGCCTCGCTCTGGGCCGGACTGTGCCCGGGACAACTTCCGGGGTAAGCCCCACAACTTCTTCCGGGGCCAGGGAAGGGGTGTGATTCTGGGATGGGACTGGGGGCGTCTATGGCAGGGAGAGCCATGGGCTCACGCGGGGCGGGAGGAGCCGCTCATTGGGAGCACGCGCTTGGGTAGCTGGGGCCTCGCTCTCGCGCTAACCGTTTATCCCAAATGCTGCCTGCCGGAGCTAATTTACATATTCCTGCGTAACCCCGAACTCGCGTGCGCGGGCGGTCGTGCGGGCTGAGCCTGCCCTCCGCACCCCACCTGGGGTCGGGCGGGCCCCGAGCGCTGCCGTGTCACTGCCCCGCTGGCGCAGCCTGACTCTCGCCGCGCACTGTAGTGAGGCGCTTGGGCTGTGAGGGGGTCTGCTGGGTCATCGCATGCAGGAGCCGCCCCAGGAGACTCCGATCCTCGCGGCCTATTGCGAGCTGACGGTGGCTTTGGCGGTGTGAAAGTCGCAGCCCACACCTCAAGGAAATTGCTAAAGAAAACAGCCAAGGGGCCTGGGAGGAAGAACTAGGGATTTTGCGTGTGTCAGTTACTGTTCTCTGCTGGGCACCAGAGAAGTGCGCTGCCAGGGCCCATTCCTGAGAAGGGCTGCCCGAAGTTTCCTCGTAGAAACTTGCTGACTTTTTGCGCGTTTGAAAAGATGAGGCACAAGGGTTTTAATTTGCTTTTTCATTACTTGTGAGTGGGCACCAAGAAGTTGTTTTCTGTAGTGTTTGGATGTTATTTTATTAATTTCAGACACTGTAAAAATGTATCTTCGTGTTCTTTTTTAAATGTTGATGTATGTAAAATTATAAAGAGGGAGCAATATAGTTAATAAAAGAGAAGAGGCAAAAGGAGGAATGATGAAAATAGAAACGATGGGTATGTCTACAGTGCAGGAGACCCCACTCAGCTAGCTTCAGAGCTGTTTAATTGTGTAGAGCAGTAGTTCTCAGTCAGGTACCCTGGAGGTATTCAGAGATGCTCTAAGGAGTATATCAACTCATCTAGGTATTTCCTTAGTTTTACAACAGGATATGTTAAAAAGCACTAGCAAAGTCAGTACAAACTAATGGCATGGCTACACTTGCAGATGTAGAACACTGAGAGTTAAACCAGCCCTTGGACAGCGCAGTAGGGAAAGTGCTGCAGTGTGTCCACACTCTCAGCTGCAAGCGCACTGGTGTGGCCACATTTGCAGCAGCATTGGGAGTGGTGCATTATGGGCAGCTATCCCACAGAGCACCTCTTCCCATTCTGGCGCTGTGGCTTGTGGGAAGGTTGCGGGGGGCGGGCAGGGCATTCTGGGTCCTGTCCTAATGCCCCATGATGCATCTCTTTACATCCCAGCAATCCCTGTGCTTCCATCCACATTTGGCACCATCTTTCAACATTCTTTGTACTGCACGCTCTGTCTTCCCTTTCAGTCTGCGGGAATGGATCCTGAAGTGCTGAGGAATATGCTAATGGGTCTCACCAGCACATCATGTTTGGCAGTCGAATTACTCCTTAAGCTACAAACTGACAGTGAGGGGTCCGATAATATTGACTTGCGTAACACATATGACACAAGATTGCTTGTGGCATTCACGGACATGCTCACCACCATGGAATGCCACCTTTGGGCTCGAGAAACAACCACTGAGTGGTGGGACCACATTGTCATGCAAGTCTGGGATGACGAGCAGTGGCTGCAGAACTTTTGGATGAGAAAAGCCACTTTCATAGGACTGTGATGAGCTCACCCCCACCCTGTGGCACAAAGACATGAGACTGAGAGCTGCCCTGCTGGTGGAGAAGAGGGTAGTGTGATGGGTTGGCTCACAGAAACCCCCTTGGGATCTGCCAACTGATGTGCCAAGACTACCTCTGCTCCTGTTTTCCCTGCCAGCTCAGGACTCCAGCACCTTGTCTTGCTGAGCCAGAACTCCCGTCTGCTCCAGCACAGACACGGGGTCTGAATTACCTGCCCCAAAGCTGCAGGTTTACCTGAAAACAGCTCACAGAAGTGTGCTTGTCTTTAGCACTCAGATGCCCAATTCCCAATGGGGTCTAAACCGAAATAAATCCGTTTTACCCTGTATAAAGTGTATGCAGGGTAAATTCATAAATTGTTCGCCCTCTATAACACTGATAGAGAGATATGCACAGTTGTTTGCTCCCTCGGGTATTAATACATACTCTGAGTTAATAAGTAAAAAATGATTTTATTAAATACAGAAAGTAGAATTTAAGTGGTTCCAAGTAGTAACAAACAGAACAAAGTAAGTCACCAAGCAAAATAAAATAAAATGCGCAAATCTATGTCTAATTGAACTGAATACAGATAATCTCACCCCCTGAGATGCTTCAGTAAGTTTTTTTTCTCAGACTGGGCACCTTCCAGACCTGGGCACAATTCTTTCCCCTGGAACAGTTCTTGTTCCAGCTCAGGTGATAGCTAGGGGATTCTTCATGATGGCTCTTCTCCCTCTTTGTTCTCTTCCACCCCTTTATATATCCTTTGCATAAGGTGGGAATCCTTTTGTCCCTCTCTGAGTTCCCACCCCTCCTCAATGGAAAGACACTAGGTTAAAGATGAATTCCAGTTCAGGTGACATGATCACATGTCACTGCAGGACTTCATTACCCACTTGCCAGCACACATGTATACAGGAAGACACAGGTAAATACAGCCATTTACAGACAATGGTCCTAGTTAATGGGAGTCATCAAGATTCCAAACCACCATTAATGGCCCACACTTTGCATAATTACAATAGGCCCTCAGAGTTATATTTCATATTTCTAGTTTCAGGTACAAGAGTGGTACATTTATACAAATAGGATAACCACACTCAGTAGATTATAAGCTTTGTAATGATACAAGAGACCTTTTGCATGAAGCATGTCTCCGTTACATTATATTCACTTATTAAATTTTTGTAAAACCATCACAGGTGGTTATTGCAATCTGGAAGCTGGCAACTCCACACGGCTACCCATCGGTCACTAACCAGTTTGGAGTGGGAAAGTCGACTGTTGGAATCTTGTTGATGCAAGTTTTGCAGAGCCATTAATCGCATCCTGCTCAGAAGAACTGTGACTCTGGGTAACGTGCATGACATTGTGGCTGACTTTGCGCAATGAGATTCCCTAACTAGAGAGACGATAGTTGGGATGCATATTCCAATTCTGGCACCCGGCCACCTAGCTGCTGAATATGTTAATCAGAAGGGGTATTTCTCTATGGTTCTCCAGGCGCTTGTGGATCACCATGGGCGCTTCATTGACGTTAACTCAGACTGGCCCGGAAAGGTCCATGATGCACGCATCTTTCGGAACACTGGCCTGTTCAGGAAGCTGCAAGCAGGGACATTTTTTCCAGACCAAAAGATCACCTTAGGAGAAGTAAAAATGCCCATTGTGATCCTTGGAGACCTCGCTTACCCTTTAATGCTGTAGCTCATGAAACCCTTCATAGGGAGCCTTGACCGCAGCAAGGAGCGATTCAACAACAGGCTGAGTCGGTGCAGAAAGACTGTGGAGTGTGCTTTTGGCCATTTAAAGGGCCACTGGCACTCTCTGTATGGGAAGCTGGACCTGGCTGATGACATCCCCGCAGTTATATCCGCATGCTGTACCCTCCATAACATTTGTGAAGAGAAGGGTGAAAGATTCATTCAGGCATGAAACTTGGAGGTTCAACACTTGGGAGGCTGAATTTGAACAGCCAGAGAGCCGGGCTATTAGAGGGGCATAGCGCCGGGCTGCAAGGATTAGGGATATCTTGAGGGAGCAATTTGAGGCTGAAAGCCACCAGAAATGTTTGTTGCCCTGCACGGGAGTGAAGTGCAGCGGTTCCAATGTTAGTAGGAATCTGTGCTTGCCACACTGACTTGCAGTGCCTATTGCTTTCCTGGGCTAAGGTATCTTTTACTTAATGCATTAATAAAGAATTTTTCAAAGCCATTTATTTAAAAGAAAATTCATTTATTGAAAAGAAACACAACTGCTTGGGAAACAGAAAGGGCAAAGGGTGGGGAACGGTTCAATCACAGATTTGCGTATGTCCTGTTCTCATACTCAGCCTTCCTGTCTGGAGTGCTGTGCAATGAGCACTGCACTTCAGGCTGGCTAAAATGCATGATGATGGGGGTTGAGTGCAGTGGGTAAGGGTCATAGTTTACAGGGCTGGGTGGTGAAGCTACAGGTGTAGGAGACAGCTGGTGGCGATAAGAATCCAGATGTTGGGGAAAGTGGGTTGGCAGTGACATGGGGGTACAAGGGAAAGAGTTTTGAGACAAGGGCTGCAGTGGGGGGGTGGGCACACTAGTGCTCCAGTTGCATGACTACAAGCGCCTGGATCAAGTCCGCTTGGCGCTCCATAATGCTTATCAGCCACTCTATGCTGTGGTGCTGGTGCTCCGTGCTTTGGTGCCGGAGTGCCACATTCTGCTGGTGGAACCTCCTTTCACTCTTCCTCCACTCCTGCACTTCTTGATTTTTATGAAGGGACTGCTGCATTATTTCATGCAGCATATCTTCTTTGCTTCTGTGTGGCCTCTTCCTAATTTTTTGGAGTCTTTTGGAGGGTGGTAAGATGGACGGCTGAGATCTCAAGGTTGCATCTGTAAAGGCAAAATGCAACACTTAACAGAGGCATCATTGTTCCCACCAGACAGGGCAATGATTTGCCTGTACTTAAAGACAAGCACAGTCTACGCAATAGCAGAATTTGCCCGTCCCAAAGCGAGCGCGCACAACTCACAGGAACCCCAAAATGGTGAATAAGCACAGGGTCGAGGGGGACTGATTGTTTCACTGCCGTACTGTCCTCTGAGGTTCTATGCCTTGGGGAGAGCCAGCAGCTGAACACTGTCCCCACATTTTCCACAGGAGTTCATCCTGGAAGATATCTCACCGCTGAGCATAACCTGGGAAGCAAGGGAGTGTCTTCTACTACAATGTGGCTTCCGCCCTGGCCCATATGCAGCTTGCCTGTGTGCAGCAATGGTCTCTCTGCCCGTCACAGCACAGTGGTGCGGACATGTTAATCTTACTGGACAAGGAGCATAGTAGCACCCCCAAGGAACCTGTGCAAGTGCATTGCACAGCTTCTGGATGAGACCTTTGAAGAGATCACTTGAGGCCGATTACTGCGATGTGAGACGGCACATCAACGCCCTATTCCGCATCTAGGCATGCATGCAGCCCTAACCCTCCTCACCCCAAGAGCCCGCACCAAATAACTTCCTTCTCAAAATAAAAGCAGCTTACCGGGCACGTCCTCTGGTGTTTGTTCTTCCCCAAGCACCAGCCGCTGTGACTGGCTATCTTCCTCCTGGCTTGGGAACAGCTCCTGGCTGCATGCATCTAGGGATACCGGGGTGTCCTCCTCCTCCTCAGCACCCTAACTCCCGCTTTCCTCCTCCTCCTTCTCCTGCCTTGTTGAACTGGGCTCTGAAGTGTCCATGGTGGTCCTCAGAGTGGAGGTGGGGTTGTCCTCCAGTATTGTGTCCAGATCTTTGTAGAAATAGCAGGTCACGATGGCAGCACCAGAGCGGCAGTTTGCCTCATGGGCTTTGTGGTAGGCATTCTGCAGCTCCTTCACTTTAACGCTGTACTGCAGTGCGTCCCAGTCATGGCCGCTTTCCATCATGTCCCTTGATATGTGCTAGAAGGTATTGTAATTCCTACAGCTGGAGCACAGCTGGGACTGAATAGCTCCCTCCCCCCAAACACTGATGAGGTCCAGCACCTTGCCATTGCACCATACTGGGGATCACCTGGTGCGTGGAGGCATGGTCACCTGGAAAGATGTGCTGAGAGCAATCCACGTCTTGCTGAGCAAACAGGAAAGGGATTTTCAAAATTCCCAGAGAATGTAAAGGGTGGGTCTGACGGTTGGTCACCTGAGGGCAGGACAGTAGAGTTCAAAGTGATGACCAGAGTAGCTAGAACAGGGATTGTGGAACACTTTTGGAGGCCGATCAGAGCTCATTAGCAAACCAGGGTGTCCACACTGGCGCTGCGGTGCTCCAGCCAGGGCGCACCAAGTGTTATGCCTCTCACGGAGGTGGATTACCAGGAGTGCTCCAGACACGGAGTCAGAGCACTCTACGTGCCTTGCCAGTGTGGATGCGTCGTGAGTTAGAGCTCACGGGGCTGCTTTAATGTGCTCTAACTCACAAGTGTAGCCATGCCCAATAATTTCATACAATTATTTGTTTATGCTGCTCTATATACTATATTATACTGTAAAGTAACATGTATACGCACTGTATTACACATGTCCTATGTCATTTACTTATGCACACAAGCATATTAACGAAATTTAAGTTGTCATGGAGTGTATGCAGTTGCAAAATAAAAATGGACAGATTTTTTTAAAACAAGGAGCTGGCAGCAGTGGTGGTGGCCACACTGAAAATAGTAAGAAAATGAAAACGACTGAAAAAAAAATTGTTGCTTCTGCAAGGAATCTATTGCTTTTGGATTCACATCTACAAATAGCAATCCACTTCAAGCTTTGTGTTTCCTTTGCAAATAAACTCTGTCAAATAACGGTATGAAGCTGGCACATTTGCAATGACATTTGAAGACAAAACAACCTGTGTATGCGGATAAGCCAGTAGATTTTTTCAAAGAAAGCTTTGAGTTCCAGACTTGCCAGCTTAAAATTAAAAAAACTTTTGTAAGCACTATGGCATCTTCAAGCAGTGCAATTAGTTGAGAACTACTGGTGTAGGAAGGTTCCAGCTCTGGCTTCAGCCTGAGCTTTGGACTCTCTCACCTTGCAGGGTCCTAGAGCCTTGGTGCCAGCCCAAACACTGCAATTAAACAGTCCCTTAGCCCAAGCCTGCATGAGCCAGCCATGGGTTTTTAATTGCAGTGTAGACATACACAAAAAAGAGTCAAAGGCAATGTGCACTCCACTATTTCTTGTGCTTGTCTAACCCACACACCTGGGCAAGAGCAGCGAGTTGTATGGGCCCCTGGTGCCCAATATGAGAGCAGGGGGCCCAGCTCCACCAAAGTTCTGAGCCAGATCCCTCCCCCGTCCTGGCCTGCCACTCTGCGCACCTCCCCGGGAGCGTCCCCTCTGGCCATGCCTGCTGTTCCCAGGCAATTTAAAAGGGCCTGGGGCCCCCGCCACCACCACCGGCAGCACAACGGGGCTAAGGCACCTTCCCCCACACTTCGCTTCTGGAAGCTGCCCTCCTCCCTCCTTCACTCAAACTTCCCCCCAGAGCCTTAGGTGGAGGAGAGGCAGAACTTGGACCCATTCTGGGCACCACCAAAAATTATACAAACTTGCCACCCCTGCTCCTGGGTGTGGTGTTCTGTCTCCTCTAGTGGCACCAAGACCACTGAGAGATTAATGAGTCTGCTACAGCCTTAGCTAACAGCTGCATGACTTTTAGCTCATGCAGTAGAGACCCATGCATTTAGCTCCAGAGGTCGCAGGTTCGATCCCACCCGCCGCCAACCAAGGTCTGTCGGTGTTAAATTTGCTACAGGCCCATAACCCCAGGCTATGTTACTAAAGTCCTCAATTCGTGATTTAAAGACTTCACGTTACAGAGAATCCACCATTTTCTTTAGTTCAAACATTCAAATGATCTGTGCCCCATGTTGCAGAGGAAGGTGGAAAAAACCCTAGGATCTCTGCCAATCTGACCTGGACACAGGCACCAGCTTCCTCTGGGCCTGGGGGTTGCTTAACCCCCTGCTCTACCCCAGGCCTCAACCCCACCTGACCCCTTCCTCCAACTCCCCGCCCCACCCCCCTATTCCCACCCATTCCTCCCCCTCCTCTGAGCATGCCCCATCCCCTGTTGTCCTCCCTCCCACCCACCAGTCCCCTCCCACCCCCCAGTGCATCCTGCATACTGAAAAACAGTTGATCGCAGCAGACAGGAGGCACAGGGAGGGAGGGGGAGGAGTTGATCAGCAGGGCCAACTGCAGACAGGAGGCGCTGGGTGGGGAGGGGTGAGCTGGCTGCCGGTGTGTGCTAAGCACCCACTAGTTTTTTTCTGTGGCTGCTCCAGGGCTGGCGCAGTATTTGTTTAAATGTTGGGCCACACCTAGATTATTTTTAATCTCCACCCTGTCCTCAGTGTTCTGCAGTCCACTTCTTTCCTTGTTTTCTTTTTATTTATATGACTAAAGAACATTTCACAATTGTTTTTAATTTCCTTTGCAAGATGCAGCTCTGCAAGATGCAGCTAAGGTAAAATTTTCTTTTTTGAGATCACACTCTTTCTACTTATAGATCATCCTGTAAGCAGGCTTGATCTTTACAATCTAATATGGACTATGAATGCGTGTGAAATTATTATTGCCTCTTTTGACTCAAACAGTTAGCCAATACTGAAGATCTTGCAGGTTTTTCTCTCAGGAGAAATTGATGATGGAAGGAAGCATTTCTTTGATGCAATCTTTTTTATTTGCAAAGAATGTACACCAAGTCCTGTTTCACCGAACAGAATAGGAAACAAACAACAGAAGGCAATTTCTTTGCACCCACTTCCAGCCTCATTCCAGCCAGCGCTCTGCCCCAAAAATTTGTCCTTCTATTAGGGCCACTCTACAAGTACTTATCTCACTGTCTCCTTGGCTTTCATGCTGCCTACTAAGTCTTGATCTGGTGGCTAACACCAACAAACAACAATATCCAGCTCCTGTGTTTTGCATTCAGCCCCCAGCAAAATCCCTCCACCCACCTAGCTCTGTAACTGACTGGACTTGCATGTGGCCTGTGTTTTGGGCAGTTGATCCTATTGTTTCAGCTATCTTACCCAAAAGGGAGCTTAACTTCTATTTAGGTTTATCCTGAATGAAGAGCAGCTCTCTCTCACCAACTTCAGTGAGGTTTCTCCCAACTTCCATCATAACGTCATGTTCCCTTATTTTTTGAGATTGCACTAAAAGTATGCATGAATGTGTGTAACTGTAGGATCTTTGCTCTGAGGTCACACTGAGAAATTGTCTTGGCAGATGTATGCAGAATATTCTTTAAGTTTTGTTTTGGCCAGGTCTCCCATTCATTTTCCCTAGGAGCCTGTGGAGCTTTGAATGAAATGTGTAATTCTAAGACTAATTGCTCTAATTTGTCCTTTGAAGTAACATTTTATTGGCTGTACAGAAGCAAATAAGCTTATGCACTAAGTTACCAGATACATAAAGCTCTTAATATGTTAGCTAGTATGTTTCCATAAAGAACTCTAATTAATAAATAGTGGAAAAAAGTCAGATGACTGATTCTAGAATCCAAAGCCATATTAATCAAACATTTGCCATTATATACATGCATTATCCACTTTTCCATTCCTTCAGAGATATATAGTTATACAATACCCCTCATTTTATTACATTTTTCTCAAACATTAGGGTTGAATTTGATAAGAGACAGAAAGAAAGGACTGTAAATTGTAGGTACCAATTGACCACAATTTGAATGTGTGAAAATCTTGAAACCTTAAATAGATTTCCACAGCACTAAATCAAGTGTTTATGTATTGTCCCTGACAAAAAGAAAGAAATCACTGTCCCTTCTAATCATGGGCCCAATCCTGCATGCTTAAAATCAATAGTTTTGCTATTAACCAGAAAACTGCACACAAGCTATTGATGGTATAGAAAGGATAAGATGCCATTTTAAAAAATGAACAGAGTTTAATTAGAATATTTTTACCATGACTTTATCTAGGTGTAAAATATCTGCAAATAATTACAAATAGAAAACAAAGATTTCTAAAGAAACAAGAAGTCGCAATCTTGTTTATCTGCTATCAGTTTTTGAGGCTTCTCTCACAGATGTTTTAAGGTAAATTGTATTACTTATTGGAAATAAGTTTGTTAAAATTGGTTTAGTATGAAAAATAATTGAATGTAATCCACTTAGATTTTTTTTTACCCAAAATAGAACTTGTATTAAAATAAATTTGAAAGTCTCCAGTTCCATTATACAATCATATGCTGCAGAGCAATTTCTTTGTCAGGCCACGTCCAGACTAGGGTATTAAAATCGATTTTAGATACGCAACTTCAGCTATGTGAATAACGTAGCTGAAGTCGAATTTCTAAAATCGAGGTACTCACCAATCTAGACGGCGCGGCATCGATGTCCGCGGCTCTCCGTGTCGATTCCGGAACTCCGTTCGGGTTGATGGAGTTCCAGAATCGATGTAGACTAGACGCGATATATCGATCCCCGAGCAATCGATTTTAACCCGCCGATGCCGCGGGTTAGCCTGGACGTGGGCTCAGAGACTTACACATCAGCAGACAGAATTTCATGCTGGCAAGTACTGGTAACAGCAGAATATGGCACCTCCTGTCCCATTGACATACTCCAGAACCATTCAGTTACCAATATACTCATTCCCTCATGACAGAAATAAACCGCAGCCTCATGGTTACAATTCTAGCCATGTTTATTAGAAGTTTGCTGCTGCAATTGGCCAAAACAATTCAACAAAAAAAAATACTCCTGAAAAAGAGTTTTAAAATTATTTTTAAAACATATTTTAGCAGCTATCTACTTAACTATTCTAAGTGCCAATACTTTAAAGACCTGTTGTCCTGGAGCTGGTACACCCTGTCATGCTTTGGGGGAGGGGCGAAGGGACATTATGGCCCCATGGCTGAGTTTGAATGACCACCCCTAGTCTTGGGGCAGTGTGGCCTAATGTTTGGGGCTCATCAAGGTGGTCTTCCTAGGCTGGGCTGTGTGGCCTAGCAGCCAGAGTCAATACGGTTGCCCTTTCTGTCCCGGCTGTGTGTTCTAGCGGCCAGAGTCTATAGGTTTGGAGAGGTGGGCCACCACCCCAGGGTGGTCAGTGGCCAAGGTTGGGGACTGAGGGCCTCCTTACTCCACTGGGTCCCAACCGATGGCTCTGGCGGTGGCAGGGTTGCCTGCCACCAGCTCGGCAGGTGAAACACACCAATCTATTCTCTGGTTCTATGAACAATTCCCTGAAAAGTTTCCCTGAGTTACTACCTACCCACTACGCTGCAGTTTGGCATCTCGGGGTTCCCAGGGTCTCTCCTCCCTCTGTGGTGTCAGGAGCCTGGGGGTTGTGGGTCATCACAGTCTGGCTAGCCTTCATGTCCTGAAGTGCCGGAATCGACAGGAGCCTGCAGCACACCTCCACTGGTCAGCCCAGACTGAGCAGAGTTGCTCCCTTTTATATCCTGTTTCCAGATGGCACATGCACAGCAAGCAGACAGGGGGGTGACCTTCTCATCCCACAGAGTAGGATTAACCCCTGCAAAACTAGTGCGGGGCTGGTACAGCTTGTCACATCTATGCATGTTCTTAACTTTACATACATGAGCAATCCCATTCATACTGCACCTAAACTGATACTTGCATAAACTACAGAGTAAGATCAAACATTATAAGTCTTTACATTAAAATAGCTGTGATTTATTCTAATGCCCCTTAGACTCTGAGGCTGCAAAGATTTACCCAAGTGTTCAGTCGTACTCTTCATGTGCATAAAGTAAAACATGCGTGTAAGTCTTTGCAAGAATAGAGCCTAGGGCATTAAAACAAACCATTTTTTTCATTTAAAGACTTTCACTGCTTAATCTTATTGTAGTTTATGAGTTTATAGCTAATAGCCTTTGTGTTAATCACTCAGAATATTTTGGGAACATGAAAAGAAATGTCCAGGTAAACAAATTTTCTGAGTGATTTAGCACATCCAGCAACCATAATTATTTTTCTGAGGTAACTAGAGTGTTCACACAGCTTCACTGCTCTCTCTCTGATTTATGGCCAGCTTGTTCTATTAAATATTATATTTATGTGCTGGATTTTATTACAGTTGAGAATTAAGTATTTTACTAACAATGAATCTATACCCCAGCTATCAGTCTAAGAACATAAGAATGGCCATACTGGGTCAGACCAAAGGTCCATCCAGCCCAGTATCCTGTCTACCAACAATGGCCAATGCCGGGTGCCCCAGAGGGAGTGAAGAGGTAATGATCAAATGATCTCTCTCCTGCCGTCCATCACCACCCTCTGACAAACAGAGGCTAGGGACACCATTCCTTACCCATCCTGGCTAATAGCCATTAATGGACTTCACCTCCATGAAAGCAGCAAAGAATCCTGTGGCACCTTATAGACTAACAGACGTTTTGGAGCATGAGCTTTCGTGGGTGAATATCCACTTCCTCAGATGCATGAATTTATCCAGTTCTTTTTTAAACCCTGTTATAGTCCTAGCCTTCACAACCTCCTCAGGCAAGGAGTTCCACAAGTTGATTGTGTGTTGTGTGAAGAACAACTTCCTTTTATTTGTTTAAACCTGCTGCCCATTAATTTCATTTGGTGGCCCCTAGTTCTTAGATTATGGGAACAAGCAAATACTTTTTCCTTATTCACTTTCTCCACATCACTCATGATTTTATATACCTCTATCATATCCCCCTTTAGTCTCCTCTTTTCCAAGCTGAAAAGTCCTAGCCTCTTTAATCTCTCCTCATATGGGGCCCGTCCCAAACCCCTAATCATTTTCATTCAATCAGTTTCTGGCGTTCCACCTGTTTGTTTCTTTAAAAGTTATTTTTACCTCTAAACTAAAGATATACTGCAGGTGGGTACTATCTGGGCATCTGAATCTTGCTCTCCCAAAGCATCTCAATCCTGATCTGCCATGCCCCCGTCATTCATTCCTTTATGAGAAGGGACTGCCATTGTGTGGTGGTATTGTGATGGAGATTAGAGTTACTTGGTGGACTAAACGTTTTCACCTGCAACCTATATTGTTTTAGCAAGTAGCTAGTCCTGCACTCAAGAGAGCAGTCAAGCAGTATATAAGGTTTTATAACAGTGGGTTTTATCTGTTTAAGAAAATGTTCCCCCTTCCTTCCCCAATTCTTGTCTGGGGTCTGAGGAAGAAGGGACTCTCTGAGAACTTCATAGAATGGGGTTTCCTGCAGTTTCTTTCTGTTTGTTTGCTTAGGGATTCCAGAGAGTAAAACTCATGAAGTGGGAAGAGGAGTGGGAGAGGTGAAGGAATGCCAAGGACTTCTGAACGTTTTCCTTTTATCATATAGTTTGTTCTTATACCTATAAATCCCTTCTACTGAAAAGAAGAGAATATTAAGCATAAAGCATTTTGGGTAGACCTTGTGACAGCAGTGCCATACAAAAGAACGTTTGGGATGAGAAATACGATTTATTTTTTAAAGCACAGAAGGAACCATTTCTAAATTTCTCAGTGAAAAGACTGAAGTTTTTGGTAAAACAGTATTTAGCACAATCTCGCCCATTCAGACACTGGCCTGAGCAAGAGGAGTTGTGGAATTGCACCTAGGAAACAAACAAACAAACAAAAACAGTTCCTCTCCGCTCCCACAGTGCACATGAGAGTGAGCAGACTGCATGCACAATGTTGCATGCACAATGTTGCATGCAGCCTGCTCTGCCAGTGCATCTGACTTGCTTTGCAGGCCTTTGAGGTTGGAGGGAAGAAGCATGGCATCTAGGGTGGGATCCACAAAGGGACTTTAGTGTTGCAATGCTGAGCATCACACAGGTCCTAACTTTTAGGTGCCTAAAAAAAAAAAATCACAGGAAAAACACTGTGATCCACAAAGCTGAGTTAGACAGCTAGGCTCCTACAGAATGAATGGGGGGAGATAGCTTAGAAAACAATCCTCAAAGCCAGTACGCTAGGGGAGCCACCTAAGCTAGTCAATGGAGCATGTCAACTAGAAGGGTGTGTGCTAAGCTCTGCCCCTCTCTCAGAGACAGGGGCCTAAATCTGAGCAGCACAGAGGCACCTATCTTGTGCAGAACCCAAAACAAAACAGCTGGGGAGTGGGGGAGAAGGACCTCCTTCATAACCTTTAGCCTAGGGTACTCACTCAAGATGTGGGAGAGCCCCAGTTAAAGTTTGCCCTCCTCCTGAGTGGGAGTGCCTAACCACTAGACTACAGAGTTATTCTAATTCTTTTTTGTGATACCATTAATATTTCAGTATTCCACTGTTTAACTGGAGTGGAACAACTTCAACAGGAGAACTGACGGAGCCCCACATCAGACTGTTCCATTGCCTAGTGGTTTGGACACTCTCCTGAGAAGTGGCTGACCACATTTCAAATCCCTTCTCCCACACGAGGAGGGGTACTTGAACTGGGGGTTTCCCATATCCTGTGTGAGTACTCTAGCCACTCAGCTAAAGATAAGGCAGGTTGCTGGCCTCTCTACAGCTATTTTGTGTGAATTTATCTGAGGGACCCAGTCCAGTAGGTGTGCTCAGAGACCATATACCTGACCGCGCCCTCACATGCAACTTGGGCAGCCAAAAGTATATCTTTCCTGGTTTGACAATCACTCTGAGCTTAAGTGGGAGATAGGCCTCCAGATATCTATCATGAAACAGTAGAATGCATGCTTAGGCAGGAGAGGGGCATAGCTGCCTGTCACGTATACAGTAAATCCTCACTTAAAGTCGTCCTGGTTAACATTGTTTAGGGAACATGCTCATTTAAAGTTGTAAAATGCTCCCTTCTAACGTCGTTTGGCAACAGCCTGCTTTGCCCACTGCTTGCAGAAAGAGTAGCCCTTTGCAGCTAGCTGGTGGTGGCTTGTAACCAGGGTGGACCAGCAGCCCCCCATCAGCTCCCCCATCAGCTCCCAGCTCCCCTAAATTCCCTGTGCTGCAGGTGCCCAGCAGGCTATCAATTGGCAGTTCAGCTGTCCCTCCCCCCATGCCATGTGCTGCTACTGCCCTCTGCCTTAGAGCTGCTCCCAGAGACTCCTGTTTGCTGTGCAGGGAGAAAAGGAGGGGGTAATGTCAGGGTGTCCCCCTTCTCCCTGTCCCTGCACCCCACTTACCCCTTCTCCATATAGAGCAGGGAAGGGACACGGATGGAGAGAGACAGAGAGAGCTTGGGGCAGCAGCTGCTGTCTCAACTTCCTGATCCACTTAAAAAGACAATGCACTTAAGAGTGGGTCAGCTTACTTAATGGGGCAGTGTGCATCTCTCTCTCCCACACACAAGGTGAGTGTCTATCTCTGTCTGCTATGCTGTCTCCCCTCCCTCCTGTTCATGTTGCCTTGATGAGAGGCTACATTAACAACGTGTTAACCCTTGAGTGCTAGTTCATCATTTAGCAGCAAGGCATTCCCTGGGAAATATCCCTCCCTCTTCCAACCTCTAAGCTTACCACCTCAACCAAGCTTCACAATCATCATAGCTGTGAACTGTATTAAACTGATTGTTTACATTAATTCTTATGAGGAAATTGGATTTGCTTAATGTTGTTTCTCTTAAAGTGGCATTTTTCAGGAACATAACTACAATGTTAAACAAGTAGTTACTGTGCCTTGTATACAGTAGGTTGCAGGGCTGCTACTAGCAGATCAGGCTTCTGTATCAAACATGGACTGTCTGCAGAGCTTCCTTCCCTCAGAGATATACACCTGATGTGTTCACTGTAAGATCCTTTAATGCTTTGCCAAGTACGCTGAGGTTAGCTTAAATAAGGTATGTTACACATAGTGCTACCTTGTGGTTATACAGCATAATATAATTTAGCATTCTATTACTTCTCCCCCCAAAAGTTCTACATTCCTACTATTTACAAAATTTACACTGTCACGCTATCTCTAAAGTTTGATACAGACTAGTCTGTCAAATGTATCCAAATCAGATTGGTTTTCTAACTACACAACCCAAATGTGTAACAACTTCATCCTCTCCATTAGTTGCAACAACTGCCTGTGATCACTTTGGAATGCTTGAGTCATCATCTGCCATATGCAGAGTTTGTTCTATTGATGTTCTTTCTGAGGCACAAACTAGATATTGACAGTCTCTGTTGAACTCTCTACTGTTGATCTTGATCACATATGATCTGGTTGGTGAATTCTTTTTTTTCTGGCTGAAGGAGTTATCCATCCTTTTTCTCCATCCAATTGAACACAGACACAGTCACCAGGTTCTACACCTGGCAGTTCTCTAATTGAGTATCATCTGTTGGAAAAGTATTCGTAAGCTCTTCCCCCCCATTGTTACCCTAAAATGTAGGTGCTAATCAAATTACCTACAATTTTTTAAATTTAATAAAAAGGGTAAACAAGATTGTGGCCCGCCCTAACGGAATTGCCAGAATATTACCAGGGGGCTTGTCTCTGACCCACAGAGGGCTCCCCAGAGCAAGCTAATCTTGTTAACCCCTGAAAGGACACGGATACAGCCTTCCACTCAAGAATGGACACACAAACAGTAATTCTTCAAAAACAGAAATAATTGTTTATTGAAGGAATTATGTATTTACAGAAAAACGAGAAAAAATGTGTAAAGCATGATAAAACGTAATAGAATTACAGTGTAAAATAAAGCAGCACAGCAAATAAAAGACATAGATTATATAACATCTAACAATGTAACCACTGACTTTTAACATTTCACATTCAACATGTAGCAATTAACTTCTAATAAGCACTGGCCAAGGTACTATCGGATGGATAGGGGAAGATCTCATACAGACCACTGGCATATAACTTTTTTTACAGGAGAAACCCATACATTCCTTGACAGTGAATAGAAGACTACACTTACTTCTACCATTCTTAGATCTCTCTGAATCATCAATAGGGTCCTTCTGATCTGACAAAAAAATGAAACACTGTCTGCTGGTGCTTAATATTGTTTGCCACAGAAGAGAGACCAATGCTGCTGATGCGAAATCTGCCCTCTGGTGACAAATATGGAAGCCTATTGGTCACTGCAGATGTTTGGTAGCTGCTGCTGGCAAAGACAGCTGTTGCCAGGACAACTTCAGAGTTCTATTGCTGCTGCTCTTTCTTCTCAGGTAGATGTTTTCCAGTTAGCTTCTTTTCTTCGCAGGGGTCTTCCAGCTTCTGCTCTCCTCCAGATCCCAAACCCACTACAAGTTTAGCCGGCTAGCTCTCGGCCTTATATACTGATTGTTCTCTCAGGCTCAGCCAGTCAGCTTCCAGCTTTTCAGCCCTTCCCCTATGATGTCATATAGTCACCTGTACCTACATGTGACTTCATGAACAGGAACTTCCTGTCTAACTCCACCTCCTTATGATATCATCTTGGATTCTAGAAGGTTCTAGAAAATTCTGCTGAGTCATTCCCTATCAGTTAATAGAATTTTCTACTATGCCACTTAGTATCTTTCATACATAGAATCTTCCACTACATCATCCTTATAACCACCATTTTAGTCAGCCATGTTGGATTTTCTAAATTTAAACTAACATTAATTTCTATTTAATTAAGGCCTTAATCTTAAAACTAATTATTTTTTATGCAAATTAAAGTGTCCCGATACTGTCACTCTTTTTATGTCCAATTAAGAGAAATGTGATCTTATGATATTTAAACCTTTTCCAAGATTTTTCTGCAAGCTTCTATCAGGGTGCTGCAAAGGTTCCTAGAACATTCAAAGTAAAAATCTCTTGCTACACCCACCCCACAATTTGGCTGCTCAGTTCCTGTCTGGCCACTTGGGAGATAGATTATTTTCCAAAGCTGAAACAGTAGTTCTGAGTTGTCTTCCCCAGGAGTTGTGCTGGACTCTATCCAGTAGCTGCTATTGGTGTTGATCTGTAGCTCAGAAAAGCAAAGATTGGATCTTCCTGCTGTAGGATTTTCTTGGCTGGCTGTAAAACTCACTCAGCCTCTTCATTTGCTTGTGAATACGAGCTGCTAGTCATATGATCAATAATTATATTTTGTTCAGAATGACTTAAATTCTGCTGCAGTTAATTGTGGTCCATTTTCTGTCACTAGTTGTTCTGGAATACTAAAGTGGCAAAAATGCACTTCAGTTTCTCTGTAACACTGCCTCATGTTATGCCTTTCAAGTACATTATTTCTGTATATTTGGAAAAATAGTCCACTACGATCAGGTAATGATGTCCTCTGAATTCTCATAAATCTGTAGCTAGTCTCTTTGAAGGTCTTTCTGGTAAAGGTGTTTGTACACTGTATGGTTCAGCATTGTCTCTTAAGTTTATTTTTACTGATGTCCTTTCAAAAGCCCAATGTCATCAAATACTCCATTGAGTTCTATCTTTCTCACTAGGCCCATCATGACTGCCACACTACAGCTGAGATGGTTGTTGGTCTTTGATTGCATGTACTCTGAATGCAGGCTTTTGTCTTTGTAAATTGTTTGTGTGGGGAACTGGACCATGCTGTTCAGAATGGCTCCAGGGCTAGTCAAGGCTCTATCATGTGACTTCAGCTCTGGAAAGGATTGAAGGAAATTGTAAGTCCTTGCTGAGATGACTGACACATGCTCCTGAGTCAGTTTTAAAGTCAATAGATTTGCCCTGAATATTCAGTTTTCTTCTCAGGCAAGCTCTGTGTCATCACAGAAAAAATGGCTCTTGATTGTCTGTAATCAGAGTCAACTCCCTGACTGCTTTGGTGCAGCAAACAGCTGCAAAATGTCCATGTTTTATGCATTTATTACACTTTGTACCTATGGCTGCACATGCATCATCTCTTGGGATATGCTTTTTTCCCACATCTTGTGCATTTAGGCTATAAGTCTTTGGTGTTTGACTGGAATTTGTTGCTTTAGCCTTGGAGTTCTCTCTCCTTG